>NC_084952.1:25553658-25899965 GCF_949316205.1 Platichthys flesus | reverse complement strand
TCATAGTGAGTAAAGGTTGTGTGAACAGACAGTTTGGTGTTTTGTGATTGAATGTGATCATGTGCAGCCACTCTTCAGATCCTACCTAACCACAGTGATCTCTCCTGCTCCCTTCTGCCTGTTGAACGTTGAAGTGAAGGCGGGTCAAGTCCCTGAGGGTGTGGGCACAGGGCCTAGTGAGGAGTGCGTGAGGAGTGAAGGGTGTCACTGACCAATAATGGGACTGCTCCAGATGCATCCGCGGGGCGACAGAGTGGCGTCACAGCACAGAGCGAAGATGGTGGAGATGATGGAGGCCGTGCAGAGTCAGGTAATGTCCCCCCCCCCCCCCAGGTCATCTCCTCTGGTACACATGGTGGCTCAGTCCTGTTGCTGTGGACGAGAAGCTGCTGCGGGTCATTTCACCTGCAGCAGCCTGTGTGGCGCGTCCCCAGCTGTTTGTAAACACGTGCTGAGCGACACGCTCTGGACTCATACCGACTTGTTGTTAAAGTCGCTTCGTCCGACGCGTCTGCTTCTCTCCGCGTCTGGGTCTCCCGGTTCCATCCCGTGGCCCCGCGGCTCCAACACCTGCCCCCTACTAACCCTAATGACGCTACCGCCATGTTTCCTGCTGTGGTTCTTAGAGGAGTCCGACATTCAGCCCGACGCGGCTCCTGCTCTACACACACACACGTTGACACTGCTGAAGTGACACAAAGTTTATAAAAGTTTGTAAGACTACAAAGGAGATGGACTCAAGGGGGATTCAAACAATTTCGATCAAATTGCAAAACAACTAGTGACTGCACAACACAGTTGTGATGTTATTATGCTTGGTGGTGGATGCAAAAAAAAGTTATGCATTACTACATTGTATGACCTCATGTTGTGACTTCATAGTGATCATCATCATTGTTTGGATCTAGATAACATCTTTTATCATATGACTTTTGACTAGGACTTATTTTCAGCTTCAGCTTGTGTCTCCATTATTTGCAGAGATATCTTTGAAATGTGCTTCTTAGATATTTCTGTTGACCAAGGCCTTTGACTGATCCTCTCCATAATGTCATCTGGAGATATGTGCCCAGTAGGGACCTTTTTTCCCACTCACCAATAACCATTGCTTGTTAACCAGCACCTCAGTATTGAGGTGTAGCTCACTACTGTTAACAGGTAAGACAAAATGTTCTTGACATCCTCAACATTTTCTAAACTGTAGTGCTGTTACAATTATGAGTGTTTGGCAATAACTTAACCTTGCACATTTAAATTAATTACAGTTTAATGTGTTCAAGTTTAACTTCCAATTTGTCTTAACTGTTATCAGAGAAGAACCATTTTAATGGTGTCCATTTAGTGCCAGTTTCTGAAGACACACAATCTATACCCAACTCTAATCACAACCTAATAAAAAACTGGTTATGGTCTACCCAATACTAATATATGAATGTGTAATCCAGTTATATTTTAGTATTAAATCTACTACTTCATTATACATCTGCTGCAGTGTACATGAATCAGAATAAACTGGCTAAATTCCGATTATCTGTCACAGGTGCTGTCAATGAACACTGAGCGGGTGCAAGCGCTGGAAACCTGGCTGAAAACCACGGACACAAAGCTGATTCAAATCAACGGCCAGAGGAAGTATGGAGGACCACCTGAGGGTGAGAAGCTTCTGCTGTTCAGTGAAAACACTTAAGCTCAAATTTATAGTGCCACAAAACAGAAAAAAGTTGTGGATGTAACAAAGTGACGCAAAAATCGTTTCATTTTTCATTTAACTTTATTTCTTCAATATACAGTGAAGTTGATCATATATCCTTTAAAGGGGCTGCTGTTGCTGCAATGATATTAAAGAGAAAATCTTGTGCCATGATCAGCCTATAGGAAGGGTGCATCAATACTCACTTCAAAACAGAATACTGTTCTGGAATAATTTATATCACCAAGCCATTAAGTTTGGCCATTTTCGTTTGGACATAGCAATCTGTCAAAGTAAAAGTCATGAACAATGTCGCAGCTTCTTTTTGCTCAATCTTCATAGTAATGCATGAATGTTTTTTATCTTCCGTAAAGATACTCATCTGAGTAGTTAAAAGGATTTTGCTTGTCTCTGAAGACCCTTGTCTTCCTCAGAATCTCCATCAGTCCACACAGAGCTCTATGTGGATTTCAGATCTTAAATTAATGAATTTGCAGTGGTTATTACTAATGGCAATGGTAGAAAGAGAGTCAATGGAAAGAACACTCTCTGAGTATTATTCTGCATTTAACCTCCTGTCCTGTGCACATGTTCTTATCAGGATGTGTATTTTCTTGAGGTAATGATCCTTTTTGATGAGACAGTTAGTTTTTGCTCCATTAAAAATAATTTCTAAAATGGAATAATGTTTGAAACTCAGCAGTGACCATATATATTGTGATGCACTGGTATACTTAGTGCATGATGGGATACTTAACTGAGAAAGGTGCTAAAGTGAATGTAAGTACTCTTTAGATGTCTGGACATCGTTAGACAGGTCCTACATCTAAAAAAGGTAAATGGAGATGTTAGCTCAAAAAGTAGTAAATCCAATGCCTTCATTATTGACTTGACCTGATGAGAAAGTGTACCCGGTGTACCTTATGTAATGATCATGCTCCCATCTGTCCATGTTGCTGTCAGTGTGGCATGGCCCCATCCCAGGAGCAAACTGTGAGATCTTCATCAGCCAGATCCCACGGGACAGCTACGAGGACCAGCTGATTCCCCTGTTCAGCTCTGTGGGGCCTGTCTGGGAGTTTAGGCTTATGATGAACTTCAGCGGGCAAAACCGTGGCTTTGCATATGCTAAATACAGCTCATCGGCTTTAGCTACAGAAGCAATCTGCATGCTGGATGGCTACATGCTGGAGCCCGGCTCCTGCATCAAGGTCTGCCAGAGTATAGAGAAGAGACACCTGTGCATTGAAGAGCTGCCGGCCACCACCAGACAAGAGGACCTGCTGAAGGTAAAAGGACACAGAGTTACCTTTGTGATAGTATGACATTCAATCAAATTTTATTTGTATAGCCAATATTCATAAATCACAATTTGTCTCATAGCTTAACTAGGTGTGACATGCTCTGCCCTAAACCCTCATCAAGAGTAAGGCAAAACTTCGAAGGTACACTGAGCTGATGCTAATTCAGCCTAATACAACAGCCCTGTAATAAATCATCAGGACTTCTGCCAACTCTTCATTAACTATTGTAATAGTCAATAATAATAAAAAACTAAATAGTAAGCCTTGCCTTCCTTTTTTGTCCTTTAGTACCACTGATCACCAGGTGTCGCAGGTTTTTACCATGGAAATATTGCTCCATTGCATCATTATCTCCGCCAATGATGTGTTTGTCTGTTAGTAGGCAGAATTACACAAAATGTATTGTATGGACAACCACGAAACTTGGTGGAAATATGTGGTACGAGTCAGGAAGGAACCCATTCAATTTCAATGCAGGTCTGGATCAGGGGGGAGTTTTTTTTATTTCACTTCACCATGGTGAGATGTTTTTCAACATTGTTCAGGATTGCTCAAAGAATATTTAATGGATTTTGATTTAAAAATCAGTCATGTTGGAGACACTAGTGTGTGCAAATTGTAAATATTGCATTTAAATGTGAGCCTTGTTGGAGGTTTGCATCTCTGAAATGAAAATAAAAAAGCGACTCATGAAACTCATTGATTTGTGCAGGTTCTGCGTGTGATGGCTGAGGGTGTGCAGAACGTTTCACTGACAGCTGGGTCTGGTATCAAGGGGGTGTCGGCCATAGTTAGCTTCTCATCCCACTACACTGCTTCTATGGCAAAGAAGATTCTGGTTGAAGGTAGGTGAGCTGATGGAGTGATCCATGGAGTTAGTGGATTACAGTACAGTATGTTGTCCACTTCTCATCAAATGTAATAACATTTTTATACATTCATAATTTGCTTATTCAATTTCTCTAGACTGGATATGTTTACTGCCTGTGGTGCAAATTTAAAAGAAAAGAATAAAAAAATACTGACTATGAAGGTAGCAGATCAGCACTGAGCAGAAGGCGGCTTTTAGGAGACAGCGATTTGTCAGTTTGTAATGTAACGAATGAAAGGTTTACAGGAACTGTGGAGGTCAGGTTGAGGTTTGGAAGAAAAAGCTCATAGGATTGCTAGAAAGTAAACCAAACCCCTGTTTGTCTGAAAAAGAGCAAGATCTATCAGACTCTTATATGATGGTTCACTGTACATATTAGGGGTGGGAATTGGCAAAAATGTGACGATTCGATAGTATTGCGATATTTGGGCCACGATTCAATAGTTTTGCGATTCTTAACATATTGCGATACAGCAAGTATTGCGATTCGATTCTGAGATATATTGCGATTCATGTCCCTCATATTATTCAAAAGCATTACAAAAAATGAGGAAAATAAGACCGCTCAACTCACTTCAAATGTCACATTTAATTCTGTGAACAACATTGTCTTCTTCACATTAACTGAAGTGCAAAAACTAAGAAAGGGTAGTGCAAAAACTTTGTCCTTGAACATTCAGGACACAGGACCTTTGTAATTATTTTCTGAATAGGAGACCTCTCACATGAACGCTGAGCTCCCAGCACATAACTTAAAATTATTTAAATACATTACAGTAACATAAAGCAGACACAATAGAGTAACATAAACCTGAGTAACTTAGAGCTTCTATCAAATTGAGAAAAATAAACAAAAATGTGTACTGCTAGAGTCCAGTCCAGTTGGCTGCAAGGTCATGAACCAAAATGTTAAATTCATTTGGGAATATTGGCATTTTTGTTCAGAAAAAGGAGTT
This sequence comes from Platichthys flesus, assembly GCF_949316205.1. Classification (NCBI taxonomy): domain Eukaryota; kingdom Metazoa; phylum Chordata; class Actinopteri; order Pleuronectiformes; family Pleuronectidae; genus Platichthys; species Platichthys flesus. Next base: position 25,895,144 of record NC_084952.1, on the reverse strand, counting down.
GGTCAACATGCTCAGATGTTAGGTTGCTCCTCTGGGCCGTTACTATATCTCCTGCAGTGGAGAACACCCTTTCACTAATGCCTGGAATGCTCAGGTATCTTTAAACTCTGAAACTCTCCTCGTCATGCTTTGCCAGCCAGGGGCCGTTATAATAATAATTAAATAAAAAAATTACAATACTCTGTGCTATTGTATCAATATAATTGCGTGTGCAAAATTTTGCAATACTGAACACAATCGATTGTTTTTTTCCCCCACCGCTAAAACATATGTATTTTGAGACTATCAACTATTAGTTATTATCCAGCATGACTAAGTCCTCAGGCAGTGTCTATAACTAACATATAAAAAGTGTGTGTAGTAAGAAGAGATGCAATAAGTTAAAGTAATATTTGTGAGAGTAAAATACTTTTAAAGCATCCTGCTAGGGATGACAGTTTCTGTGACTTTCTGAGTTATTCTCAGGTTGTGCAGAGAACAGATGTCTTCCTTAATGCTGTTCTTCCTCTTCTTCCTGTGTCCAGTGTTCAAGAAGGAGTTTGCACTGAATGTCTCAATCATGTGGCAGTCGTGTGGGAACCTGCACCCAGATGAACCACTGACTCCAAACAAGCCTCCTAAGAGCCTCCTGGCATCTCCCCTGAGGCCGCCATGCCACATCCTGAAGGCTCCACAGTCCTCAGTCCTACATCCATGTCTGGCCTCTCGTCCACCCAGCCCCCCAGGTTTCTGCAGAGCAGTGGGAGGACCCACTGCCGTTCTGTACCCTCCCTGTCCCCACCAGTTCAAATGTTCCTTTTCGCAGGGAGATCGAGTGCCTGTAGAATCCCCGGTGAAGCTCCTGAGTAAGGTGTGTGAGGTGACAGGGGTTGGTCAGCCACGCTATGAGATGTCCTACACCCACGCTGGAAGAAATGGATTCCTCCACTTCACCTACACAGTGTGTATCCCCAGGATAACCACTCCATTCAAAGGGCTGGTCATGATCCTTCCAGGACCCACTGCCAGCACCGTGCAGGAGGAAGCTCGGCAGGCTGCAGCGAAACAGGTCCTGCAGGGAATTTACAACAACTAGTTCTCCCAGTGACAAGCTCATCAGACGAGAGCTGGCCTCCTCCTGTAAGCACTGTTCAAGACAAATGTTAATGTTGTCGAGGTTTGGTAGTTTATTTCTGCATGTTTTTATTAGAATAATAGTTTGTCTTGTTTCAAATGTGTGGTTTGTTTAATGCATGCTCTCTGTGTGTGTAAGTGTTGGATTGTTCCTCATTTTAATAAATGAGAATTTAAAGAATGCGATGGTCTTTTATATAGACGTGAATTGGATGAAAGATTAACTAACTTGTGCTACTTTGTAGTCTGGAGCATATGTTGTTTTGACTGGTGTGATTGTTTTTGTTAAGAGTTGAAGTTGAACTGCAGCATCTTATTTACTATTAGATGTGTCTGACAGAATCCTGAGCAGATGGAACACAATTGTACGATGATACTGAAAGTGAATAAATATCTTTCAGACACATTACATTTCACTATAGGTTTATCATATTTTATTGGATGTTCTCTCAATTTTAAAGAGGCACATCATCTAAGATCGCTTCACTGCTTTTGGCCTCATGCTCTGTTACAGTTGCAATCAGAAATATTTAACCGCCTCACCACAAAAGACATTGTGATGTGGATGAAAGATAATGACGAAATATTTATTGAAACATATGAGTTATTTTGACAACAGAAGTTGACTTATCTTTGAATTTAAAATGAAAAATGTAGCTCTTTTAACACATGTGCAGTATTATTAAACCCCCAGCTACAGTACTTGTGGCGCATCCTCTAGCTTTTCCAACATCTAACAAACGTTTTCGTTAAGTGCTGACAAGCTTCTCACACCTCTCGATCAGACTCTTTGCCCATTTTTCAAGTGCAAACGCCTCTAGATCAGTGACGTTTGATGGCCTCCGTGCTGCAACTGCCTTCTTTAAATCCCACTGAAGATTTTCAATCGGTATACATCTGGTGACTGAGAAAGCCACTTCAGGATCTTTTGCTCAACCAAGCTTTGGTTGACTTGGAGGTGTGCTTGGGATCATTGTCTTGCTGGAATGTCCAATGATCCCCAAGGTTTAATTTGTCAACAGAAGGCATCTCAATCCAATTGCCTGTTCCTGCCGCAGAAAAACTGCCCCACATCATCAATGACCCACCATCAGGCTTGACCGTGGGGATGGTATTCTTCTGGTCCTAAGCCTGGCCTTTCGCACGCCAGACATACGGCTGGTCCATACGTCCAAACAGTTCCAGTTTGGTTTCTGACTAAGTTTCGAAGGGCTGTTGATGAAATGTTGGGCCAGGCAGGTTTGAAGCTGCTCCATACATTTTAAACTTCCTTATAATCCTCCCACAGTGTCTCTTGGAATATACATTTTCGTACCAAAACCTTCAGGTTTGATGAAATAATTTCTTCTCTCAGCTTTTGTGGAAGCTCCTTTGTCTTTCCCAGGGTTGCAACTCACCTTGAAAACCTTCATGGGTGGGGTTTATACACGCATCACAGCTGAAGCCAATGAAGGATCATTACAGAGTTCCCCAAGACTTAATTATGTTTCAACTCCACTTTATGGCCCCCCATAGAACAACAAAGTGCTGCGAATAGATGCACTGTATGAACGTGTGTGTGAATGGGTGAATGTAAAACTGTACTGTAAAGCACTTTGAGTGGTCATCAAGACTAGAAAAGCGCTATATATCGAGACTGGACTATTGTAATTCATCATTATCAGGCTCCAGCAGTAAGTCGTGAAAGACTCTACTGCTTGTCCAAAATGCTGCAGCACGTGTCCTGACGAGAACAAAGAGAAGAGAGCACATTTATCCAGTTTTAGCATCGCTACACTGGCTTCCAGTTAAATCTAGAATAGAATTTAAAATTCTCCTCCTCACCTTCAAGGCCCTTAATATAGCGCCTTTTTACCTTAAAGAGCTGTTAGTACCTTATAAACCCGCTAGAGCACTCCGCTCCCAGAATTCAAGCCTACTTGTCGTCCCTAAAGTCTCTAAAAGTAGAGTAGGAGCCAGAGCTTTTAGCCATCAAGCCCCTCGGCTGCTGAATAATCTACCACTTTCAGTTCGGGAGGCAGGCACCATCTTTTCGTTTAAAAGTAGGCTCAAAACCTTCCTTTTTGATAAAGCTTATAGTTAGAGCTAATTAGTGTGCCAGTAAGTTACTTGTTATATTTTATGACACATGACACAGAGCTTCTCTTTCCAGCTTCTCCTTCCTCTTCTCCATCCCTATCCCCCTTCCCCGGAATCCCTTTGCTTTATCACCCGCAGATCCAGGGCCTCTGTGGCCGCGCCATGGATTCTGGTTTGTGGATCGCGCACCGGGGGTCGCGGTGTTGGATCCAGTGTGGCGGATTCTGAGTCATGTGGGCTGATCGTGGTGCTGGTGGCGGACCCTGTGTCGCGTTGGCATTGGGCACGGGCGGTGGACCAGGACCGCGGTGGTGGCTTGTGATGGGTCCTGGACAGGACTGGAGTGGGGTCTGGTCTGGATGGTGGATCGTGGTCTGGATGGTGGATCGTGGTCTGGATGGTGGATCGTGGTCTGGATGGTTGCCGAGCATGGACTGTGCTTGCAGCGGGATTGCTTGGCATGTCATGTTGGGGTTGTCCTTCGGGATGTCTACCCTCATCAAATGCTGCTAGAGACTTTGATTATTGATGATGTTCTCCTACACGTGGCATCTATTGCACTTCTGTCCGTCCTGGGAGAGGGATCCCTCACATGTGGCTCTCTGAGGTTTCTACGTATTTTTACCGTGTTAAAAGGGTTTTTAGTAGTTTTTCCTTACTCTTGCTGAGGGTTAAGGACAGAGGATGTCACACCCTGTTAAAGCCCTATGAGATGAATTGTAATTTGTGAATATTGGCTATACAAATAAAATTTGATTGATTGATATAAATACAAAACCTTTTACCATTTACATTTACTTTAGGCCATAAAAACTGTTTTTAAATACAGCTTTAAAACAACAATATTATATAGGGGTTGAATAATTGTGACTTGGCTATCTTAACAAAATATGCTGTTACACAAAAATACTACATCATGCATTTTCTGTGTTGATTTTATGTATCACTCAACTCATAGAGAAGACACCCGAAACAGAATCTTGCTCTTTGAAAAAACTTTAATTTATAGATCCTTAAAACCTTAAGAGGGTTGAATATGTCTGATTGCAACTGTACATCGTGTAACAGAAGCACCACCTGCTCCATGTCACACCCATGTGGCTGCTGTGAAAATGAGTAGATGCGTGTTCTCAGAGCTGCACTGATGTCCATCATGCTCTGTAAAGGAATAGATAGAAAAAAAGAGATTCTGCAGAGCGTCTGTGTGGACACCCATCAGATGTTGTAGAAGTTCAGATGTTGAATAAAGCTATAATTAGGCTTCAGATGTCCTCTTCTTGATCTCCCCAATAAGATCCGCTCTGGAAATATCAAACTGGAGAGAAAAGACACAATCAAGAGGGAGAGCAGTTAGTACTAAACCATCCTGATCAATATCACTCAGACAATTCAACCCCAGTACTGTATCTGACAAAACTCCCAGGCTCTGTATAGCATTATGTTAAATAACAAGGCTAAGAGTAAAATCCTATGTCAACATTGAATTCTCATGGAAGAGAATATTATGTGGAAGGAGGTATATTATCTTCTGACATAGACAGTCTTTTGTTAATTGACTGAGAAACTAGCAACTGGGAGGACGGTTCACTTGCAATGCCAAGCTCATGATGCTTATATGGTATGAAGAGCAAAAACCCAGCAAGATTATCAAACAGCTTTTTGTCATAATTTGATAACAATTTAAGTGTAAATTTAACCTTCATGAGCTCTCCAGATTGCCACATCCTGACTACTGGACTGGATAATATAAAAGTAGGCGCAGAAAAGCAAGTAGCTGGACTTACTACTAAGGGTTGGTGTTAAATATTTTGCATTTAGCATCTATGTGTATTTGATTATAATTTCAAATTGCGTGTGTGTGTGTTATACCTCCTCTCTGGTGGCCACAATGCGTAGTTTGACCACTCCATCTTTAAGCTCCTGTTCTCCAAGTATGGCCACGAGTGGGATGCCAGATTCCTCACAGTGCTGCAGTTGACTCAGCAGTTTGGGGTTCTTCTTGTACATAACCTCTGCCTGGACATGCACCCATAAAGTCCATTACTATTGTACGTTTTAGGGTTCCATGTCATTGTAAATATAGTACATTTCTTTAACAACTTATACAAGTAAATCCCTTTTAAATCCACCATATCAAAAAAAAATACCAACTAAATATCTTATATCAGACTAGGTCATTTAAAACCCAATCAGTTCATCATATAAAACTGGATGTTTGTTTTTTTTATAATTATTTGTCTCCATATAATAAGACAAACAAACCAAATGTAATTATCAAAGGACAGACTGTCAAGGCCTGCCCCTCGAGGGATGAAGATGACTAAGTAAGTGGGTAAGTAGCTATGAAACACCACGTTAAGTTGGGTGTAATGAGCACACCTTAATGCCAGCATTCCAGAGATCGGTGATTAGTTTGAGTCTCTCCTCCAGCAGATTCTTCTGAGCAGATGCGACCATCACCTGAACCTCTGTGGTACGGACCTTCTCTGCTGACGCCTGAACAACACAACATGGTTACAGTCCGGACAAAGACAATACATCACTGTCACACTTAACAATGAGGAAGACAACTCAAACAGATTGGTAGGATGTAGTGGCAGCTAGCAGTGATGCCTATTGCAACCAACTGTTTAATGGCAGACAATCCAAAAACATAATATGAAGGCCATTTCAACGTGTGGCCATCCAATAAAAAATAGAGTCCAGGGACTGTAAGGACTATAAACAGTGTTTACAGGAGGTTGTGCTGGACGAATAAAAAACATTCCTATAATCACCCCAAGCATCTTTTCTGCTGCATGTTCTATGAAACACATTTCAGTCAACATCTACACCGATACATCGGTATATTAATATTAAAATAAAACTGTCTAATTGATAGATTAGTCAATTTGTAATGTAGACATTCTGTAGAGCCATTGTTTGGTTTGTCCTTTAAATTCTGGTCTACTGTAGAATAATGGCACTGAAACAAAGTTTACAAGGACTGTATGATTCTGAATACACACAAATGAAAACATAATTAGGAATATTATATTTCCGCCACAGATTTCTCTATATTCTACATAAGGGGACATTTTAAATGTCAGAAGAAAGAAGGTACAATATATTTCGGATTACCTCAGCCTTCTGCTCCATGATGGAGAAGATCCTCTCGATCCCGATGCTCACGCCCACACACGGCACTTTCCTGCCCTTAGGGTCGAACATGCTGACAAGGCCATCGTAGCGACCCCCTCCCGCCACGCTGCCTACACTGACACTCTCCTCTGAAGGGGCCCCTTTTTGGGCTTCGTTGGAGACTACGGTCACACCTGCCTGAGTTAGCACTCCCTCGTAAATAATTCCTGTATAATAATCCAGTCCACGGGCCAGACTGAGGTCAAATACCACCTGGAAATGTAAGAAAAGAAAGATCTAAGTACAAGGTACAACAAAGTATCAAGTAGAAGGTATGATGAAATAAATTAAATGTAAACAAACACTGTCCATTAATTATTACAATACAACTATAATGCATGTCTCACCTTGTCTGTGACCTGGAAGAGTTGCAGGTAGCTGAAGAGCAGCCTGATGTCGGAGAGGCCAGCGCAGGCCTGTTTACTCTTACACATTTTCTGGTCCTGAAGAAGGCGCTCTGCCAAGTCCATTCCACCTACAACACAAAGTTGCATATTTACACATGGAAATTTATTTGGAGTTGTGTTTGTCCTCACTTGATGAATTGAACCGTTAAGGATAAACCGTTTTTAGTCTCCGACAGCTCTCTTTCTGCCCGCCCAGACTGGGAGTCCCAGCCTTTGTGGCAGCTTTTCCAATTATTATTTTAATTAAGCAGCTCTAAAACTCCAGAGTAGTGTTGACTCCAGGTGTATCCCTAGTAGTTGATGCATTTTCAAATGAAAACGTTAAAGTGTTGGTTTAGCATTAGTTATGCTGCTAGCCAACAGGTCTAGACTGTTGTGGAAACTCACATGATGCACAGGGCACCATTCTCTTTCTCTGCCTGTCCTCATTCTGCATGTGACTGACTCCAGAGATGCAGGATAGTTTTACTCATTCCAGTTAGCAACTGATGTCTTGGATCTTGAGTGAATTTAGACTCACCCTTCATGCTGACGTACTCCCCAATCTGGTCAGCAACCTCCTCTGACAAGCCCTTCTCATTCACCATCTCCTTTTTTACGTCCTCCCACGCCATCTAGAGGAGGAGCATGAACAATTGGGTCAGAGTCAGACAACGACTGGTGAAATGTGAAAGACACTGTATTGAAGAGGGACTTGCCCTCATCATGCCAATAGTTGACTTTGCAGTACATGCATATCTACCTGAACTTGTTCCTGTAAATGAAGGATCAGTTAGTCTAGAACTGCAAATCTCAGTATGTGCGTAGCAGTAAGTCTCAATACCTTGTCCAGTTTATCCACGGTTGAACAGATGGTACGAAACTTGTCATCTGGAACCCCACACACAGCAAACATACCATCCAGAATACGTCTGTCATTGACCTGGAAGCAGAGGATATGGTTACAGAGCTGAAGTCATTCATACAAAATACCAGTTATTCTACTGATTGATGTGGCTAACCTTGATACAGAAGTCACCGAGCTCCAGCTCACTGAAAATTTCATGGACAATCTTCAGACACTCAGCATCTGGAATCATGGCATCATACTGCCCTGCTATGTCAAAATCCTGAAACATAAATAGGACAAACAAAATTATTTATTTAGGTGGTGCAGACAATGTTGCAGCAAGTTTTTAAGTGTATTAAACCAGTTGCCTATATTCTAACAAATCAGTAGGCAACACGATGGCCAAGGGCCCTGCTTACGTACACACTGATAAAACTCTCTGTAGCGTCCACGGGTCATGGCTGGGTTGTCACGGCGATAGACCTTAGCAATGTGATAGCGCTTGATGTTGGTTATCTTGTTCATAGCCAGGTAGCGGGCAAAGGGCACCTGAAAGAGGTTGGGTCAAGGAAAACGCCACTCTCAGCTTTGGAAGGATAGAAACAGGCAGGCAGCACACTATAAAAAGGTAAACATCTCATTCAAAGTAGCACAAGTCAATGTCTTGGTATTTCTGAAATTAAAGCACAAAAAAATCAAACTATTTGAGATCTAAAGAACAAGCTTTAGGCTCCTTTTTCTGTGGAATCATCTTCCAGTTTTAGTTTGGGGGTTGTCTTTCCTCCTCTTCATCACATTAATGTCTCATCAATACATGTTACCAACTTGACATCTTCCCTGGAGTCCTTGTGCTTTATCGCTGTAGTCATGGAACGCTGCTGCGGCCACATTGCGGATTTAATCGTTGTCAGTGTTGGTATCTGATAGAGTAATTATGATTACAAGTAGGGGGCAACAGTGGCTGAGGGGTAGAGCAGTTATTCTCTAACCAGAAGGTTGGACGGTCTTCCTTATCTGCAAGATACTGAACCCCGAATTTAACTTCATAGAAAAAGTGCTGCCAATAGATTGACTGTATGAATGAATGGGTGATGGCAATAAACTATGCTGTTGAGTGCTTTGAATGGTCATCAGGGTAGAAAAGTGCCTTAAAAATAGAGAGCATTTGCCATTATTTAGATTTACAATATGCTTACCATCGTGATACCATTATTGGCAATAACGCTATCATTACAACTGTCCTTGCAGCTCCCTTCATCTTTTCGGAACGACCTGATGTTCTTGCATTAGTTGTTCGAAAAATGGTTATAAGTACTGATCAAGCTTCAAATATACAGCAATTATCATCATACATGCCAATGATTCGGGTTGAAGATTAAAATATGGGTCCTGTAGGTAAATACATTTAGTGTGGGGTTCTGATGTCTATCAAATAAAAGACATCAGCAATAAGTGTGTATAAAAATATAATCTGCATATGAAGGATACAGTGAGGTCATATCTGAGGGACAGCAGCTCTCCTCCTTGGTCTTTAAGGTCGTAGATGAGCTTGGAATCTTCTCCATATTTCCCTGTCAATGTTTCCTACACACAACAGGAACATTTATCAACTTTCAAATTGGTAGGTCAGACGTATTGATTGTTATTTTGCTTTAATTGTGTTGAAAATATACCTTCAGTTCAAAAACAGGTGTGTCGATGGTCTCTGCTCCGTGACGTTTGAAGCAGCTGATGATTGTGTTGAAGACCTTCTCTCTGATGGCCATCTGCTTGGGGTTGTAGTCCCTCGTTCCCTGAGAACGACAAATATTCACTGTGATCCGTCCGAATTTACCCAAATATATTGAAGAAATTTAGTGAATTAGGTGTGGGATACACTGCCTGTGTTAAGTGTGTGGAACAGCTGCATTTTAATTTCAAATGCAGCTGATTATTTTCAAAACGGAATTGTTAATGTGATGCTAGTGATGTTTGCAAATGTTTGTTAGCATTGAAGAATAGTGAATCAGTACTACATCTTTTAAATGCCATTGCAACGTGAGCCTATACACTCACTTATGGTTCATATGCAGGTTAACATGTATACCTGCATTAATGTACTTCTATATCCAAATAAGATACTCAGACACAACTCTCAGTTTAATATGAGATCTGTGGACAAAGACTTATTTTTGGTGGTTGTAATATGTGTGTGCTTTGTTTGTGAAAACAGCAGCTTTACCTTTGCTGTCTTGAGGACAAACTGATGTTTTCCATCATCACCTCCTATCCGAGCCTTCAGTTCCAGCAGTTTGGCTACCTCTTCGTCAATCTGCAGCAAACACGCACATGGAGATCAGAACCTCCTACAATACTCAGGAACCATTAGTGAAAAACCTGTAAAATTACAGAAGACATCTTATTACAGAAAATTCTGCCCAAGGCCTACCTGAGCCACAGTGATCCCCGGAAAAGAATGGAGAAATCGGACATGTGATGCAGTCCGAATGGCCACCAGACCAGAGCAAGCACGAACACAAAACATGCCCAGCGTGTACATTCCACAGAAAGGTGAATATTTAAAAAAACGTTTTGAACAAAAACAAATTCAGGAGTACATCAAAGGTACAGCATTGTCCAATGGTAATTCCCAGGTCCAGCCAAGGCAGCGAATCCCAATGGTGAGTAGAGGTAGAGTTGTGCAGTAACGTCCAGGAGTGTTTGATTCCCCGGATGGTGGTGATGATGGTGATGTTGAGGGTCAAGGAAGGCGGGGGGTTACCCAGAGTCAGCAGGAAGAACAGGAGAAAAGAAGTAAGCAACCCTAGCACTAGGGGAGGGCGGGGCATGACGCATCATCATCATGACAGCATGGAGGATAGAATATGAGATGTATCAAGTCAATCAAAGCAGCCAGTCCAATACAACCCTCATAAACACACATACAAATTCACAGAGACACACACACAGGCAGACAGGGCTGTGTCTGACATGTGGGTGTGTGTGTGTGTGTGTGTGTGTGTGTGTGTGTGTGTATATGTGTGTGTGTGTGTTTATCTACTCTGTGTGGCATTTTAAATTTTAGTCCAGAAGATTACAGAAAACTAACAAATTTCTCCCAACTCATTTCAGTTTTAAACTTTAACTATTAAAAAGTTTGTCTCACACAAAACTGACTCCTACTGCAAGTTCCTCTCTGATGTACTTCAGAAGCAGACTCGGAACATTATGAAGAGGCCGATCTCTTATTTGAACCTTGAGATTAATGCTGTATATTTTTTATTTCACAACTGCTGTTGTGAAGCCTAGCACTGAAATAGTTTAATATTCTTTGCGGAAGCAGATAATAGAGAGCTTTACGCGGTTCAATCTATTTTTCCTTTGGTCCTATCTTGACAGAGCTTGTCAAATATTAGGGAGAAAACTGAAAAAATTGATTAACTACAAACTTAATTAAACATAATTTCTGCCAATCAACTTGTTGTTAATGCGAGTGAAGAAGTCAATGGTTAGCATTTTGAAAGACATTGTTCAAGCCCATCGTATAAGAGTTGTCAAACTAAGTTTATTATAACTCGTTTTGGAGGTTCTCACAGCACTAGTGAGAGAGTTCGACTTTACAAAAAGAGGCGGGTTAGCCACCTTTCAAATGAAACAGTGGAGGTCAGACACTGCAGCTCCTCCTACGTGAAGGCTGCATTAATACGTGAATGTGACTTCAGGACAAACAGCGTGTGGAGGTCGCTGACAGAGACGAGGACCTAAAAACATGGCTCATATTTAGAGACAAGAAATGCTGACTCACTTATCACTGAACACAAATCCATCAAACTCTCAGCCTTAAAGTAGTTTGAGAATAACGGCTACACATTACACAAATAATAGAGTCGACCTCGCTTCAGAGAAAACAGCACATTTTATAATGAGCGTTTCACTAAATGACGCAACAGTCCGTGGACCTCATGTCTGCTCGGGAGAGAGATGACTAATAAAATCACTGTACCGGAAGAGAGGCCATAACTTAGACACACAGACACTTTCATCCTTCGTTTGGTGGTGACTCTACCGGTTAGCTTAGCTACGACCTATGAATGAAGTTGCATGTACCGGAGCTGTTAGCTAGCTAGCTGTGTTACAGTTGCCAAATGGACACGCTGTTCAACGCATGCTCAGAGAACATCAGCATCCACCCTGAGTACTGACCTGCTCTTTGGTCGCCTTCTCCGACTTTAGTTTCCGGACCACCTCGCCTTGGGTCTTAATCGCGTCTTGTATCTGTGCCTTGTCCTCCATTTCTTTTCACTGGTCTGTTTTTCTGACGATTTTCACGCCTCCACCAAGAATAGCCGCTGTCAAGTCTTTGGTGGCGTAAAGCGGAAACGGAAATATGTGAAACTCCGTTCGATGTTTTTTCCAAATCAGAGACGTATTAGTGAAGATGTGTCGCCACAGTCTCTGAATTACCAGACACTGTTTTTCTGGAAAACACATTTCTCCCAATTGGTTGGTCAAATGGCAAACTGATAGTAAGGACACTGATGGTCACTGTTGGACATTGAAATCTAACTCAACCAAGACATGTAACTTTTTTATTTTTATTTTATTAAGCTTATTATTTAGAGCTATAACAATTATCCAACTGAGAATGAAACTGCAATACAAACTTTATCTCTATATTTCGGGGTAAAGTTTTACTTAATTTACTGTTATGTTGAGATGGTTTGAGCTGACTAGCTTCAGCAGGATTTTTTATGAATTGCTATCAATAGTGTGGATATAATAGCATTAAAGACTTCATTCATTCACTGTCGTGTCGGCATGATACACACAAAGAGTTTGATTTAAATCACAGCACTTTTCATTCAACATCAAACATCGTACACATAAGCTTGTCAAATGTCATTTAATAAAGTTGCAAAAATGACTTTAACTTATTATTCAAAGTTTGAGAGTTAGGGCCATGTTTTGAGAAAACATCAATAAAGAGTTCTCCTGTGATCAAAGTTAGCTTTGATAATAAGCAGTGTCTTTATATGTGTGGGTTCTCTCAAATGTCCGTGTGGTTCATGATAGTGAAAAGTGGCACTACTGAAAACAAACACATGGCAAACTGGGTTAGCAAATAAAGGAAAAGCCTTCTGACTAAATAGAGGTGTGAGGTATCATAGTGTAGAGTCACAGATTGCCTCAACAGCAAATTAAATTCTCCTTACTAGTCTGTGGAACCTTGTCCTATTCCCTTTTTATAGACAGTACAAGCTCTTTATAATCAGGTCATGTCATTGAGATCAATGAATAGGATTTTTTGTCCCTATATAAAGAATATGAGTTGATGAGTCTTAAAGTTGCATTTAGCGTTTAAATGTCTTAATGTCACTATGTTATACTCTGACGTTTTAGAGCCCCATTGCTATTCAAAAGTCGACTGAAGTGCAAGTAGCTGTACACAAAGATGGAAAATTGTTTCATTGTCCTTTGAGCAACGAAACACAATATAAACCAGCGAGGAAGGACAAGGTTGAGGAGCATTTAGAAGGACATCATAATAGGGCTGTCCTTCTATTATTTCTGCACAAAGGGGGAACGTCCTGCTGCGCACATCATCCTGCAGCACTTTATCCTGCTGCTCACATCGTCCTGCACCGCACATCGTCCTGTGGCGCACATCCTCCTGTGGCGCATCCTGTGGCGCATATCTTCATCACTGCACATCTGCGCACATCCTCCTGCGCCGCACATCATCCTGCGGCGCACGTCATCACTGCATATCATCCTGCGATGTACATCAGTGTGCGATGCACATCAGTGTGCGGTGCACATCATCCTGCGGCGCAAATCATGGTGCAGCGCACTTCATCCTGCAGCGCACATCGGCGCACATCCTCCTGCTGCACACATCATCCTGTGGCGCAAATCATTGTGTGGGGCACTTCATCCTGCAGCGCACATCACCGCACATCATCGTGCAGCGCACATCATCCTGCAGCATATCATCATCATCGCGCATCATCCTGCGGCGCACATCATCGTGCAGTGCACATCATCCTACTACGCACATCACTATGTGGCGCACATCATCCTGCGGCGCACCCGCACATCGTCCTGTGGCACACATCATCCTGCGCACATATCATCATCACGCACATCATCCTGTGGCGCGCTGCACTTCATCATGCGACCCAAATCATCCTGTGGCGCACTTCATCATGCGGGCACATCATCCTGCAGCGCACATCATCACATCACATCATCCTGCAGCGCAAATCATCCTGCAGCGGACATCATTGTGCGGTGCATTTCATCCTGCAGTTAACATCGGCGCACATCGTCCTGCTGCTCAGATCATCCTGTGGCGCACATAATCGTGCTGCGCACTTCATCCTGCGACCCACATCATCCTGTGGCGCACATCATCCTTCGGCACATATCATCATCACTGCACATCATCCTGTGGCGCACATCATCCTTCGGCACATATCATCATCACTGCACATCATCCTGTTGCGCACATCATCGTGAGGCGCACTTCATCCTGCGACTCAAATCATCCTGTGGCGCACCTCATTGTGCGGGCACATCATCCTGCAGTGCACATCATCACATCACATCATCCTGCGGCGCAAATCATTGTGCAGCTTACTTCATCCTGCAGCGCACATCAGCGCACATCATTGTGCGGTGCACATCATCCTGCAGCGCAAATCATTGTGCGCCGCACTTCATCCTGCAGCGCACATCGGCGCACATCGTCCTGCTGCTCACATCATCCTGCGGCGCAAATCATTGTGCGGCAGTTAGACCTATTATTTTCTCCATAAATATGTGCCGCGTTACTCTTTTGGTCCAATCCTCATCAAATGATCTTGCCTGCAGGACAACTAATTTGATTAGCTCAGGCTGGATAATAATAGCAGACCTACCAGACACTTTTAAGTCAGCACTGTGGGAACATCATCTCCCAAATAAGATGTCTAGTTCTGTTGGATATTTTCTGTTAAAATGGGGAAATAACCCTCTTTCTCTCCACTTTCGTCGTTTTGCTGATAAAACTTTTAGATATACTAGTACACACAAATATAATGTAATGCCCCAAACTTACTATGTATAATGATGATGTTCGTTCAAATCTGAGGGGGAAATCACTCCTCATAACCCACAACCACACAAAGGACATATAACTTGTGATGAGCAGTCTCCATAGCCTCAGTTTAAGGGACCACATGCCAATAAGGCTGAGAACCACTGACACTACACTATTGTTTAAGACATGAGGAGCAAGTTGTGCTCACTCCTGGAAACAAACGACTGCCATACAATGACACAGCCAAAGCCCACTTGTAAATTATCTGTAGGTAATGTGATTTGGATTAAAGACACTCATTAATACAAAGTGATTTTCATATATTTAGAGATGCAAAAATGCTATTAGAATAATAAGTAATTGTATTGGACCTTCAACTCACACCACCTCACACGAGCAAACAGACTCCTGTTTAAACATTCCACAGAGTATGCCATAACCAAAGTCCACTTTAGTGGAGTGAGCAGAGAGATCACCATCAGCATGTCCGTAAGTACCACCATATTATTTTATTCTGTACTTAAATAGACATTCTAAACTCTACAAGAGACTATACTTTGGTAAATGAACAACAAAGAGAGGATGAATTAACAGTGTGTTGCATCGTGGATTTCAGAGCAGTTTTAAAGTGCTTCTATCAGATGTTGCTGAACTTCGAACCTCAGTGACACAAAACCTTTGCCTGCCTGAAGAAAAAACTGCCAGCGGCATAGCTAAACTAATTGGTATTGGTTCTGCCTTAAACAAAACTCGCACACATACTCAGAGGTACAGGCTCCAGCTTTTCACAAGTCTTGCTTTTGACCAACACTCTCCTGCAGTCCTGCTCAGTCTTTCATATGAGAAAATACTTCACGTCTGTCCTCTGCAGGTAGTTTAGCTGCCATCATGTGGCCAATGTAATAAATGCAAGATAAATCTTAAATCATTGTGGAGTGGCGCAAACCTCAAACATTTGAGGTCCCCATATCCTGGGGAATCAAAAACAGGTGCTTCTGTGTCAAATTGGCTTAAAGTTATAACTCTCAAATACTTCCCATCATACAGTGAGTCAATGTCATCCAGCACTAGTATGTCTGTTATATTTACATTCACAACTAATCATATGGGTTTTTAATTCAAATTTCCTCTTGGATTTTGAATGGTTATTCTATCTCTGGGGCCCCTAAACCTTTCTCCTATTATGAAGAACAACCTAAATACAAGTTTTTGTCCACAGGGCTCAGTCAACATAGAAGTGTCTCCCCCTCCCTCAGGCCTTGAAGCAGATTATGAGACACTCTTCACCACTGATGCTCTCCTCTTCCTTCATGAGCTCATCTCCACATTTGATGAGGAGGTGAATCAGGTGAGACAAATTTAAAAACCCTTCTATTGAATGAATGGAGGACTTGTTTAATTCAGGGTGAGGTGTTGCTCTTCTCTATTCCCCTCAGTGTCTGTGGTTACGAGTTGCCAGAAAGGCCAACTTGGAACTGTCAGGTGACTTGCCAGGTTTCTTGGAAGACACCATACACATCAGAGGAGACCCGACGTGGAGGGTGCTCCCCGTACCCCCGAGACTCCAGAGAAGACATGTGGATATTGGGGATTTAGCCCCCTGCAATAGTCAATGCTTTGTCAAAGCTCTCAAGTCACCAGCACAAGGCATACAGGTACCAACCTCATGTATTGGTTCATTGGACATTCATGTGACCATATAAGACTAACCCAGTAACTGTATCGTGTGCTATATGGTTTAGTCATGAAATGTCTCAATTTGATTAATTCTGCTAATCTGAGCATCCAGTGCTTAGAAGTAAGCTTGTGTCTACTTGATATTTTATGGAATGGAATTATCTGGACTGAGATAATTACAGAAAGACCACACAAAGCAGTTCAAATAAGCTAAACTACTGCAGGTGGCTGTTTCCTGACTTAATCCTAGAGGTTAGGTGGTGTACAAATACAGGAAATTTGTTTTAATTTAGCATTTTATATCTTTCAAGTTCCCTTCCGACTTTTAAACATACCCATGCTCTGCCCATGCAGATCACAATATTAATGCAAAAATAATCATAATAATATAAATGCAAAATAATGATTTTGAATAACAGCCGCGAAGGCAGAAATACATACTAAAGCACCAAATGTGAACATGGTCATAGCCATAGCCTTTGAGCCTGTATGTGTGAATGGTCTTAATTACTGAACATCATAGATTTTTGTCTTTTAATAGGATTTGGTGACAGTGAAAAAAATGTAACTGCAACCTTATCCTGAAACTATCAAAATCAAATCTAAATGAGAAGAAAAAAGTTCCTGCTAGTTGACATGTTAGCAAACAGATCTGTGTCCTCTGTCACCACAGCCTGAACAGGTAGATAGGGAGTTTTGAAGTCCTCTCTTTGGTTTGACAGGTTGATTTTGATGATGGGAACTGCCCTACATACTACAACCAGATCAAAGGCATTCACAATGTTTTTAAAGCAGTGCACAACCAGTTTCCTGGTAAGTGGTTCACTTTAAGTTAATAGTGGTACAACTATGCTGCATGGACAAGAATATCCGTGCGGATGAATGGTGTGAGTATTCGAGATGTGGAGCAGAGCAACAGACCCAAACCCAGTTTTGAACGCACCTCTCTTTTCATCTGCTTCCCTCCACGTGTTACAGATGTTCCACACATATCTCAGGCTCCTGTGCTAATGCTGCGTCCCCGAGCTTGGAACATGGTGGAGCACAACATGATGGTAGTGAAGCGTCTTCCACTCCAATAATTTATTGATTCTTGAATCCAACCTTTTTTTCTACACTGGCTTGACGGCAAACTTGTCTGATAAATTGGTTTATTTGATAGTGTCCTTCATCACTGGCTTGATTGTCTTATAGCATGAGAGCTACAGGCCATTGATTGCCTTGATTGGCTATTTGGTTCGATCTATGACATGCAGAATCTCTTGTTCCACACTGTGATCAGTTATGACAGGAAGTTAAATCAAGTTAACATGTAATAGCCAGACTGGACATACATTGCAGTTGTAGATATTATTTAAGTCTAGTGAAAAAGAAAATTCTTCACAAAACTAGCGTCGCGAAGCAGAACTGAGTGGGCCCGAGCACTTGCAAACTGGATACTTAATGAGGTAGCCAGGGAGGGCAGTCAGAGAAATGTTGGTGCCGAACAGACAATGCACAGAAATTACTTCCTGTTCCATGGCAAATCAGTAGGTGGCGCTATGACCATAAGTTAATATTGACATATGGAGCTTTTCAGGCCTGGACTCTCCTTTGACGAAGGATCAAACTTTGCCACACCTCAATGTTTACATATTTTGAAGAAATGTCAGAATTCTGACCGTGGGCGTATGACTTGTCTGAGCTCATTTGAGCTGTATGTTGTCCAACAAAACACAGATCTGTGCGTGGTTGATACAAATAAAATCATCTATTCTGTTTATCAGGTGGCGGGAAAGGAGGCTCCTGGTCCTCTCTTTGACTTTGGACTTCTCATGTTTCACTGTGGAAGGACACTGTTCGAAAACAAGAGTGGACCCTTTTTCTACCTCTCAAAAGTAAAACACACACACACACACACACACACACACACACATATTTATATATGTAACCCTGAATTTGAATGTCATCAACTGTTTCTTGTTTCAGATAGAGAGCTTCATGGAGGCCAGACTATGGAACAAGATATTTGTTTGGACGCAACAGAAGGTCTGCACACATCAAATTTCCACACAATACTAACTTTTGTTTTACATGACCAAATTTGATTAAGTTATAGTTACTTAATGTATACATAGTTTATACACATATTGTGGTGTAACATGCTGTTCAGCTTTTCTGGCAATAAGTCCAAACATCTCGGAAAGGGCCTCTATGTCTCAAAATTGAAGAGGAAAAGGGAAAGACAGCAAACATGTTAGCTGTTGGACATCTCCCAGACTGTCAGACAGGTAGACGTTGATTATTGAAGTGTATCTATTCTTTTGTGGCAACAGAAGGCTCACAGTATTAGTCTCTATGAAAAAAGAATCTGCAACCTTTTTCAAAGAATGGGAAATACTACCTGTGTATTAGGGATTCTCACCATCTAGTCCTATATTTGATAAAATAATAATATGTTAGATGTTATATTAAAGAGTTGTGTAATAATATTTTGAGAGAAAAGTAAATGGACAGCATTTATAAAATATAGTCCAGGTATCTAGTCTTAACAACTACACAAGGCATTAAACTCCAGTAGCCACTTTCAGCCAGTAATGCATACGTTCATGTAGTTCTTCTACGTGTAGCGCTTCTCTTTCCCTCATACATCCCATTCACACACTGACAGCACAGTCATTCAGGGTGTTTTCCCCAGGGACACTGAGACATTGAACCATTTAGTGGACGATCCAACCTACTACCTGAGCTACAATTCATAATGTAATGAGAAAAAAAGAATTTGACAGCAGTCTGGTACTTTTTGTTTCAAGTGAGGGATGACACAGACCTGAAGTTATAAGTTTATCAAGAAGTATTTAATCACTAGAAAATTTTGGAGCCGGAAATGGATTTACAGCACAGTCAGCTGCATGCTCCTGAAATTGGGAGGCAGCCCGAGATAACTGAGTGAATGTCCGTGCTCTGCTTGTAATGTGCTTGTAACAGATAGAAAAACTGGGAGTCCATCGCAGATGCATCTAACACATGTTGTCAACTGAGGGGGTCACTGGTCTGATTTAGCCTGCAGGCACAAGTCAGAGCGTTAAACATACAAGTACAGGTTTATTTGCAAAAAGAAAATGTTACTGTATAGTTGTGAAAAACGTACACACATACATCTCGACCCCTAATCATATCATAACGCACAACATTTTTCTTAAAACAACCCTGTTCTCCTAATACAGTATAATATGTTTTGGGTAAAACATTTAACTCTATAATATTTATGGATTTTAAAAACTTTGTTCTAAGGTTATTATTTTGTTCCCTAGTAGTCCCTCATATTGCCCTTTACATGAGCTTAATCATACACTTAGGATGCAGACTCTCTCTGGTGCTTGTGCAACTTGCATCACATGCTATTTCAAGTCGATCTAGCATCATGTACAGGTCACCTGTAGCAATTCTATTTTTAAATGGCCTTTTCATTAGATATGTTTGACAAGTTTATATAATTCTGTTTTTAATTTCTTTTTTACATTTATGAATACCATACTTATCCTATTGGTAGCTGGATAAAAATATATATGCCTCATGTGAACTTTGGTGAATAAGTGAATGGGTGTGTTTATCTCTCTGTGTGCATGTGTGTGTGTGTTTGTGTGTGTGTCTGTGTGTGTGTTTGTGTGTGTTTGTGTTTGTGTGTGTGTAGCTTGGCCTTCCAATTGGCAGCATTAAAGCAACAGTGCTAATTGAAAACATATTAGCAGCCTTTGAGATGGAGGAGATTCTTTATGAGCTTCGGGACCATTCAGCAGGACTCAACTGTGGCGTCTGGGATTATTCAGCCTCCTTTGTCAATAAGTTTGGTGAGACAAATATTCTGGCATTTTAGCAGTATTTTTGTAATAAACAAACAGGACCCATATTAGGCCATGTCTTTCTGACTGAAGTGAAGTGGTTGTGTGTCTTTCCTCCAGGACACCGACTGGCCTTCTTGCTGCCTGACCGCAGTAAATACGTCAACATTGAGACGCGCTTCCTGCGTAGCTACATGGACCTGCTGATCCAAACATGTCATCGACGGGGAGCACTGGCCACAGGAGGCATGTCTGCTATCCTCCTACCTCAGGACCCACTCTCTGAGTCCCACAGGACAGTGTTGGCTACTGTCACCAGGTATGAACTTTTCACACACATCCATGTCCATACAAATAATGTTAAAATCATTGCAGGGGAGAAATGCAAATGTTCTGATAAATGTACTGTGGCTGTCAAAGTTTGCATATGGCCATTATCTGTACCAACATAGTATACAGGTATCACCAATGTACATTTACGTCTGTATATTATTGACGGAGGATATCTTCATAGTGCCTGTTTTTTTCAAGTGAAATATGTTTTTTACCCACGATTTAGACTGAAGCTGATAGAGATCAAGGCAGGTGTGGATGGTTTCATGGTTTATGATCTGAACCTGATAGAGCCCATGCAGACAGTAAGTTCGGGATAAGGAGCCATATAAAGCCCCATAGAAACACAGAGAAACCAGGAAAGTGCCTCCCATTTCTCTTGAGCATCTTTGATATGCTTCTAAACCTTGACTGGGATCAAACTGTGCTTTAATTCACCAGACTGGAAATGATATTGGAAGACACACAAACCTATAATGTATTGCAGCTGACTGATTATATGCTATCAGAGAAAACATCCATCTAAATCTTACACTGAGCAACCAGGGTCTTATTAGCTTCACCAATAATCAGTAATATCATCTATCCAGTAACCTGATTACAGATACAATACTTTTATTTCAAATGAATCGATTTTTACTCCTGATGCAGCTGTCTCTCCCTATCTAGAACACACTGATCTGGGCTTAATGCCAGAGTATCCGATCAGATGCCTCTCCTCAGTGATAGACACATGAATGAGATTGCTAGAATAGCACCTAAAGGTCTTGGCTAGCGTCATGGCAGAGAAGAATTGCAACAGCAAATGAAAATCCCCATATACAGGTGTGAAAAGGTAAAGCTTAAGTTAAGTATTGAGTAAATGGTTGGGAAATAAAAATAGTAAAAAAAAATCAGTTTTCACTTTGTTGCTATTGGGCATTGAATTTAAATTGATTATGAGAGAAAATCTTTCAGCATAAGACTGCAACATAGAGAAAACTTGGAAAAGGTCTGACTGTATGTTAATTGTAAATCGTCACCCCGTCCAGCTCTTCAAACTCCACACTGAAGGTGATAATCAACTCCACCAGCTTCGAAATGATGTCACTGTGACTCCTGATGATCTACTCTCCATACCTTTGGTGAGTCAATCTGAACTGAATTCTGGGAAAAACTGAATCTTATACTTTCTGTAGATGCTATTCGTAGGAAATGAAAATCCCCTTAGAAAACATATAGACCAAGGAAATCAAAACCCACCATACATACTAAAGCCATGCCCTACATCTCAGACTTTGATAAGATAAAAATGTAATAATGACATATTGATAGGGTGGTTAAGTCTCCATTAACAAAGTAGTGTGTCTGTGTTCCCTTAGGGAGGAATCACCCTTGATGGTTTGAAGTATAACATCGCAGTTGGAGTACTCTTTATTAATGCTTGGCTCTCTGGTTAGTGCATTCACATCTCCTAGTTCTCATATTCACTAGCAGACAAGATGAAGAGGGACATCAAAGTTATTGTGCTCTGTTTCCTGTAGGTGAAGGTGTATTTTTCTACAGAGGCAGTGTCGAAGATTCAGCCACAGCAGAGATTTCCAGATCCCAGGTGGGTTTAGTCCACAGAGGAGATTCTTTCTAAATAAATCTTTTTGGGGTTTCAACTCAATGATGCCCTCTCTAACTTTATCAACATTCCCAAAAGCATCGCTGTAGGTATAACTTACAAGTTAAAGAGCATCTACTTAGATCCTAGAAGTTATTTTTTATTTTGTTACAAATATTTATTAATAAAAATGCATGTATATTCATATTTTATTAACATAAATGTCATACTTCATCTTATGACGTTTAACAGCTGGCTCTGGATCCATGTATGCATCTTTATTCATTTGAGCTGATTTTGTATATGCCTAAAAAAAAAACTGAGATCTTACCTGGAGGTGAAATACTGTCTCAATGCAAAATGAGTAGGCAGGAGTATCTTGTAAGCTAACATTGTGCTGTGCTGCGTCAAGCCCCTATTCATTACTAACAAGACCTTTCAAACTGAAAAAGCCACTTGGATGAGAGATGACATTTTTCTCTCTCTATAATGAGCTTTGGTTTGAAACACTGCCTGCACTGACTCTGGGGACACACTGTGGTGGAAACACTGCAATTAAAAGTCAATAAAACATAAGGCTCTATTTTTGGCCTTTATTATCTTTTTCCCATGACTTAAATCCCTGTTCCCGTGTGTTTTTATGTTGTAGCCAGTAGTAGTAAGCAGGTGATTTGTGTTTAAGTATCTCTGAAAGATATTACAGTGTATAAAAGCTATAAAGTCACTTGGCTGTCATGTTCACCTCACTGCTGATTCGAACAGATTAAAAGCCTGTCACAGTGCAGAATTACTGTTTTGTCCTATGTCCTATGGACTTTAAAGATCTAGATCAGTTGTATACCACAGCAGCACAAGAACGTCCCATGCACCAGATTGTTGAAGTTTAATTATAATCAAGCATGTGTGGACCACCATCATCAAGCTGCAGCAACATTATAATACTTTGTGATCTTTGTGATGTGTGTGTGTGTGTGTGTCAGGTGTGGCAGTGGATCCGTCATCATTCTCAGTTGGAGGATGACAGCAAGGTGGTGAACAGGCAGCTGGTGACTGCCTTCCTAAAGGAGGTCATGGTGGAGCTCAGCAGTCTGTGCCATTCTTTTAAGTAAGTAGTCCGTACATAACATCTTTGAGTGATCAGGACACAGTGAAAAGCTCAGTGGTCCTCACTTGTGGTCTTAAAGATACTTTTATCGAGTACATTGTGCACCTACAAAAGATTTTTTGGAAGCAAGATGTTACAAGTATCATTATTTTGCTCAAACATAAAATGGGGAAGATTATCTGGTACTTTTCATCCTAAGAATCAGTGTTCACCTGGATTTTCACCATGGTCTACACACCAAATTAATCTGCTGATGTTTTCAACAATAAATAACAAGCTTTTCTAATGCATATAAAGAGCACAACACAAACAATAACAAAGACATGGCGGAGATTTGTTGATCAGAAAGGAGAGGAGTAAGAGTGTGGAAACTGATTTTAGTAGATATTGTGAAGATTACCTGATGGAAATAAAACATTGGAGTACTTGACCATCTTCAGTGCTGCAAGAGCCCACCTGAAAGGTTCCTGTATTTTACTGAGGTCTACTCCCAGAGCAGGGACATTCTGAGGACTAAAAGGATTACCATGAAACTAACTTTAGATCCTGTACCCCTGTGGTGCTGAGTGAACTGCACTAGTACTCATGAAGAGTAAGTCTGTAATCACAGGGTATCTCATAATCAACAGAACAGCAGAGACCATGTTGTGTTGACATCACACTGTCTCTCCAGCTCACACTATGTGGGTCTTGGAGAGACTCACTAGCAAGTCAGTTTTGAGTACCTCATGTTTGAGGTGTCTATGTATCTGACCTCACAGATTTCATCAAGGGGATAACATCACAACTGTGTGTGATGGTAAATGGACCGTGTTTATGTACACATTTCTGAATGTGCTGTTGAGATCCAAATGACGCCCAAGCTTGATGGTTGAGCTCATTGGTTGGAATAACATGCTGACTTGTATGATGCCTGCATAATATTTTATATAGATTTAATTTCAACACCTTGAACATATCCTACACCCAGACTTTTGTTTTGTATTTTCCTAAAGATTGTTCTTAGCCAGTTGCTCAGGTTGTCGGTATGTCTTCCTCAGGGATAAGCAGAGGTTACTCACAGCAGCAGAGATGTTCCTAGAGATGGTCCTCAAGAGAGATTTCCCAGAGTTCATCACCACCTACTTGAATGAGGACCACACCTTTCTCAGGTGTCAGAGCACGTCGGCGGCAGCTCTGGATAGACATGTGCACCGTTCCAACCTGTGATAGTCGAGCTGAAACACAGCTTTATGTCAACACCTTCGATAGATACAGCCCATCTTACCACATGATCACACCAGTGCCATAAATAACTGTGTATTCATGGTTCTGAACATTAGCACGTTGAGGGGACTCGTGGCTGCTGTCACATTTGAACCGTTGACCTGCAGTTTTTTGTAGTTTATTTGTCTTGAATGAAAATAAAGTACCACATCAAGAGAAGCCCTCAAAACTAGTTCACTCATTAAATCTTAACAAAACTACACAAAAGAAAAAGTTCATTGCCTAAGGATTTCCTCAGTGAGGACAGATGTATTTGAGATATGTAACAGAAGCAAAAGGAGACGGTTGAGTGAACTGTTTAACCATCCTCCATGTAGCCGAGAAGAGAATCACAGGAGGAGTACTGCTGGTAACCTTTTCAACAGCAGCTCATATTCTGAAAAACTTCCCTTCAACATCACCACCACAATTTAACCGTTAAGTTTTGCAAACATTGCTTTATTAATCCATTTGTCAGTTTGTAATATATAAATTACTTTTAAAAACGTGAGAAGCAGATGCACCTACAAGAAAGACATGGCATGAAAACACAGTTATAGAAAACCTAATCTGTGTTTACAGAAGCCATCAGAGCCAGCCAATGTCCACTTCTCCTACCATCCTCGTTGTCTCTGCATATCATATTTTTCTGTTGTTTCTTTCCATTACAGAACAAACAGTGGACAGGGCCTTTTTTATTGTTTAAAAAAAGTTAAGTGGGCATTGCCTTCTTGCATGTGCCAGCTCCCTTGTCTGTCTCTCCTGTGGTGATCAGTCCATCCGGATCAGTGCAGTGTGGGGGGGGGGGGGGGGGGGGGGGGCGAGTCTCAGCAGCCAAGGCCCAGGAGCTGGAGGGGTGGGGATGGGGAAAGTGGTGTGTTGGCGGACTAAGGCGTCTGGCAGCGTGTTCACACCTCCTCTTCCTTCTCCTCCATTCCTCTTGAGCGGCCTCACATTTCGTTTACCATGTCATCGTGTTCTCCTGCCGAAAGGTCGCCATTGGTGCTGACTGTGGTGCTGTTGTCTTGGTAACCAGGAGGCATAAAAGCCAAGCTGTAGGGGTAGATCTTATGGCAGGCGGCTCGGTAAGTCTCAGCAGCCTTCTTCTGACCCTCGCCCAGCTGCCCCCCACGCAAAGCCTCCAGCACCTCAGTACAGACCTGCAGTACACACACCACAGTTCATCACAATTCATTTGGACATGTTCTCAACTGTATCAGGAACTTGAACAGTGAAATGAGATCAGTGGGTTAGCCAGCTTGGCTTTAGGCCAAACCGGTGGTAGATCCCCATGGAAACCTGTGGTGGCCACAAAACCATTCCATTCTATGGATACTATTAAGGGAAGGTGGACCATTAAAAATTTACTGAGTAACATCAAAATTTTTATTAGCTGATAAAGCTTCTTATTTGGCTAAGTCAATGTGCAGACATACGTGTAGGCTATTTAATATTTCATTAATCCTTTACCTGGGAGCTTCTTCCAGACAATGACTCATCCAAGGCCATGGCAATCTCACATGCCATTTTATCAGAGGAGGGCTCCAGGTAGACCATCATCTTAGCAGCTGGAAACACAGACACACCTTTTACTGACAGCGATTTTACATGTTGGACGAGAGGCCATGGCACTGTGACAGCATCTTGGCCCTGATAACATCTGATAATAACAATATTGAGGTTCGATCACCGTATTAAATTCATCTATTCACACCTGGCAATAAAGTGCGTCCTGAATGTGTCTCCTGTGATCAGATCTCTGCTGTCAGATGTCACTAGCGTGTGTGCATGTTACGTACCAGCCAGTCGATGTGGGATGGAGTTGGAGTGTTGGCTCAGATAGCTCTTGTTGAAGCTCTGGGGGTTGTTCACCCCAAACAATCTGGAGATCTCCTGCTTCAACACCGTCCTCACCGCCTCGGCCAAGTCTGATCCCTCACTCACTGCACAAAACCCAATCAATCTTTAAAAAAAAATCTTCAAAAATCAAAAACTCGTATCTTTTAGAATGAATACACTGTGGCACCGCCTCCTGCGGTGCCAGCAGTAATTGAGCCAATGATATGCCTTGTGTCGCTCACTTGACCTGGTTGTCTCCTCTAGAGAGACAAAGACAAGTTGTCAACAGTGTGGGAACACTTTACATAAAAACCTTCAGAGAAGATGGTTGGCTGCAAAATGTATAAAGCTGACAGAAATGGCACTGCAGCACTGAAGTTTATATAAGTACCGACATGCATTCAGAGCAGTGGAGCTGATAAACAAGAGACCCTGTTGTGAGGGACAGATAAACTTCCAGACATAGTTCCTGTTTTAACATTTGTTCACCAAGTTTGATTATCTATTGCAGATGAACTTTACCGATAACAACAGCATTTCAACTAGGCGTTAGGGCTGTGAAAGTAACAGCATTATCGCAATACTGCACAAGATGCTTCCGCAGGATTGAGCTCATAACCAGTGGGGTACCAAGCCCAGGGAACCATGCATAGCTCCACTGCACCAGGCAGAGCACCAACAGTCAGGAGGGACCATGCAATAATATGTTGCTTTATTACTGTGCCAAAAATAATCCACACACCACAGCCCTACTAGGTGTACAGTGTTTCCCCTTATGCTCACCTCCTTTGAAGAAGCGCACTAGACACTGGTGCAGCCACGGGTTGGAAGGTTCTATGGTTACAGCTCCCTTTATCGACTGAAGCATCAACAGATACTTCTCTGGAGGAGAGAAGAGAATCAAACATGAAATTAGTTGGAATAGGTAAAGGTGGAAACTCATGTTTTTTCCTGATCATAGCAGTATGTTTTAAAGCTCTCAGTACACAACTGACCTTTCCTGAAGTAGATCTCAAAGGCCAGGAGGTGAGTCTCAATTTTGTTGCGCACCAAGTTCTTTAGAGGGATCAAGAACTTCACTGCCTCCTCCAGAGGAGTCTCCGTCTGGTAAAACAAGTTAAACATTTCCCACTATTGAACTAAGCATGTGCATTTACACAGCATAGCTTCTGAAAGAGCTGGTGAATGTGAGCCCACCTTGGCCAGTTTGTCTGGTATTAACTCCTCTTTTGGCCCACCTATCTCCTCATCATCATCCTCCTTCTTCTTTTTCTGGTTCTTCAGCTGCTTCTCCTTCTCAGCAATCTTCTTTTCCTCCTCCAGCTGGGCCTTCTTCTGGGCTCGTCGCTGTTTGTTTCTCTGCTTCTTGAGCTCCTTGTCTGTAAGGTTCTCTACAGAGGGCAGAATGTTGAAAGGCATTGTTACTTATTTTCTTATAACAGTGCTACTTTTAAGACACTACTGTAGCCAATTGACCCACTGCAGATTCCTGGAACTTGAGAACACAGGAAATAAAGTAGTAACTCAACATAATTTCTGTGCATTCCACTTTAAAATCTGTTGGGCCAAGAACTTCATGGAAATAAGAAAAAGCTAAACAGCATGATGACGGCGGGTTTCTGACCAGAGTAGTTGAATTTCCCTCCATATGTCTTTGTCCTCTTTCCTGTCATCTATCTACATTCTGATCTCAAGACAATCAGTAACTTTTCTAAACATTATGAAAACATGAAATCACATGTTGACTAAAAACTATACGCACAAACACACACACAGTCACACACACAGTCTGACCGTTGTCTGCCTGGCTCTCCTTGTTGTCGTCAGTCAGAGGCTTGTCATGTAGGGCCAAGTAGATCTGGATGGCTGTTCGAGCAGCTTTGTAGAAGAAGGGATGCTGCCGCAGGATGTCCTCCAGCTTCAGCAGGTCCACGTAGGAACGTAACGTCATCTTCCTCATGCAGTAGGTGTGGAAGTCAAACTGGTCATCTGTGATCTCCACAAAATGCTGATGAGGAGGAGGAGAGAGAGAAGAAATAGGAATAACACTTTCTTTAGGTATGCAGGTGTAAGAAGTGACATTTTAGTTTTTACCACTTAATTTTGATTTGAATAAATTTCATACAAAAGTTCCAAAGCAAGGAAAACAGAAGTCCATTAGTTTCTAAGGAATCACTTGAATATTTCTGGATGTATTTTTTAATTCAAATCAAATGTTCTTACTGCTTAAACCTGAATTTTGATCGATGGCTTGAATAGCTTATTTGACCTCTGATAGTAGCTTGGATTCAGATTGTTTCCACCATCTGATTTGTCCTATGAATTTATCCCATATAAGTGAATTGATCCCATATAAGTAAACCAAAGTCGAGCCAACAGCATACAGCAGAAGTGGACTCTATTGGTCTCTATAACAGACCAATATAGAGAAGTAGTATCATCTTTCCTCTCATTCAAGTGACAGGGAGAAAATTGCTCCAACATATACGATCGAGCAGAAGGCAACAGAGCTGTCAAGCTGTATATAAGAGTCAGACCTAAATAAACAGCACTGTAAGTAGTCAAATATAGACAGTGTTGATAGATGATTCTTGTAGAGACTCACCCTCTCAATCTCGTGACACTTCTTCAGAGCCTCTCCATACTTGTTCATGGCCTTGTAGGCCAAGGCACACTCAGTCTGGAACCACATGCACTGCATCTCATTTAGGTTCTCCACTGCAGAGGTCCCCTCCTACGCCAAAAACACACCGACATCATCATGTAGAGCAGGAGTCAAGATGCACCAGGAAAAGCTTTCACAGACACTCACACTTCTAGCTGGTCTTTAAAAAATCCTGCAGAGTTCATATTTATTTTCCTGGATAAACGGGGCATCGCTTCTTCTGCGACAATGAAGTTGTGTGATTATCTGTGAGAAGTAGTTCTCTCCTGTCTGCTGCCTTTGTGTGGGTGTGTGTGGGTCTTTTACTAACAAAAACTGACAACCACATGTTTTTAGTTATTAATTTATGTGTTGTGTGTAGCAGATCAACTATGGGGGGGAGAGCGTGGCCTAGGGGATAGAGCGGGGGCTCTGCAACAAGAAGGTTGTCGGTTCGAATCCCACTCTATCCCATCTGCATGCCTAAGTGTCCTTGGCAAGATACTGAACCCCCAAATGGCCCCTCATAAATGCTGAGTGTTCTAAAAATGTAAGTCGCTTTGGATAAAAGCGTCAGATAAATGACATGTAACTACGTGTGCACCAGTTTACATACTTGCTTCATGAACTAAAAAGCGGATCAACCAACACAAAGTAAACTTCAGTACTGTTCAGGTCCTTATAATTTCTCATTAGTGTTAGTGTTGATTGTAGTGTTGTCACTATATCAAAATCTTGATTTGATTACCAACTCATGAATTACAATACAGATACTTTTTTGTGAATAAAGAGCAACTCTATCTGAGCCAGTGGTCCCAGGCTTGAGTGGTAAAAATGGGCTGGAACAATGATGGTGATAAATTTGTCACTCCAGAGGGTTATTCTGATTATTCTGTGAGGCTACCAGTAGTGTGCAGGCTGATCCTGGATTTGAGCTTCATCACCATGAAATGCCAGACTTACAATGTCATTTATGCTCATTATTTACATGCTCAACTAAATTGTAGTTTATGTTACAATTGTTTTCTTGTTTGCTTGTGTTCATTCATGTAGGCTGTATATATCATTTGGATGGGGTTAAACCTTGTTTAATATTGCAATAACGATATCACTTGCGATAAATAACCATGAACAGTCCCTGGCTATGGATGCTGATATGACGTACAGCTCCACAGCCTGAGGGAGAAGGCGCCTCCAGGTCCAGGGCAGACACCCAGGGAGCTATGCACAGCTCTACTTACAGTGTTAATTACAGGGGAGAGAAAAACCTTGATTCCATTCACAGACACAGTCTCAAAACTATCCATCTTGAGATAATGGATATAACGATTTGGCGTTAAACAAATAAAATTGAATTGAATCAAAATGATTTTAAAATAAATATTTCAAACAATCACACACTTACCCGTGTGAACTTGGAGCACATTTCCTCTGCTTCTTTGATTAGGCTGGCTTTCAGCATGTACTTTGCACACTTAGAGTTAATGAAGCGGTCGGCTGTGTCCAGGGCCTGAGCCTCATCCATCCATCGAGCCGCTTCCTTTACGTTGCCTGCGTGCTGCGGATCCAGGGGCACATTTTTGAAGATGGTGAACGTTTAAACACCAGAAACGGTAAGAAAATGTGTGCAATTCATGTGTGAGATTGTAGTAACCTTGTAGATCTTTGCCTTTATGAGGAAGAGCTCGATGAGTGTTGGTGTGCTGTCAATGGCAGTATTGATGTACTCCAGAGCAAGGCTGGATTGTCCAATGAAGTCAAAGTGCTGTGCCAGGAAATATTGTACCCACAACAGGGTGGTAGGGGGCTCTTCCTTTCCATTATCTGTACACACATTTCACGTCAGGAACAATGAGTGTGTGGATTTACAGGACAGATACACAAATGTTAATCTCTGTATCTGTTTTAGATGGTTTGGTGTTACAAATACACTCAAAAGCAAGCATCACTTACCATTTTTACTAAACATCCGACAGCTTTTTAAACAGCTTTCATAGCCAACTACTAAATCCTCAATGAGTGTAACCTGCATGAGAAAAAAACAAGTATAATTGTTTATGTGTTTCAGACCATGAGGGACTGGGATTTAAATGTGGAGCCAAAGTTTTTACTTTCATTTTGCTTACCTTTTCTTTGTCAGTGTAGAGGGATTTGAGGGTAGTGAAAACGGGCGGGCAGCCTTTACTAAAGTTCATCCTCAGGTAGCTGTCCAGACATTCACAAAACTTCTCCCCTGGCCAGCACAACACACAGTAAAGGTAAACAAAAGACACACTTGTACGTTTGATCCACATCAAACAACTGTGACATGAAGAGAACGTTATTTTACTTCAGCATAGCTGCACCATCTAAACATGAATGGTGTCATTCATTAGCCATTAGATGCTGCAATCAACACTTACTTCATAATACATTGAACCCAAAAACATGTCTTTTGCTACTTGGAGTATAACGGCTATGTAGCTATTCACTGAGAGCACTTCTAGAGCTTTCAATCATATCTCATGGCCTTTATCAGCAGATGGAATTCTCACTATGTACACGTTAGTCATCTGAGACTAAATATTTTTACAGCTCATTATATCACTGCTGTCACACAGTCCATATGGTGGTGCTACAGGATGGTCAATGTTTACCTGTGAGGAAACTAAGAGGCAGCCTTCGTGGAACCAGGCCTTTAGGAAACTTTATCCACGATTCCTCATAAATCTTCTGTCGCTCCTCTATACTGCCTGGAGAAACACACACAAACACGCACACACACACATACACACTTAGTGTGAGGAGAAAATATATCATATGCGTATAACATCCTCAGTCAAACTGAAGTCATCTTGATCACCAATAAAGATGATGAAATGTAGGTGCGATGACGTGCAAACAGTGATCTGATTGGAATCAGTTGTGCAGGTGTGTGGTATTCTGGTGTCCAGTGCAGACTGCACCTCCTAAAAATGCAACAACAAGTGACAAATTTACAAGAATCAAGTGGAAGCACACAGTGTTGCATGAGGAAAGTGCTCACCTGGCTTTAAGGCTTTTTCCAGGCCCTGGTAATAGGCCCAGTTCTCAGGGTTCCTCTCCTGGAGTCTCCTGTAGACCTCTAAAGCCTCCTCTGGCCTATCCAGCCTCAACATCAGTTCTCCTACACACACCAATACACACAGATGGATTAATGCTCTTCGGGACATCCCACATACACACATAGTTTTGCTGTATGACACACAACAAATCAGCTCACCTCTTGTCTCTTCCACAGCCAGTTTGTCACAGATCTGTTTTTCATAGTTGTTGAGGTGATCAAGAGCCTCCTTGTGGAGACTGGCCTCCCTCAGAACCTGGTTCTGATACAGCAACAGCTCACTGTACTCATAGTCCACCTTGTCTGGAGAGGTCTGACACACACATTCATGCAGGCACACACAGAAATGAAAAGGGTAAAAGAAACGGGTGAGTTAAGTCATTCTTGTAGAATAGTTTTTTTTTACTTCTTTGACTATTTACAGGATAATTTGTTTGTTAGAGTTATTGTGTTGTAAATTTTGTGGAAACCCCAGAGAAAACAATGTTTTTTTTGAGTCAACAAGACCATTCCATGGAGCACACACCTCTGGATATTTCACAGCCTTCTACAGGTGAGAAAATTTCAAATATTTCAACACCATTCGCATCACCCATGTGGGAGACGTGAAATGTTTATCTTTTTACAACTTTGCTTTGATTTTGTATGCAATCTCATTACGTGAAAAATTCACATTAGCTTTAGTGTGAATTCACTATTAAGCTGTACTTCTGGAGCATGTCACATTATCAGTTTGTGTCATCGCTAAAAGGGCCAAGTATTGTGAGACTGTTTATTTTTGTCGAAACCATATACTATAGAATGTTAATTCACCCCTCAGAATTTGGAAACACTAGTCGTTTTCAGACACGAGCGCCAGAGTTTGCCTTTCACATATGAACAAGGCAGCAGGAGATTCTCTGAAGCAGGCAGGACATAATGTGTCTTGGTTTACAGCACATCGACAACAGCATCGGACCTCTCTTGTCTTCTTTCTATCTGTGTAAGAGTGGATCTGATATTTGCCTTGAATTATGTTTAAAGAAATCTCCTCGGTTCTGCTTAGCAGTATACCACTTTTTCCTACCTGTTGTGTTTTGCGGAATTCCTCCACGATCTTGGCAGCCATCTCAAAGTCCTCTAACAGGTGATAGGCCACAGCATATCCAATCCAGGAGGCGCGCTGGGCAGGACGGAGCTGCAGCAGCTGGTACCGAGTCTCCTGCAGAGAGACAAACATCACAATACACCAAATTACAGGCAGTTATTTATGATACATTTTCAAGTTCGTCAGCTCTTAGGCTCTCCTGTGTCGATCTTCCCAATCTATCTTTGCCATCTTGTGCAGAAGGATGAATCTCTGTCTGACCACAGTTGTGCATCCCGACCCGATTTGTCCATTCTGATCCTGTTGCCCTCTATCCAGTCTTTTTTATCTCAACGCTTTTTACACTAATCTCTGTGAGGTGATCCTCACCCTGTATCCCTCTAGGTCTCTCATCTGGATCTGCAGCAGGGAGAGGTCTCGTAGGATCTGCAGGTTGTCCTTGTCCCACTTCAGAGCGTTGCGGTAACACTTAATGGCCTCATCGTACTTTTTGTCCGAGCGTTGTAGCAGGCCATACACATGCCAGCCTGGTGGGGTGAGTTCAGGAAAAAACACACAAAACACAATAACAACAGCCAATACCTGGAGTTGATAGCAATCCTGCAAACTAGGGTTGTGCTGATGATATCTGGATGATAACGGTTAGAGCGACCATCCATTATCAAGACAATGTTAACCTCCCAACAGCATGTGTTCATTAGTTTTTTTCATTACATAGTCTGTCTTCCTCTTATCTACTATTTACTTTGACATTATTTAAATTATTCCCATTCCTTGAGGGCCTATTGGTCTGCTTTATTCATGCCTTCAGTAAGAAATGGATCAAAATCCTATTTTTTACAATGAAGAAGATTGCCAAACGTGCAATGTCAAAGGTTTTTTTCAGCAGTAAGTTCTAACAAACTGTTATGTGGAAATGTATAACATGAAAGCTGGGAGAGCTGGAGGAGTGATGAAAAGATACAGACATGACTCTTAAGGTCATTGCGCAGGCCTCGTCTCACCAGCTCATAGGCCTCCTCCTTTTTTCCAATACAGTTGAGGGTTAAACCCTTCATGGCCAGAGTCTCTGGAAAAGAGGGGAGGAGGGGTGGGGAGGAGTAAGACATAAAGAGAAAATCCAGGTTGATTAGAATTATCAAGAATGACATGGACTATGTTGATAAACTCAATTTAAATATAATATATCAGAGAATGACCAGTATGACACTGTACTGTCCCTATCCTTATAAGAAACGGAAATTAATTGTGGGTCTTAAACCCAGATGAACACGTATTTGAGAGTAGGTCTTGGTTGCTGTGTGTATTCCTACTCTCCACAATGGGACTGAGGCTTTTTCCAAGAGAATGCTACTACACTGTAAGTAATGGGGGACAAAATCTGCAGTCCTTGTTCCACGTTGAAATGCACTTGGCTGAGGATCATTTCAATCTAGAAATGAGCTAGATCGAGCTGATATATTTTTGATCCAGCGGCGCATCGCCAAGCTAATAACAGAAAAGAGCAGAATTATAGATGTTTGCCACCAACTCTGGATTATGGAACCATCAACTCAGATTAGCAGGTAGCAAATAATGGATAAGGTGAGCAGCAGCCTAACTTGCATAGATGATCATACATAAAGTAACATTAGTCAGTGAAGATAGATATAAGCTTATTTAATAGTAACGTTGTGTAACCACTCGTTTACTCTCTACTCAAACACAGCAGGAACAAGGCGACAGTGAAGCATTATGTTTCTCACAGTGTCCTCAGCAGTTTATTAACAGTAAACAAGTAGCTCTTCTCTTACCTCCATGCTCTGCAAATTTTGGGTTGCCCAGGATCTGTTTGCAGAACTTCAGGCCATTTCTGTACTGCTTGTGCTCGTAACATCTCTGCAACAGAAGACAGTGCAGATTTTACATGGGGCGTCTGAGGCCAACCGTCTGTCATCTTGATCCTCTGAGAGTCGGGTTAGAGTGCAGGAAAAAGCATCAGAAGAGACTGTGGCCCTGAGGTAAATGAGGGAAGCATCAGGTGAGAGAGCAGTGCACATGATGGAGGGCTGCTGATGAGATTGAATCAGAGTGGCCAGAG
Organism: Platichthys flesus; assembly: GCF_949316205.1. NCBI lineage: Eukaryota > Metazoa > Chordata > Actinopteri > Pleuronectiformes > Pleuronectidae > Platichthys > Platichthys flesus. Next base: position 25,859,975 of record NC_084952.1, on the reverse strand, counting down.
CGCAGACACCGGGGACTCAAACCCTGCTCACTGCCCACGTTGGAACTCACCAACTAAAAGTGTGATCTATTAAAGCAATGCCTCAGTATAGAAGTGACCGTCACAGTGTTAGTGTTCAATATTTGTCAAATTTAATTTGTTTCCAATCATGTCAAAAAAGAGCATCAGATCAACATAACATTCCTAATTAAGGGCATTAAGTTTAGATGGACGGTACCTGCCTGACTTTACACTTGTAATAACGACACCCATTTCTGTGGGATACACGGGACAGATATGAATAAACTTCCCCGACACGTTTTCAGGCTGAAGGTATGAAGTACTGCTTAACTACCGAGTTATCTCCAGCCAAGTTGTGTGTGGCTGTCATGTGTCAAGCAGCTTTGTGACTCACACACTTCAGATGAAACAAGGCCAAAGCACAGCTAGGACAACACATGTCAGTTTGCTACCCCCCCTTCTGCTCTATTAACACCACTGCTACAACTACTGCTTACTAACAGAGAAATGGTGGTTACAATGAGTTTGATGCACTGGATAGGGTTGGTTAATTCACGAGCAACTCCCTCGCTACTTGTCACAACTGGTGGCTACTTGGCCACCTTAGCTTTAGCCTGCAAGCTAACGTTAACTCAGGCATGTAGCCTACCAAGATCCTCTTGAAGAGGGCATTCTCCTTCGGCGGGAGGCTGATTGAGGGCATGGTGCTGGCTTCCTACGCCTCCGTCGCTCCACACATGAATAATATCCTTCAGGAGTCAGGGGTCCTGGTTTGTCTCTGTCTCTTCTTGCTCCTCTCTCACGTGTTGAAGCCGAGGCCCCCTTCCGAGCAAAATGGCCGACGTGCATGCCAGGCTGCTCTGAGTCTGCGTGTCTGTCACTGTCAGAGAGAACTCGGAGGACAGATGGTACCTAGCCTCGGTGATTTATTCTATGATACATTTAATCACAAAAACACAACTTTTCTAGGTTTAGATATAAATACCAGTGCCCCCATGTTTCCTAAGAAATACAAATAAAATAAATTGAAGTGTAAATAACATTATAATTGAATAAAATACAACGATATTAAGACATTGTAAAAATGTTTAGTTAAAGCTCTAGTGGATACAATTATAATTATGTTTGCAGACAAACATTTTGGGGGCAATATTTATATTATTCATGCTTGGATTTCATTTAGAGGCATGACTTATATCAAACCAAGTTACATGAGATACACTCGCTTCAAAGAAGGAATTAATGTAAATGTTTAGTTATATTTCACAACTGTCATTAAATAACGGGCTTTTGTTAATATAAAATACATAAATAAACCTCGTACTCCCGAGTGGCCGCTCGATTTATCTGTGATCTCTGAATCATCTACTAAGCCTTTCAAGGAAGGTTAATCGACCGCGGAGCTGCAGGATCGACCATCGGTACGCAGGGGTCTGTTTTTCAGCCAAAATGGTTTTCAACCGGTTTTTACTTAGAGCTGCTCTAGACAGCAGAGGTGAGTTGATATAATAATCATTTTCGCATAGTTGCAGTTTTCCTAAGAGTGTGTGTTCTATCTCAATGACGTCGTTGTTGTTATTTCTAAGCCTGACCTTAGCTTAGCATTGCTGTAGCATTGGAGTCAAACAGCCCACTTTGCTACTCAGAGCTGTGGATAACTCGTACCCATTGAGATTTAATATGGAAGAACAGTCAGGCCAATCACATGGGACCCCAGTTTCACAGTGGTTCATTCATATCACATCTTACTGATGTATTATGATGTTCCCCTTCATGGCTGTGTCATGTACTGACAATGCATAAGCATTATATTGATATGTCTATATTGAAGCTATACTATTGTTCTATTGATGGAAATGTTATGGTGATAATTATTGATACGGTTTTATTGCCCGTCACTATCCAGTATACGTAGGGTTAGGGTTAATCTCTATTTTCATTATAGTCTGTATGATATTCATGCTGTTGTGGTGTTCTTTTTCAGTTGGATGCAGGTCCATGTTCACGAGCAGCAAGCCGGACACTGTCAACCCCAACTGGCTGCGAGTTGGACTTGCCATTGGAAGTTCGGTTTTCCTTTGGGGCCTGGTAAATGATAACATATACTCAGCTATACACCTGATATACTAATTCCAGGAATCTCTGTTTGTCTGTATCTGGAACACATATCTCAAGAACCATTTAGCTTAATAACACTTAGCATTTGTATTTTGAATGGCCTGAGGAAGTGCAGTAAGCAATTTTAGAGTGATTTCGACATGCATTGTACTAAACATATTAATTGCAGAGCTCAATGCATGATGTTTTCCAGGGTTTCTCTCAGTTTACTCTGTCCATACTTCAAACATGCCATAATTTACCTTTACATACCTAATTATTATACTTTTTTGATAATATACCTTTTTTCCTGAATCATACTACATAGTGGTTTAGCACCAACTGTCTCTCAGAGCGTCTAGCATTATCTCACCCAGGAGAGGGCAGCAATGAACAGCAATCTTCAATCATTTTAAATCTGTCTTTTAAACTGCAGTTTGTGTAGCTGTTGAACTGCACTAGGTTATACTGAGATGTGTTCCTAATATTTTGACCATCCCATTCATGATAGGATGGTTCAAGGTTGTCAACATTTATCATGTTGTTCTGAGCTGCACTGACAGAGTAAGAGTCGATCATCGCCAGTTTTCGGTCTGATCCTCTGATAATAAGCTCTGGAGCAAGTTAGGTATGGAAAACAAGTTACCAATGTAATGTAATCCTTTGACAAGTGAACCATAACCATGAATCCTGCCGCCTACTATAGGCCTCAAATGATCCTGAGAGTTTTGTAGCTTATTTTCTGGGGAATCTATGCTTTAACGTTGTTGCACATCCTTGCAACAACGTAATCCAAATTTACAATGACGAAGCAAAGATGTAATCGTTACATTGATGTTGGACCCCAGCCAAGAACAGCTTGACCTAGAGACACAATCAACACTGCATTTGCCTGTGTCCTCAACAATTCTCATATAAAGTTTGAATCAATAAGTGAGACAAGAGACAAAAAGACAGAGGCAGATGCCTCCATTTAGTCCTTTTTGAAATCTGCAACCACACTGAAGACAAACACTCAGTGATGTAGAACAGGAAGACAGTAAAGATTTGTGAATTATGATGGAAATATAAGTATGAATAATGATGTGTTGGAACCAGATGAAACATTAAATTCCTTGTGGCATTGTCTTCTACCTGCAGCTCTTCAGGCAGCACATCACAGACGTGCATGAATACAAAGTTAGAAATGGACTGGAATAACCCAACATGCTGGTATGTGAGCGCCTTTTTATCTTGATCATAATGCATTTATACTGCATGAATAATGCTTCTAGGTCTCATTCTTAAATCTGATGCATATATTGCCAAACAGTATTATTCAAATTCTGTCTTTGGTGTATAAATGGATGAAGAAATAAAACATGATACGGGATGTGTTTTTTTCCTGTGCAGGGGCTCGTCGCATCCTCTTGGATTCACCTGTTTCTCCACTTGTTTATTTTTCCACTGCTCCTGATTACTGTTCCCTGTAAAATAAAGATATATTACGTCAAATGAGATAGGAGGCTTGATCATTGTGTTCACACAAACCCCCAGTTGCTGGTATTTTACAAGTGATATGTATTATAAATGTCTGAGATACTTATATTCCAAATTCTTTTTGCAAGTGTGGCTTAAATCAAATGTTAGACCTTTTGAAATATCACATATCCTGCTGGAATATCACATATCACTTCTGGTACAAGTTAATCTGAATACAACTTATTGGCAGTTTAGGTTATAATTGTACATATTGATGCTGCTGTACGTGTTGCTACTGATTTATTTTCTGTTAATTTGCATACACTATCCTCTTTCACCCCCCGTCTCCCAATCAAGTTCTTACCTTGGTGACTCCGCCCGCCCGCCCACCTGCCCCCTCGATCTCATCCCATCTCACATTCGCCAGTTTATCGCTCCTGACCTTCTTCCTTTTCTCACCCATCTTCCCTGTCAACAGGCTGTTTCCCTAACTCTCTGAAGGAGGCAAATGTAAATCCTCTCCTAAAGAAACCCACCCTCGACCCATCTGAAGTAAAGAACTACAGACCTGTCTCTCTTCTTCCCTTTCAAAAACTCTTGCACAAGCTATCTTTAATCTCCTCTCCTCCTATCTTAACCACAATAATCTTCTTGACCCTCACCAGTCTGGTTTCAAGGCAGGTCACTCAACTGAGACTGCCCTCCTTGCTGTCTCTGAGCAGCTTCACACTGCTAGAGCAGCCTCTCTCTCCTCTGTCCTTATCCTTCTACACCGTTCTGCTGCATTTGACACAGTGAACCACCAGATCCTTATTCCCTCCCCTCAGGACCTGGGTGTCTCAGGCTCTCCTCTCTCCCTGCTCTCATCCTACCTTAATGACCGCACTTATCGGGTCACTTGGAGGGGATCTGTGTCTGAACCTTTTCCTCTCACTACTGGGGTCCCTCAAGGTTTTGTCCTGGGTCCTTGGCTTTTCCTACCATAGCTATGCTGATGACACCCAACTAATCCTGTCTTTTCCTCAATCTGAAACACATGTAGCAGCACGAATCTCTGCCTGTCTGACTTGCATCTCTCAGTGAATGACTGCCCACTACCTGAAAATTAACCTTGACAAGTGTTGGGACATGGTTTTTGTGCAAACCACAGGCCTCCTTTCAGTCAAACTTGTAACAAACATGCCGCATGTGCTGGAGTGGACTCAATCCCCCAAGATGCCACAGGTTCCATTGATCTTACAAAGTCAAGGAACTCAGTCTCCCAGAGGATGTAACAGGATGCTGCATGTCCTGGGGTCTGGGCAATATCACACAAAGGTGTCAAGAGCCACCAGGGTCAACTCCTATTGGTCACTCTGGTCCAAGACCTGTGAGGTCACCGGGGCCAATATAAGGAGAGGTCTCCCCAAGATCTCTGTCTTTCTACAATCCTTCGACGGCCAGCAGGCTGTCCAGCCTCTCTTCTCCTACATCGCCAAGGGGGGGGGGGGGGGGGGCCTGGCTGATCCAGCTCTCTTCTCTATCCAACCCACAACCGGAGGTCAGAGGTGCAGCTTCCCTGCCCACACTCTTCAAGGAAATCTCCTCGCCCTTCAAGCTCTACCAGTCGACGCGATGTCCTGCAGGAAGACTTCAACCAGCATCTGAGCACACGGCTCGACAGAACCGCGAATGCAGAACTCTACGACCACAAAGCCAGGAGACGTCACAGAACTGCAAACTGAACAGCAACTTCTTTTCCTCTTTCCCTCGGACTGGTAATATAATCTGGGCTTAATAATTATACTACGCTAAGCAAGACTGTTTATTTGATCGGTGTGTGTTTATAAGTTTGATATATGCTGTGACATTGTAGCCATAAGTTAAAGGAAGGTTAATAGTTAGGCTCGCCACAGGCTTTGTCCCTGACTCTATCATTATGTGATTAACATACACACAGACACGCATAGCATCTCACCTAGTTGAACCTTCCCCCTGTGCCGTAAAGCAACCTCAGAAGAAGGGGGGGGGGCTCTTATCTTAGGGACCATTCTGGATTAGCATGCTAATTTACATTCACACACACACGCACACACCTCCTATTTAGTTAGTTTGATTGTTTAGTAATTTGTGTTTTTATACTTTATTATGTTCATAATAAATGTTCTTCTTTCACAAATGTTCTGTCATTAATATTGCATAAGTGAATCTTGCCAACCGTTACACTGCTAAGAACTCAATAACCTTCATTGTTCATTATATAATCTTTAATGGTAAAATATTGAGATTTCTATTTGAACTAGATCTAAATGAGACTGATCTTAATCAATAAATTGGCTATCTTTTCCCTTCTATGAAGGGTGGTGCCCCGCAAGAACTTTAACCAGTTAAAGTTATGATTTAATATTAATATTTTAAATATTAATGTTTTATATTTTATTTTGATAACCAAATTTATTGAGTGCCTAAAGGCACACCATTCTATGGTAACACTTTTTAAGCACTATTGCACAACACAAGACTGTACTACTTTTCCTCCCAGGGAAAGACTCTCCCACCCATGACCTGACTATTAACTTTGACAACTCCATGTTAACCCCCACTCAGACTGCTAGGAATCTGGGTGTGACACTCGACAGCTAACTCTCTCTTACTGCCAACATTACTGCAACAATACGTTCCTGTAGATTCATGCTGCACAACATCAGGAGAATACGTGCAGGTTCTGGTCCAGGCCCTGGTCATCTCACGCCTAGACTGTTGTAACTCCCTCTGGGGAGGTATACATGCTAGTGTCATCCGACCTCTGCAGCTCATTCAGAATGCAGCAGCTCAACTGGTTTTGAACCTACCGAAATTCACCCACACTACTCCGCTCCCTTCACTGGTTACCAGTGGCTGCCCATATCCGTTTCAAAACATTAGTACTTGTGTACCGTGCTGTGAACAGATCGGGTCCAGTCTACATCCAGGACATGGTCAAACGTTACACACCAGCCCGCTCACTCCGCTCTGCTTAGGCCAATCGGCTTGTTGCTCACTCACTGTGAGCTAAACACTCATCAAAATCACAACTGTTTGCTGTCACGGCTCCTAAATGTTGGAACGAGCTCCCCATGAACTTTCGGACATCAGAAAGTTAACACATCTTCCGTCTCAATCTAAATACACACCTCTTCTGACTATACCTTGAATAAAATTTTGAAACTAACAATTTAGTAGCACTTAAATGGCACTTACTTATAGCACTTTGTACCTTTCGGGGGCCATTCTACCACAGGAACTACACTTTAAGAATACACAAACAAACATGTCAGCACCAAGCCCAATATACAGTGTTCAACTCAAATAAGGTAACCCGATGGTTCAAACGTTTGGAATGTGTGTCACTATTGAACACTGACAATATTTTGGTTTAAAAAAATGCAGTTGGTGAAATCGGACACATCTGATAATGTTAAAGAAAGTATTTAATGAAGCAGAGAAAATCCTGTCAGAATATAAAATATCACTATAGGCTACAGTTAGATTACTGCAGATTTATTAATGTATTAAACTGCTCATAATTTACCTGCTTTAATGTCACATCTGATGGAGGTAGACTAACAAGAAACATGGCCACCTTTTAGGCTCAATGCCAAACTTGTCATTGTTTCAATGCCACCCTGTAACTACAGTTGCTCTTCTCCCAGAAAAACCAACCATTGCTTAAATTGCTACTGGTGTACACACAAGGTAATATCAGAACATATTTAAAAAAGTCATATTTTGAGAGAGAGAAGGACCAGCATATTGAATTCATAATTTGCTGAATCATCATCATAACATAATGCATTTATAAATATATAAAAATTCTTTTGTTTGTTTTTATTTTCAATGTCATTTTTTGTTTTTGTTATGTTTTTTTGTTATACTTTCTTAGTAAGAGTGAATCATTAGTGGTACTCTGACACCTTTTTATGCAACAATTTGCTGTAATACGTGTTTTTTTATAGGCGACTACAACTGCAAAGGGAATTAATATGTTACTTCCTGTCTCTGTCTTCTGCACCAGACCTCACCTGAAGGATTTGTTTGTTGTTGTGAACACATCTGTGCAGAGAACCCCTCAGGCGTTGTGTATGTGTGAAAGGCAAACTCCAGACCAGGGGCAACCTGGGACAATAATTCAGCCCGGGAAATTGACTTATTTCAAGGAAACCCTTTTCACACAAAGCAACAGACCTCTAATTTTGTAGGCTTACCGTATTTGTTGATGTAACAGTGACCACACTAGTTAACACACACACACACATAGTAACTCACTGCTCTCATCTTTTCAATGACATTATTATTAACAAGTGCCATAAGAATCTCCTTCTGTGTTGCCATAACCAAAACAGTGATGATATATGATATTTCAAGTGCTTTTACTTTGGAATTCTACATCAGAATGTCCTGATATTGTGAGAGTGAGACTGTCTTTGTGAAGGGAAATTAGTCTGTGAAAGAAGGTAGTTTCTCAATGACCTTTATGATATTTTCTTCACCAAACCTACCGACCAAAAAGACCATCAGGCCACTGGGAAATGTCTCCCGATGTGCAGTGCGCCAATGGTCAGGACCCAATTCTTAGGAGATCTTCAGCCGGACATGTTTGAAAAGGGCTCATGTCTAACAAATGTACTTTACCCTTGTCTCTCCCAGGGTGTTAACCACTCCTCATAAACGCTATGTTGCTGTGGCATTAACTACCCTCCATACCCACGGCACGGCGGTAGTCTAAATATATTGCCCCAGATAGGGCCGGTGTGGTGCTAGCCCTCCTCTTCCTCTGACGTGTCTGAACACACACCGCAGCTCTTCATCCAGCCGAGCTGAAGCTGCAGTTCTCTCCCCGGCTCTGAGCGGATCAACGATGTTCTCCTGCAGAGCGGCCTGGCAGAGGTGCGGACCCTTAGCCCGCCGAGCAGCTTACAGGCTGCCGCGGGATGGTGAGTTTCACCAGGGGCATCCACACACACTCACACGGATGAATGTGTTTTTTTCCATTAGCTCTGGAGTGTAACGTGTTCTCTCTTTGTCATGTTCCCCCTCCTGGCTGGGACCCGGAGAATAGTACACCGTGTCCTGAAACACACAATGACAAAGGCTGCATTTTATTTTACATCAAGATCATGTTTGATTTTTGGACAGTTTTGGTTTAAAATGCATTTGCCACTTAACGTTAAATATATATGTACATGTTGTGCATTTGTAGAGCAAACACAACGAGGTGTGTGTGTAGCGTGTTGAGCTTTTCATGATGACATAACAAACCCTTGTATGTCCTCTGTAGCACTGGTTGTGTCCTCGCTTTATATAATGTGTGCTACAGTTCAAACCTGTGTAAACTCCTCCACACTGACGTGACAGGTAGAGGGCATGTCAGTCTCTTCTTCGGGACGTGGTTGTCTTCTACATGTCCTTGATGGGTAACAGCAATGCATTGCGTGTGCACACGTGTGTGACCTTCGTTAGTCTGTGTGTCGCGTGGAGACATGGTTGCCGCTGTCAGTCACGTGGTGTTCGCCTGTGAGCAAGCTCCAAAAGAGCCGAGGCACGAGCTAGTGGCTCTAAGGTTGTTGTGAGCGTGCGCCACCAGCCGGTGGGTGGTGACAGCTGCCTTCGCTGCTGACTTAACAGAAGCAGGAACAATGAGCGGAAATAGCTGTCAATGACTAATATTAAAGGTCCACTCATTAGAGAATCTGTTTTCTGGAGCTTTCAGCTGAGGAAAAGGTAAGTTGTCCTTGAGTCCTGCACCCAAAAGGTCACCATTGCGGTTGGCTAACACTTTAGAGGTCTACCTTTGAATAGCCACATCTATGATGAGCCAAGAGCTGACGATGATTTCACATCCCCTCCTTTCACTGACTAATGCCCTGTCCCATTTGCTCTCCCTTGGCCCCTACCCCTTGATATGATGTGTGTTCCCCTCCTAGTGGAGCCACAAGGGAGAGGGAGAGAAAATTCTCCCCTAGAACTGGGAAACCACTCGCTACATAATCAGCAGCAAACCAACATTATAACAGTGACAAAACTGACATCTGCAGGACAGATGGGGCAGATTGATCTATTGATCAATACATGGTCAGCATGTTTACAACGGCAATGTCACGTTAGTTCTGTCCAAGGAAACATCTGCCTCGCACTGAAAACGTGATCAGGGAAGTTGTATTAAGACTTCATATCCCGGACACGGGGGAACGAATGTTCCCTGTTACTCTCTGAGAGTTTTGACGGCATGAATAGCAATTTTCCTGAAATGCTTGTCCCAGAGATTCAATGATATTTTCATTGGCTTCTGGATTGAGCTAAGATATTCCACAGATTTATTTCATGGTTATTTTGCAAGATATCATACTTGTATTTATCAGCAATTTTACCCGCAGCAGTCCACATGTTGTTTTGCTTCATCCGTATGTTAAACATTCAGGAGTTTCCATGTACCCTTTTGTTTCTAGGGTGGTCCAGAAAAACTCTATGGCTAGATGGCCACTACCCCAACATCTGGCCAAGTGGCAGGACTAAGGGGTGAATTGAGACAGGGCCATGTTGTGACTGCTGCTGCTTTTTCTTTCACATGCTGACAAAAAGCCCACGCCTAAAAGAGATGGCAGCACATGCACATTGTCTTGCTGCCAGACACTACAGGGCACCTCCTTAACAGATTACATCACAGTAAAATCCACTCCTATCCGATATAGACAACCACATACTGGACAGCATACCCAGAGGTTGTATCCCTGCTCCTCTGCACTGGTCCCACTTAACCAGAGGAGGGTATCATGGTCTAATCCTGTGACTTGTTGAACTGCATCCCCTCCACTCGTCCTGGATGAGTGTTCTCCAACTTATCCTCTCAACTCGTGCCTTCAGCCCTGAGCCGATTAGCCAGTATAAATATCTGTGATGGAAATAGTGTCAGATGCCTGGACTCTGGATTTGTTCCTGACAATATTAGGAAGTTAATACCCTCAATACTCCACAGTAACCCTCCAGTGGCCAAAATTGTACACTTGTTAAACTACTAATTAGTTTTACAGGGTTTTCTGGAGGCATTGAGGACATTAAGTCAAAGTGTTCATTACTTTGAGGTTATTAAATAATTTATGCTGTATGAGCTTTGAAGTAAAATCAAATTTTAAGTGATGATATAAGTAAAACTGAATTGCCAGTTTTTCTCCAGTATTGTTTGGTTTACAAACGGCAGCGTTCAGTTTTCATCCTTGAGTTCACGATACATTTTTCCCTGGTCCACCAGGTCTATAGTGTTTTATTCTGACAGCCAGGTTTGCAGACACTTTGTTGAAACCTGTTGATGTCATGAGTGCTGCCAGAAAACAAAACTTGCTTGCCTGCTTTTTTTTGTTGCCAAACATTCCATCATAGAAGGAATGTGCCAATCGAATTCATGGGTAGCACCTAGTCCAATTGTTCCGAATGTGACGTCTGCTCCAGAATGAGTTGACTTGAATTTTCTTTACTTCACTTTTTTCACCTGTAATGACAGAATTGGATTCACCGTACCTTTCTGCAGGGATTAGAGCTCATTCAATTAGTACAACAGGACAAACCCAACTGTACCCTTTGGTTTCAAGGGTGTGGAGCAGGAAGCATAACCCTGCAGGTTTAAACAAGTGTTGACAGGCATATTTTTAGAAATCTAAATCAAATGCGTTAAATCCAATAAGAGGGAGAGGCATCGTGGGCCAGTTGCATGCTCAGAGAGCTTTGAGACTGAGAGAGCTGATGGACCAGTGCAGCACATTTTGTTTCGTTCAGGTAGTTGATGGTGGTACCGTCCTGAGGTTGTGAGACCAGGTTTAGGGAACATATTACACCAGTTCCAAGTCTCTGCACTGTCCACCTGTCTGATTATGAGATTTTGACATCCATTCATTTGTTTATAAAACTCTCAGTAGTCTTTCTCCAACTCCTACCTCTTTATCCGTCTGTCTTTTATCATGTGAACCACCTACTGTCATCAGGTCTTCTATTATCCAAAATGAACTTAAGACCTACCTTTTTTTTGTATATCCTTAAATATAATTTTTTCTGGACACCTGACTTTTCTGTTTTTTTTACTCGCCTAAATACATCTCTTTGAGTATTTTATATTTTTTCTTCGTTCAAAACACAAGCCTCTATTATTGCTGTTACATATTTTATGATACAACTTTTTATTACTTTATTTTTTCTATCCTACCTTTTGTTTCTTCATTGTAAGTTTGTCATATGATGGTGTTTTAGTGAAAACACATGCTTAATTCTAGATCTTTTGAGTCATCAAGTAATCCGATTTGAGAACGATGTAACGTATGACCTTTTTTCTTTTTCTTTACCCATTTCAGTTGTGCAGCGACGGCCTATGTCGTCACTCCCTGGCGGCTCCGGGGAGAACATACTATACGCCGCACTGTGCGGTGGAGCCTTTGTCGCTTCTGTGTCATATGTAAGTTGTGTTTGATGATAACAAGGCCTTAAAAAAAGCATTAACCTGATATTTTAGTCTCATTCCTGAAATTTTTCAGACTTTATATGGCCTCGGATGGTTTCTGACTTTTCCTCTGTCCACAGACATACATGACCATGACCGGCGACAAGGATAGGTACAATAGTAATGTTGCAGAAATCAAAGCCAGGCCCAAGACAGAGTGGGAACCTAAACCATGGCCACCAAAGAGTAAGTATCCTTCACATGCTACATGGATTTTTCACCTCCTTTACCATAAAACAGGTGGCTATCACCAGCAGTGATCGTAAAGCATGAGCAAAGTAATCTGATACGTCTGTGCTCTCTTGTTTTTGTCATTTAGGTTTAATTCAGGGCACCCACTTTAACTTAAAAGTATCCGCATTTGAAGCCAATGAATCCTTTGTGAAATGTTCTCTTCCCTTATTGTTTCATGTTCAAAACATTCAGGTTACATTTTTTTTTCTTGTTTTTAAACCAGATCAGTCACAACCTTCAATTAAAGTGACAATTACTATTATTTCTAAAAGCACATCTTCTAATATTAGGCTACTCAGTTGTGAATATTTGCTGATTTGGTTGATATGATAGGAAAGTGAATATCCTGGGTCTGTTGGGTCATTCAAAACAAGTAGATTGAACACATCAACCTGGGCTTAGGGAAACTGTGATGAGCATTTTCTTAAATTTTATAGACCAAATGATTAAAATACTCCTCAGATTAATCTCTTATTAAGTTGATTCTTAGCTGGAGTCTATTAGGAAGCATTGTTCAGTGACACAAAAAATAAAACTGCTGCTGAATAAACTACGAATTTGCTGAATATACTACCATTGGATGGTGAACTGCTGCCAAGAGATTAGTAGCGAATACACCACCTCTATAATGAGCACATTTGACTTTTATAAACCAAGCTCCTCACTAGCACTGATTCCTGCTGAATGTAAACATAATCTGGTCCAGCAGCCACTGTCTGACTATATATCAGTTGTTGTGATACTTGTATAAGATTTGTTATTGCTAGCTGGATCTTATCTGCTCCTTGTTGTATTTAAGAAAAATACTTTATTTGATCTAGTTAAATAACTCTGAATAGAGTAAATAAAGAAATCACCACTGCAGCAGCACAGTCACTATTGCATAGAGGAGGATGATTCCACGTAAAGGTATCTGACTTCAACAGAGTCATGCCCCCTGCTGTGATCAGAAGGAACCAAGTATATTTCACCGTAAATTAAAAACAATCACATGCAGGACTGAGAACAGAAAAAAAACACGTTCCACAGACAAACATTTTTTGACCTGTGACTTTATCTTAAATGAAAACAAATGTAGGGCTGAACAGTAAGCCCAAATTCAATTTAAAATAAGAATGTTATATTGCAAGGGACATACTTTTATCTTTTTATTAAAAAAAGCTACTGAAGTTTGGTTATTTCAACTGGTTAAAACTTCTATATAATCTTTTATAAGCTGTAAGATGATGTTCACTATTATAGTTAGTATAGCCAGTCCACTGACCAAATACTCAGGTTGTTTCTGATGAATACAATTTTTCAATTGATCTCACATTTAACTTAGTTTCTAAATACACTGTAGTATGTAAAGCTATTTGAAAATGTGTTTAAGCTGCCTGAAAAAAAAAAACCTGTGTATATTCTTCCACATTAAACTGAGCATTTCATGACTGCTTAAAGCTCAATGTGTGACTGAGTGACTGTAACTAATTGACACTGACACGTGTTTGTGTTTGCCTGCAGGTGCGGATGATGAAGAGGGTAAGTTATGGCGTCACTGATAATTTCTTAAATCATCATCACTGCCTGATATCACTCACTGAAATGTTTGACATGGTTTCAATGAAATGACAGCATGGGTTTGATCTTTGGATTCTTAATTGAGTTTGAATGAGCACCAAGAAATAATCTCATGAATCAGTCATGGTTCCAAAATGACAGCCATCAGTGGGAAGGAAACTACACAAATGACTAAAAGTAGACCAGCGATGCCATGTGGATCACGGCTTCTGTGTTTTAATGTTTTTATTCGAAAGAGCGGAGCAAGGTTAGAAAATCTAAATAAATCTTCGAACGAAACCTCAACCGGAGGAGCATATGAAAAACATCAAAGCTCGTATCTTTCAAACATTTAAGGACAAAAGCAAAGGTGTAACAGCCACTTACACACATTGCGCAAATGTATATTTCTAGATAATAAATTGTCAAGATGCTCTAAATAATTTTGGTGCCTCCCAATTCTGTTGAACCAGCTCAGTTACTGATCTGATTGACTTTCCACAGTCAAATTCATCCTTGTCCTCTGGTTGTAGGTTTTATCTGCAGCAGTGTTTAGGAACTTGCTTGTCTGAACACACATTGAAATCCTCCTCCAGTGCTTGATTACACTTACACTGTTAACTTTGACAAACTTGTCATCCTTTGTGAACAGAGTCTCTACTGATTTGACTGTGCTGACCAAAAGGCTCGGTCCCTGAACCAATCCCCTCGTTTGACACCACTCAGTTCCTCATCTCTCTCCCTCTCACTCTTTTCCTTAAACCTCTTGTTTCAATTGGATTTGTCTCTACTAATACTTTAAAGTTTAATCCTTGATCCAACTTTGAATTTGAAGGCCCTGTGCTCCCAGTCGAACTACAGACTTGTTACAATTGCCTTAGATCTAAAGGCCAGTTTGTGTTTTTGGCTTGCAGTCAGACAAATTAAAATTTCTGCTTATTATACAATCAGACATGTTCCACTGATGTTACTACAAACCTCCTGACATAGGCAAATGAATGGAATTTACATCATGTGCATCTATGTTTATGTGGAACCTATGCATTTGGCCTCCAGACTTTTTCTCATAAGACATTCACCATTGACATCAAGTGTATCTCTCCAGCAGCTTCTATCCATTTTTCACATTCATTTACACAGTCTCTGTGTTTGAATTTAGATTGACGGTGACATTGTGTAAATTGAACCTTAATTAAATAAATCTAAATTCCTTCTTCCCTTTCTCTAACTTTGTGTCTTTACTCTTTTCAGTGTAATGCTAAAGCTAAGGTCCTCTGTGTCCGCAAAGGATATTCATCATAGAACTGGAATCTTTGGATCAAAATCCCTGTCTCCTCCTTTCCTCTTCTCCTGTACTCCTAAGAATCAAAGAGTCTTCTACTCCGCCTAAAACCTCTGGACAGTACTGTGAAGGATATTGATTCTACACTCGTTTTACCTCACACTGCTAAATGAAATCTGAAGAAAATACTTGGACTGGACAGAAATATCCACAAACTACTTCTGTCCTTTATTTTTCAATGGACTATATTACTGTTAACATCATGCAGATTTTCAATGTTAACCAAATCTTTCTTTCTGTGGGACATTGGTCAGTTGATCACTGCTAACACATTAGGATCCACTGCTGTGAGGGATAGTGTTTCACTAGTTTGAATCCAAAGTAAGCTTTATTTATCTAGCGGTGAATCATATTGTTTTTATGTTAGCTAATCTTTTACAGCAGCTGTACCTCTGACTGTGAGCAAAAAAATAAAATGACATTGAGATGGAGGATGAGGTTGCTGGCAGATACAATTACTGCATGCCACCTCCTTCTAACCATGATTCCTTGGCCCTTGTGTAGATTTCAACAGTGTGCTTCTGGGTTAGGGTTAGGCTTAGGGTTAGATTTAGCCTTTTCCTCACCATAGTCCTATGGGTATTGTTTCCTTGTCATACCGACTGATGGTAAAGTAATTTAAACTAATGTCCGTAACATAAACCTGTAGACACCATTGTTACTTTGTCCAGGAGACTTTTGAAGAGCACTGGAGTCAAATAGAAACTCACATTGGAGAAGAATAGACCTAGGTCTAGCATCCCCTCCACATTAACTCAGCAAATCACAGGTGTGTAAGTGTTTATGCTCAGCCCATCTTTAATAAAATCTCACAAGCCAACATGGAGGTTATGTCACTCACACCATTCGACGCTCAGGTGTTTAGCAGAAGAGTCGAAGTGGATTTCTGGATGTGTCTCACAATACTTTTTTGTGTTGATGGTTAATTTTGGAACAAATTGTGAGTTAAACATTAAAATGCACAACCTATCAAGGCTTTTCAATTCAGTGTCTGTTTGACTGTCAGACTCACTTTCACAGTTCCAGATAAATCATAGCTTGCTAATTGGATGGTAAGAACCAGATTCAACTTCCCCCCTCTGTCCACACCTCAACCCCCCCCCCCCCACTCCTCTCCTAGCCCTCCCTCCTCCCCCAACCTCCCTAACGTCTGTTGTGCTTTTTCCTGTCTTTCAGTTTGCATGCGTGTTGTGTGGTGATTTTGTATTTCTAGATGAAGCATTCTCCGCGGGGCTGGTAAGGTTCGGGCGGCATGTAAAGAAAGAGAGTGAATGACTGCTGGTAGATATGTTTCCATCCAACTGTCCTCCTTCTGCTCATATGGACAGTGTTTCATATTGACTCCAGTCTAACAGTACAACTGAAGGATATCTCACCAGAGAATTGCATTCATTGATAAACCAGTGAATCCTACAGAGACATGGGACATCATTAGGTGGACGTGGACATGTAATATAACTAAATGCATCATGTCCTCAACTTTCTCAGGCTGTTCCTAAAAAATGAGTTTGGATTAGATTGAACATGTAGCTTTTATAATGAATTCCCACATGATACAGCAGCCTGATGCCAGAAAGAGGTGTGAATGTTATGATCAGGCTGTAGTTTTATCATGGTATCAAACTGCCATATTTCAAAATTCTTCAACTTGAAGCTTATAAGATTATTCAGTGTAATGATTATCTGTTAGAGTATTATCTGGTCATTCACAAGAAAGTGGAACATGCAATCGATTTCAGGCGACATTTTAGATTGGTATTAAGTTAATTGAGTTTCAGATCAAATGTAGCATTTTAATCTGTTTTTATAATAATAACAAATTTTACCATTTTGAAGTTTAACACCTTGGATGGAAATTCAGCTACTGATAATGTATAAATATTGTTTTCTTATGTTGGTTTTGAATATAATCAAGACATATTAGACTTAAAAATATTGATGCTTTGCTTTATTTATCATTTAACTGCTTTACATGCATCTGTAAAATGCACACAATGGCTGCACCAGTGATAAATACTCTAGGTTGGGTGGCTGCAGAGCTGTAGAGGGAACTTCAAGACTGTTGTCTGCTCACTATTGCAGATGATATAATGTGTCTGGTCTGACAATACTCTTGTGGTCATTGTGTTCCAGGTGGAGAGGAGGAGGAGGAGGAGGAGGAAGAGGAGGCAGCAGAAGAGGGAGTAGAAGAGGCAGCAGAGGAAGATGCAGTGGCTGTGGCTGCAGAAGGAGAGGCCGAGGTCGGGGAAACGGAGGACGCTCCAGCTGCTGAGAGTGAGGCTGAAACCATTGTGGAGGAAGTCGCAGAGGTAGTCGCTGAAGCTGCTGAAGTGGTCGCTGAGGTGGCGGAGGGTGTTGCTGAGGCTGCGAAGGAAGTGGAGAGTGTCGCCGAAGAAATAGCCCAAGTAGCTGAAAGTATTGAGGAGGCCGCCCAAGCTGTTGCAGAACCCGCAATCGCTGCCGAGGAGCCAGAAAGAAATGGTACGACTTCTTCATCTGAGGAGGAGGCAGCTACCTCTTAAGTCTGACCTAGTACAGATTTGTGACAGGGAGATACGCACACTACCAGATAAACACTTAACTCGTAATCACTAAGCAAAGAGCCCCAGACAGATCTTTTTCCTCTAACACTGAGAACAATAAAACTAGTTACTTGCAGTCACTGGCTTTAGACCCACTAGAGGTTAGCTGCTACTCCTCAGGTGCCTGGGATCACCTCTTATCCTATGTTGTCCTTAAATGTATATTTTCTCATTTATTTATTGAAGTGGGTGTGAAGGGCAGCACTGTGTGCAAATCTTTTCTTCAGGGATCTCAAGTTACCTTCCGATTTTTGTGGTGTGTTGAGCATAGATCACGGTGTATGATGTCTATATTTGTTCCACTTATTATATGGCCTCGAGATCATCTTCTCAGCCGGGCTCGTGATTTACAGCTGCACACCACAGTAACGCATTCCCAGTAAATCATATCCAAAGTGGCAGTTAGGTCTTTATGCAACGCTCATTTGCAGTTATGGGTGAAATAAATGTGATCACTACATCAAGCAGATTACTTGTAAACTTGCTTATTCATCTGAGACAACCTTATTTCAGGTTACATCAAACGCGAGGACAATAACAAGCGGGAAATCCCCTCAAATGTGACATCGTCGGTTTCATTATGTTCAGAGGTTTTATGATATTCGATAAAACGCTGTGTCTTTGATATTAACCTTTGTAATGCTGTACAACTTTGCCAGGTACCACAGAGCAGGTACACATCTGTTTAGTGTTGTGCAGTTAGTTACATCAAACGGTAAAAGTAGATGGCTTTGTACAAACTCTGTAACCGCTACAGTGTTGTTGGTTGTTTTTTTTCGTAAGTGTAATGTAAGACTGTCGGAGAAATCATATGATCAGGGAAGCTGGTAAAAATCGTATCAATTAAGAAAGTTACTGAAACAATATGTGATCATATTTTTATTTTGCTTATAACTGGATAAGGAGCACTGTGAAGAGTTAACGGTAATACATCGAGCCATACAATAAAGCTTTTCTCAAACTGGAAAGATATACTGCCGTCTGTAATTTGTCTGACTTGATCTTTTTTTACACTACTTGTTAGTAAGGACACTGTTCCTTTCATTCCATCAAAACAAACATCTGGTCCCTTCTTTTCACCACAGCAGCAACAAAAAAACAAGAGAACAAGGCTCTGCTCATTGTCAGTATTTTAGTAGCCAAGCGAGAGCTGGTGATGAAGATCATGGTCGATCTTAATGTTTGCAACATGTTAATATTTATTTACAAAGCAGAGTGGCATCTCCCATTCCCTTACGAAGAAAGATGAGCTATTTTGGAAGAGTGATGAGTTATTAGACATTTAGTCTTGACTTTTTTCCTACAATAATTGAAATAACTTGTTTTATCATCTTGCACCACATGTTGTAATTAAATTTTTAACTGAGGCCATCCTTTGCATTTTCCTATCCACACTTTCTGCATGACACTTTCTTGCACAAGTACCGACGCAGTGGGACCTCTGGTCATCAAGCTGAAAGTCTGGCTTTACTGGCATTAACATTTTAAATCGGTTTTGCTGATATATTGGGTGTTTTGTACTTTGTTACAGATGCTATGTATATAAGAAATGCTGTATAATTGTCCTAGAAATTCCAATGCTGAAATGACAAAGATGAAGTGTCATCACATTAGTCTGCCAGTACCTTCTGGCACTATTGGGACCCTGCTAACTATCGCACCTTTCCTGGAAACACTTTTGTTTTTCATCAACTCTCTTCTGGGGTTTGACCTTGCACCTGCATGTGCTCTCACTATCCCAAAACACCTACTCACACAATTATTAGGGTTTCTCAAGTACCTCAAGTTGTGTGCGCTAAACCTGGGATGGCTGGATTTTTTTGTTACAGTGCTGCCGGTAGCTGCCTCAATTGAAGAGTTACTGACGACGACAGAAGTAAAGGACGAGTTGGTACCCGCAGAAGAAGTTCCTGCACAAGTGGAAGTTGAATCTGTGCTTGAAGAGGCCCCTGCACCAGTAGAAGGTGCACCCGCAGAAGAAGCGTCTGCCCCAGTTGTTGAGGAGGCCCAAGCACCAGTTGAGGTCATAACTCTAGAAGAGGCACCAGTTATTGTGGAGGCCCCTGCACCTGTGGAGGTTGAACCAGTTGAAGAGATCTTGGCACCACTTGTGGAGGCTCCTGCACTAGTTGTAGAAGAGGCTGGACCAGTAGAGGTGGTGCAAGAGGCACCGGCTCAAGTAGAACCTGAAATTTCCTCAGCTCTAGCTGAAGAACCATTCACTGCTACAGCTGTAGAAGGGGTTGCAGTAGCCGTCACTGCAGAAGTAGCCAGTGCTGTGGTGGAGGAAGCAGCGGCAGCCCCTGTTGAGTCCCTGGCAGAAGAGCCTCAGAGAGAGTACATTGTTGTTGTTCTGGAAGGAACACCAAATGCAGAGAAGAGGCCTAGGGTGCTCGGAGTGGGGCCAATGAGTGGTAGAATCATCCCAGCGCCAGATGATGACGACCTCCCTGCTACTGAGGTAACTTTGTCAGACTGATCACTTGGGCTCAATGAGAATGCTGATCAGTACGTGTTATGCATTTAGAAAATATTCAGCTCCCCTCACTTTCTAACAACTTATGTAATGACTAAACAGAAACAGAATTTTTTATATATATTTTAAAAAGTATAAATATATGTCGAAATTTCATTTTTGCCACTTGACATTTAGCAAAAATCTGATTTTAGTTTGTTATTATAGGCTATCAAGTGTAGATTGAGGAGGAAAAAATTCATGTTGGATTTGGCATAAGGATGCAACGTAACAAAATGTGAAAACTTCCACTATGTACTCAAAGTAACAAAACATAATTTGTACATCGTCCAGCCTTACTTTTACAGTATAACAAAAAAGGTTCAAGTGGCCAGTTTTCACTATAGGTATACCTGAGTATAACTAAGATATACTTGCTGTAAAGAAACTTAATGAAATCCTCCTACACCTACTCTAACGTGGATTTTTTATTTTGTTACTCAGGGTAGGCGACGTCTTCTTAGGATGCAAATGCAGTAGTTCCAATTAAGGTACTGAGCCTTTGGTTATTTCTCCCATGGTAGAGACGGCTGTGAACATGATGTACCTTAACATCCCTCCCCCTCACTTCCTCATTGTGGATTCATATATGCACTAGGAATGCAGAAAACTATCTTGGATGTGTTTATATAGACACTTTGTACAATCCTGTTCACATATGTTTTACTGTCCTCCATCACAGTAAACGGCTCCTGAAAGATTGAACGACTGTCTCGTACAGAAGATGAGGATGTGCCTTTCTCCAACATGTTCCTGTCCTTTTACCCTGAAACCCAAGTACCTGTGCAGTTTTACTGCAAAGACACAGAATAGAATGTGTTTAGATCAATACTTTCTTTATGGAACTGTCATCCAACTATATTAGAAGCGGTCCACATAGCCCATTACTGTGACACTCCACACTGACCTTTATGTCTTGACTCTATAGTGTCACGATGAGCCCAGTCAGTGGTATAATAGATCTCTGATCCATCATTCAGTAACCCTTCTTATTACTTTCTGTTTACAGATGTGGACGTAACTGAGCCATTCAGTCTCCCTTTATTCTCACTGTTACAGTTTACTCCCTCAAAAATCACTACAGTGGAAAATCCTAATACCCACCACTGCACTCTGTTCACCCAATCACTGGCCCGCCACTGCAGTGTTACCTCTTCAAGTGAGTCACCAGCAATCTGTACATGACCCAACCTCAGGTCTTCCCTCTGCTTCTATCAATGTGAAAATGAACAGATGGAAACACTCGTTTTATCTTTCATGATGAAATGCAAAAATGTGCAGAGTAGTTGTGTTGTTACCTCATTTTTCCTCAGTCTTTGAAATGACACTTCAGACCTCCGTTTTTCACTGCATAAAGTGAGTTTGTTCCTTCTTACTTGTAGATAATCTGATGGCTATACAGTGAATGTCCAAATTTACATGAAGATTTAGCTCAGCAGCATTCGTCAGTAAGGAAAAGGCAGGAGAGAGTATAATTATCAAGCTGATGTGTAAGTTATTGCTTCTGTCCTTGCTGAGTGTTGTTGTTTTGCTGTGGCAGTCCGACTGTTTGGATGTCATTTCAAGGCCTGCAGCAAGAGTGAACAGTTATGACCGATGTGCTAGTGTGACATGAAACGTGTGTTTGGGAAGTGTTGCAGTATGTCTGAAGAAAAGTCTCCGGTGTGAAATGCTTTGAAAGCTCTGTCCTAGTTTTCTTGTCTTTGATTTCCTATTTCACGTGCTCTCAGCTCTTATATTGAATTTCTTGTTTTCTTAGCTTTGCATCTACAATGTTAAACTGATGTGAGAGGATTGAACATGATTGTTTGTGTAAATTAAAAAAAATGGAAATGAGTTTCAGAAAGTTCCTCTTTTCTGTCATTAATGTTCACAGGCAGGTTTCTGTAGTGAGCTGTGAGTAGAAGCCTTAGACTAAACCTAGGGCAACAACTGTGTCTGTGAGACATTACTGTTTTTCTTGTTTCAGTAAATAAAAAGGGATTCAATATTTTGTCTTTCATTGTCATTTTTTCAACGAACACTTGAATCCACTTACTGTGATCATCTGTTGCTCTGATCATCTTTTGGAAAAAAGCTACATTTAAGAGTGTCAAGCTTAGTTTTTGGATCTATTTTTTATACTTAAATAAATACATTAAGATGTTTAATGAATGCTGGTTACTTAATCATGAACATTTAATAAATGTTTACTGATGTCGACCAACCAACAGGTAAAAAGTGGATCTCACCTTGACATCATTGGGGGGGAAAAGCAAAGAAAAATAATGAACACCATTCCACTATACTCCTAGTTACTTTAGCTTTCCCTCTGTCAATATCGTCAGTCCCATCTCTTACTCTGGCAAACCAGTCATCGCTGACAAGAAACTCAGCATTCCTTGTGCACCAGCAAGAGAATTTTACCTCAACTAGACCTAAAACAAGCGAAATACAGAGATTTACCTGTCACTGATGGGCTACATCAGCTTTAAAAGGACCCCATGGCGGCTGTGGCTGAGGGGTAGAGCGTTCGTCCTCCAACCTGCAGGTCGGTAGTTTGGTCACCAGTCTTCCCCATCTGCATGCCGAAGTGTCCTTGGGCAAGATGCTGAACCCTGATTTTGGCCCTCATAGAACAACGAAAGTCATTTTTATCTCCACTTGATAGATAAGGCCAAAGCTAGTAGTAAATTAATCTCGAAGATTATTAATAATAATAATAACCATAATCTTACAAGGAGGAGCAGTGTTCAGCTTAATGCATGGTGACAGAAGACAATCAGTTTTTTGTGTTTCCTTTTAGGCTATGAGTCACAAAAAAGGAATTGGATACAATTCAAGTTTATTCAGGTCAGTTTAATATTCACTGCTCCAAAAGATTAAGGGAACAATTCACAAACAGGATCACATTGAACAAAATATTCATGTTGAGGGGGATCTCCTCCCAGACCTGGATCGGGGCATCAGTTACTGCAACTCCTGGACAGTCTGTGGTTTACAGACTGGACACACAATATATAACATCCAAGAAGTTCTCAATCAAATTCAGGCCTGGGGAATGTGAGGGCCAGTCAATTGCATCAGTGCAGGAACTGCCTACACACTCTGGCAACATGAGGCCGTGCATTGTCCTGCCCCAGGAGGAACCCAGGGCCCACTGCAGCAGCTTAAAGTCTAACAATCGCACTGCGGATTCCATCCTGGTGCCCGACTCCTGGTATCTCCTCCATGCTCTTTAGACTTTGCTGATAGACACAGTCAACTCAAATGATTGCGATGCCATCCTGGAGGAAAAGGACAATATGTGCAACCTGATTGGGTGCTATCATGCTATCAATTACAAAAATGGCATTAGCAAAGTGCTAAACTAAAGAAAAATCCAACAGGAAGGATAAGGAGAGAGAAATGATCTGTAACAATCCTTGCAAACCAATCCCTTTTGGGGTTTGTCTTGCTGTTACCTCTACAACCACTTGTTGTTACTTTTAATTTGTACCAAAGCAGGTGAAATTGGTTGTTTCCTAAATGGAGTTTGCTGTCCAAGAAGTTCAATTGACTTTGGGTTATACTGTGATGAATAAGTGTTCCGTTTTCTTTTTGAGCAGTGTTAGCGCAGGGGTGTGAGAAGTAGGTACATTTTTTCTTGATTTTGGTTTCTTGATTTAGTCTTGTCTCTGTTGTGATAAGCTGGCGACCTGTCCATGCTATATATACCACCTCCTGTACCTTTAAATATCTTTATCCAAAAAGCTTCTCCTCTGGGAGTTATTCCCCTTCTCTCCTAAATTGTACTAGGTATATGTTTATTCCATTGAGGGTTCAGATTCCGTCAATACCACTTATCATCATTCTGTTCTCTGATGAAGATGACTTTTGATTAGATGGGATAAACCAAAAGGAACCGCGTGGCTCACATTATAGAATTACCTGCTTGTTACATGAGTAACTGATCATAACTAAACAATAAATCATCTCAACGGCCACTTACGATAATAATATTTGTGTCCACCAGCTTTTGCTGGTCGTTGTGATGATGTCACACATGCGATGCTTCTGATGGGGTTTGTCCTCATGACGCCACGAACGTCTGCGCTCTGACCCTGTGTTGTAGAGAAGAGGCGGCGCGTCGGAAAGCTACAGGATAGGAAGAAGCTAGCAGGTGTGAACCCAACCTGGAGGTGTGCAGCGACGCTCCCCGGCTCCAGGTTAACGCGTTACTTCTTCAGGTGTCTCTGAAGTCATTCCCGTCGGACGGAGCAGCTGCAAGCGCCTGTTTACACGAGTCAGCGCTCTGGCCTCGACAACTCGGCTAACAGTAGCTAGCATCAGGCCCCGCTAGTGCTAGCCGCGGAGCTTACTTTCCCGTTACCAAAAGCAAAACAAGGTAAGCGGGGGGAAACTCGTTGTATCGCCTGTCTCCCACAAACTCACAACACAAAGATGTGATTTGCTCTGCTGGCCGGTCAGCCACAGTGTTCTCCTTCTTTAAAATGTGTTTTCGCTAGCTCTATGCTAACCAATTCGAGCTCAACAACTAACCCTAATGACGGCCGTTGAGTTATATGGTTGTAGTGGGGTGTCTCCTCGTTAAAGAAGTAGCGGGGTTTGTTTTGTATTTTATTGATTAGCTTGCGGTGCTTAAAGTACATTATATAGTAGCTACGTTGGATTCGTTTGGCTAACTATCGGAATTATTAGATAACTAGTTAGCAGGAGGTTCCCAGCGAGGCGAGAAAGTAAACATTAGGCTATGTGAGGAGAAAGGTCAGCTTCTGTCATGTCCAAGCAACCAGTCGGGTTACACATTATAGAATCATTTCAAGAGTCATTTTTTATCTCTCCGTATGTTATTGTTGAATCAAGCCTAGCTGGCTTAAGCCAACCCCTCTCCTCTCTGCATCCCGCGCTGGTTGTTTACAGTGAAGGAGGAACTGTCAGAGAAAGCCCCTCTGTCCTATAAGCCTAAACCCATACCGGCTGCTGCTTTCAGCCATTCAGTTTGTGTCCAAGTATAAACTATCCTGTACACTAGACCTCTCAGCCCCCAATTTGCTTATTATCTTCCGAGCAATATTTCAGATCTTATATTTTTTAGTTGAATCTATTATGTTTAGACTTCACCCACCACACTGTGGCAACAGAAGAGACGATTTCAGGAATATCTGCTAGTGTGCCATGAATTCCCATCACACTTTGCAATCCAGCACTTTAGTTCCTTTTTCTTAGCAGGCATCAAGTCCGAGAATATAACATAACATATGTATCCATAATTATAAAAGTCATAATTATTATGCAAGTTTAATCAATTATTGATGGAAATAAATGTCTGTTGTTAGATCACTTGTGAGTTGAATTAAGCATGAGCCTGAGGTTAAAAAATATTGTTTTGACTGGATATAAATTGTTGTTCTGTAGTCACTAGAAAGACCACAACATTACTTGTACTAGGTCATGAGGAGAGCAGGCGCCCCTGGAACTTTCACATGATCACTGCTCTGCACACATACACACACAAACACACTCTAACCTTGTTTACATGTGAGATTTTTTTTTTAATTTACTCATAATGTAAATATTGCTTATCGTTCGTGCTACCTTCTCCATCCTGACTCAGTATGCTGTTCTCTTTTGTTGGAAGGAATGAGTAATGACTTCTGTGGTAGTGTCAGACGGTGGAGGGAACCTAGTGGAGTATGTCACTGTCATAGAGGAGCCCCAGCAGGTGAGTCCACTCCATACATCTTAACAGCTCCAGGCAGATAAGCACAACACCAGGTTAGAAAGAGTAATGAGAAAGGGCAGAAGTTAACAGTACAGTGAATGCGTCTCTGTTCTCTTGTGATGTATCAAAATGGAAGAGTTCTTCAAACCAGTTGTGCTCAATTTAGATGGAGCCTTAAGTAATGTGATTATTTACCTTGTAAACTATAATAATGTTTACCTACTATCGAATCTCTTAGGATGGATGTTAATACCCAGTCTGAACAGGGCCTGAGATTTAAATATACGTCTGAAGGAAATCTCATCACCTGCTCAATACCATCCAATCAGTGAAGGATGGTGGTGACAGAACACTGTGAAGGGGGTTTTCAGCAGCAGGAATAGGGGCAATGGTCAGGGTTAAGGAAAAGCTTATTGAAGGGAAGTACAGTGAAGTCCTTAAGGAAAACCTAAGGCAGGGCCAAAGACTCTCCAACCAACGGGACACCTATCCTGAGCTAACAGCAGAGAAAACACAGGAGCAGGTTAGAGACAGAGATGTGGATGTGCTCAAGTGGCACAGCCAGAGCCCTGAAATCAAACATCTGTGCAGAAATCTGAAAATAACTGTTTTCAGTCCCCATCCAGAGCCCAAGAGCATCTGCAGAGAAGAATGGCAAAAACAAATCCCCAAATCCTTTAAGAGGATTTAAGAGTCATACTCAAGATTTGAGGCTGTATTAACTTCAAAAAGTGTTATAGCTTAGCATTAAATAGAGGCCTTTAATAATTAACTCAGTTACTTGGGAGGGTTTCTCTAGAAGATGTTTATTCATTACTTCTGTGAGGTTTATTTTTGTTGAGTACTGCCAACATGTTGACATCACTAAATATATATATATTTTTTGTCTCTTTCAAAACTGTGTTCAGTGTGAGCAGCATCCAATTGAGGAGGAGGAGGAAGAGGTGGTGCAGCAGGAGATAGAGGCGGTGATCGTGGAGGGTGGCGAGGAGGTGGAGGAAGATGTGGATGAGGAGGAGGGCGTGGTGCTGCAAGATGAGGGCTGTCCAGCTGTGATTGTGGAGGAGGTGCCCAGTGCCCAGGTGGAGGAGTGCTACTCAGCTCAGGTCCTGGTGTATGACGACGAAACATATTTGATGCAGGATGTGGCTGATGAGCAGGAGGTGGTCACTGAAGTGTCTGAGACTGGTGAGTGGGTTGAATCTTTGTAATGTGAAGTTTGCTAAATATTGGGTTGATTTATGGGTATTTGTTGAAATTATTCTGTGGGGTTGGAATGGGATGTATTCTAACTTTTTTACATATGCTAGAGACATTCATGCTACAAATTCTGTTGAATAATTCCACTTCCATTCACACACATTTAATTTACCCTCCAGCTCCAGTTATTATTTCCAGACCCAAACGCTTTCAAAATGAACAACAGTAAGAACTGTTTGTTTCTGCTTGTGTTCCCTCTAATGAGATTATAATGCTGGAAGTGAATCTATTGATTGTCCAGATTGAACACAACGAGAAGTCATTTTCTCTGTTTTAGTAACACACATCCAGCAAAGCCATTTCAAATTCAAACCTTGTGATCACCACACTTTCTGACATGTCTCTTGTGTAGGATGCAAAACACATATTGAATTTGAGCCTGTTAAATATTGTTTGAGTTTTTTCTGACCGTGGTGCTAAATTTACATTTTTAAAACACTTCCAGTGCCAGAACCGGCACATTTTCTTGAAAAATACACAACAAACTCAAAATTATAGTTTATGATCAGCCTTTTATTGCTATGGCAAATTGGATATTGAAATTTAACAGTTTTTTTTACTGAATAGAAACGCAAACATTCCTTGACAACATCACAAGTTATATATGACAGACTGATTAGTGAAAAATAATAAATAGATAAATGGACAGTTTAGACATTCCATCGTACCACAGGATTCCCCTCAGTTAGTGAGGTATCCTGCAATAGGTAGCCACCTCCTCACAAAAACATCAGACCTTAATTGTAATTAAGCAGTTAAAGCCTCCATTCCATACACCTCCTTCAGCTTCTGTTTCCACTGTGCCACTGTGGGTGGCTGTGGATTCAACCATTTTATTGTCACCATTTTCCTAGCAGTCATCAAGAATATATGTAACAAGTGCACTTGGTCTCCTGTGTACATGCCTTCAGGAGTTAGATCGAAAAGAAACTGACTTGGGGTGAATAGTATAGTAATTCCCAAAACTTTATCTATCTCGCTCTTTATCCCCTTCCAAAAAGGAAGCATCATTGGGCAATCCCAAAAT
The DNA here is from genome assembly GCF_949316205.1 of Platichthys flesus. Lineage (NCBI taxonomy): Eukaryota > Metazoa > Chordata > Actinopteri > Pleuronectiformes > Pleuronectidae > Platichthys > Platichthys flesus. The sequence goes on along the minus strand of NC_084952.1, from coordinate 25,831,714 downwards.
ATGTGTGCGTGGTCGCCAACCATTCCACATCGTATCCAGCAGTATATTGCCTCCGGATTATCTGCAAATTTAGAGACCACGAAGGGCGTCTTAATGAATCTAGTCTTCATCTTCCAATCAAACTCCTTCCACATGTTACTATTGATACCTTTATGACATCCAATGCACATTGTTTCCCACTCCCCATCCTCAATTATAATATTTAATTCCAGCTCCCATTTGTTTTTAATATAAAAAGTGAGCTGTTAACAGTTTAAAGTATACTTAACTTAAATATACAAATATGAGTAGGCACAAAACTCTTTGCAAATGTATAAAAATAACAGTTTCAGTGTAATACAGTAATATACTCCATCTCCAAACTCGTTATCAATTGTCTCTCTCTACCGTTGTGGCGTGGGGCGGCCACACTACTGATGCTTGTTCCTCCCTTTACACTGAATTGTTTACAATCATTAGATCCACGTGTTGGTGTCATAATCTTTTGTGTGAAATACAGCCACACTTTGGGCCGTCTAGCTTTTTTGCATTTTGCTGTAAGTAAGATTTAATGATCTTCATCAGACTCAAACAAAAGTCAGATCCTACTCCATCCACATCGGTCTTGCATAAGCCTTGTGTCATTAGCTTTAGTTTTTCTAGTATATATTAAATAATGATAATATTAATGCTATATATTAAATTCAGCTCCAGGTCGGAAAATAAACAGCATATTACTGTCTGAAATCTGCACAAGCTTAGTATTGTTTCATACTCATCCACATTTGCAATGCTTCACGCAGAAATTCTGTCTTTGCACTTCAACTGATGCTGTTGTGTATTACAGCAGTACAGCGCCCCCGGCTGGCTGGAATTATGCCTGACCCTTTAGACTAGATCACAGGAAACAGGAAGGGAGGAACACATTGTCACTACAAACCCAAAACAAGGAAGTAAACATTTCAAAGTAGCTGAGGTTGCAGCACTGCATTACTGGATGTGTTTGTTTCATTTTCACACCAGAACCAGTTGACTCAGGTCTGGTCTTACTGTCTCCTCATTGAGTGTGCCATGTGCTGACAAAGGTTTGTGTGTTTCTTTTCTCAGTGGAGATGTCAGGTCATGACATGGTGTGTTTTGACAAAACGTTTGAAGCAGCAGAAGCTCTTCTTCACATGGAGTCTCCTGGAGGACTCCACAGTGAACGCAACACAGGTAACACACAGTTAGTAACACACAGGAGCCTGAGCTGCAGTGAGTGGTTGTGTTTTTTGTTGATGTTTATTACATGAATGAGGATTTAACAGGTAGATAAGTATATCTATTCAAAGCTTTATCTGACATATCTAATATGAATCAGGCTGAGTACATCAGGGTTCATCACTGTACACCATCTATTGTCCTAATTCATCCAGTTAATGGATATAATAAAGATAAAATATGTCTCATTGGCTGTATGAAATATAAATTTGTGGACACGTCCATGTGTGCATTTGAACAAGCAATCTGAAAAGAAGTATCTGTTATGGCGAATATCTAAGCCAGTTGTTTTCCGTGTCTTGCGAAGTAGTAGTTTATGACTATGAGACTTGTGCTGATATTTAATGTAAAGATCTGCTGTCATGGATGTCTCTCCTATACATATGAAAAGAAACACTTCTACGTCAGTATTTACAGGTCTAGTGGCTTTTCAGCAATGTTAATAATAATAATAAAAACACAGATACAATGTCCATATCAGAGGTAATAGTGTGACTGTTGTTTAACCCCAGCAGAGGATGTGATGATGGAGACGGTGGTGGAGGTGTCAACAGAGTGTGGGCCCATAGAGGAGGAATCCTTCCCGATCCCTCCTGACTGTGAACCTGCTGCCAAGAAGAAGAGAGGAAGTCAGTATCCCTGCTACACACAGGAACCATTCTAACCTGCAGTTGTGTTCAGCTCTGAGATTATCATTTCACACCATGTTAGACAATGTCTCCACATGAACCAAACAGTGAACCCAACTCAGTGGGATAGTTAAATAACATAAAGGATGATCATTTGTAGATCATTGTTAATAGAATGGCATTGTCTACATTTTCTGGATTCAATGTGAGGGGGGACCCAACAGAGATAAAACAGAATATTTTTTTTCCTGTTATAAATAGTTATTGTTTAGATAATTCATCGCGTCTGTAATTATTCTACAATAACATTCATGAGATTAAAGACAAATCCATAAATTCATTAACCAGCGTGTTATAATTTCTGGGTATTGTTTTCAATACTGTCCCTGTTTGTTTGTTTTGAATGTAGGCGGACGTAAGCCAAAGTCACAACAGCCTGCCTCCAATGGCTCCTTTGACTTGGGGATCAAGAAGAGACAGAGGGAGGGCAAAGGTTGGTATCAGCTGTGCGTGTGAAGTTGACAGCCTGCGGCATTCTGACTGCTGGTCTAAATTCTCTCAGGAGATGTCTATGTTATAAAATGGAGTGGGAAACGTGTGAGAAACCTTGAATGCACACAATTCCATTCCATCTGTCCTGGCAGGTTATGGGGTTTTACATCATTTCGCTGTCATGCACTAGATACTCAAAGTGAGAGGTATACAGAGACGGCAAGTGCCTGCCTACTAAGAACTGCACGCCTCTCACAGAAACAGGCACAGCAAAACTATGACGAAAGCCATAAAGATGGATATTTTGCTGCTTTTAGAGAGAGACACACAGAGGGGGAGAGGGAGAAAGTTAGTGTGAGTGAGTGAAAAATCACCTGCGGTTGTTACAGTGCTTTCAGTATGTTCAGCTCACACCTTGATTTTCTCTTTTATTGGTGATAGTGTGACATAACCAGGCCTGAAAACCAACTCAAGGAAAAACATTGTTCCCTTTAATTCATTTGTTACTAATCACTGAAAGGATCTTTAAGGTGCAGTTAGCCTGTGTGAGTCTTTTTCTACAGTTTGCCCCTGACCATCAATGAAGTGATAATAACTACAGTATATGTTGTGGAGCTTCAGAAGTTCATGTGGCTGTGCTTTGTGTCCTCCAGGCAACACCACCTATCTGTGGGAGTTCCTGCTGGAGCTGCTGCAGGATAAAAACACCTGTCCCCGCTACATTAAGTGGATGCAGAGAGAGAAGGGAATCTTCAAGTTAGTCGACTCCAAGGCCGTGTCCAAACTTTGGGGGAAACACAAGAACAAGCCCGACATGAACTACGAGACCATGGGCCGAGCCCTGAGGTTACACTTTCTTCTACACAAATGCCTCATAGTGCTGAATGCTGTTTCTGCTGTCACTCGTAATAACTCAGCTTTGATGTGCGTGTGTATGTATTTAGGTATTACTACCAGCGTGGCATCCTGGCAAAGGTGGAGGGTCAGCGTCTGGCCTACCAGTTCAAAGACATGCCTAAGAATATTCGCGTGATCGACGAGGAGGATGGCGAAGAGTTGGAAGACAGCGAGGGCGTGGCCCAGCACCCGGCTCACCAGCAGGGCCCTGCCCACTCCACTGCTGTCATCCCAACCCAGCAGACCTACGTCACTGTCATCCCCAGCAATGCCACCACAAGGTATGAGAAGTCTATTTGGCTTTCACATGTGTTCATACCACATGTTGAATCTGATTAGCTCAGAGTTGATCTGTAAAACTGGTTTATTTAGTTTATATTACTCAAACTACAATTCAGCAGCCAAGAAGTGATTTTAATTAATTGATATAGCCCAGTTCGTCATGTGTAGGTACCAACCCTTTACTTGTTATTACATTAGAAGATCACAATAATTACTCCATTCTCCATCAAAACTTAAAATAATATGAACCTGTCAGTACAGATGTATTGGGTTTAACCTGAAACTTCACTGAAATTTACTTGCTGTTGTATTCGATGCGAAGACTGAGGACACTTATATATCTTTGAGCTTAGCTTTTCATATTTCTTCTTTACTCTTGCTGAGGGTTAAGGCCAGCGGATGTCGCACCGTTAAGCTCTATCACACAAACTGATTTGTGAATTTGGGCTATAAGATACAATTTTATCGATTTAAATATTCAGAAGGAAATGCTTAACATGATTGTGTTTAAAGTTCAGCCAAGAGATAATTGATCTTGTCATTTAACCAGCAAGAAATGTACTGATGACTGATATGGTGTCATCTTCTCTGCCCTGTGCCTCCTCCTGCAGACCTTTCAGAACCATGCCAGTGGTCATGACCAACTCTCTAGGTCAGGTGACGTTAAACTCCTCGTCCATTCTCACCACAACCACAGGAGTCCCAGTAAGTGTAGCGAACACCTCCGCCAGCACCCCCCCAAAACTGGTGATCCAGGCTCTGCCCACCATGCTATCCACCGGCTCCAAAGCAGGAGAGAAGATCACCATCATCACCATCCCGGCCAACCAGCTCGCATCGCTCTTGCAGGCCAATTCTACGGGCCAGCTCACGCAGCTCATCCAGGCCAAACATCTGGCCACACAGCTGACACAGCAGGTCACCACTAAGCCTGCAGCCGGCACTGCACCTACGATTCAGGTAATCGCTGGCCGGTCAGCACCACAGCTCATCCTGGCCAAACCAGCGGCTGTGGCTCAGCGATTGCCTCAGCTCCAGGTGAGCCAGCCTCACCCCACCCTGGTGAAGATCCCCACTCAGCCCCTGAAGCCCACCGACTGTCAGCCTGAGGCAGCACAATCAGAAGTTATAGTAGTAGAGGTGCCGCGCCCCTCCAGCCCACCAACAGCCTCAGGAAACTCCCCATCATCCTGAGGGGGTGGTAGTACAGGAAATGACTGTGGACGCTGCCGTGGAGGTGCAGGGCACAGCCCACACATCCCCCGCCTCAGACCAGAGCTGCTCTCTCATTGGCTCTCAGACTTTCAGCCTATTGTTGGTTTCCAAGGAGACTGAAGCCACACAAAGGATTAAAGGGACTGTTGTAAACACACACTTAAACAGGTGGTTCAGGGCTCAGAAAACATGGGCCAGCCTTAGATTGTACATGAAAAGCTCCTTTTGTAATCAAACCTAATATAAAAGCCCAATGAGACTTTGTTGTAAACAAAAATGTAAAAAGCATTTTTTGATACTCAGCAGGTATGTAACAGTACAGGCGTAGATTGACTTCATCTCTCTCTTTCCTTTTTTTTCAGTCTAATTGTTTGTCTGCAGAATTCTGTTACTCAACAGCACTGTCACCTTCTCCCAACGTACAGCATCTTTTTCTACTGGTCATCAAAAGAGAGTAAAAAGGATGTCTGCATGAAGATGGAAGAACTTAATGGTGTGCTCCACATTAGAAGTATGATATACTATTTTTCTTGTACTATCAATGTATTGAAGTAGATTTTACTTAATGTGTATTATAAAAGAAGACAAATGTTAATTGTAACTGTCTGAAGTTGTTTTATTGAGCCATCTGAAAAGTGACATGTTCCCATGTCTATTTAAAGACACTTTGCAGCTGTATGAACTCATTACCCTTCACTGGTCAATACACACAGAGGCACTGTGCTGCTGGGAATGAGCAGGTCTCAAGTCACTTCTATGGCCCTGTTCAGGCCTGGAATTAGCATCTGTCATGAGACCTCAGATCAGTGTTTAGTTCTGACTGTCCGTTTACAGGACACTTTTTTTTTTTTTTAAACTCTTTATTTATAGATCATTTTCATCTTTTAGTACAGGGAGGTAAAACAAAAGACAAATACAAAACATTGAACAATTACACAAATTCAATGTCCAGGGTTGATCAATAAATCCAAAAGACAAAGTATGAAACCCAGTACGTGCATACAGTCTCACTCATTGGCCAAGTAGGCTTGCCATTTCTGCCATTGTTTTTCACCTAAATCTTTTTTGAGTCTGACTGAATAAGTCGTTTGCTCTAGTACATGTAGTTTTACAATATTGACAAAAGAGTGTGGGAGCGTTTTTCTGGAGCCAACATTTTGTGATGGCCTTTTTACTTGCAGCCAGCAAGACCCTAAGTAGGTATATATCAGATTTACTCAAACCATCTGGCATATTCCCAAGATAGATAATTGTGAATAATACATTCATATTAAAGCATAGAATCTTTGAAACAATTGTTGCCACTTCTCTCCAGAAAGACTGGATGGAGGGGCAAGACCAAAAAATATGGGCATGATCAGCAAAGACCTCTCCGCATTCTCTCCAGCAGGCCAGTTGTGCACCAGTCTGTTTGGCCTTTTGCTTGGGAGTTATAAAAAAACGAATCAAGCTTTTCCAACAGAAGTCTCTCCAAGTCCAGGAGTTGTTGGAGGATGACTGCGTTTCCCAAGCGTTCAGCCACATGTCCTCTTATCACAATGTTCAACTATTTTTCCCATCGTTGTTTCACATAGTCTGTAGAATCCTTCTTCAATGAGGTAATGCTGTGGTATAACTTGCTTATAAGTCCTTTAATATTCCCAGAGTAATCTAGGACACTTTGATGTTCACCCAGCTAAAAGAATGTGTCCTAATATGGTCTGACTGACCAGATATAAAATGTGTCCTAGGTGCATCTTGGGTTCTTTCAAACTGTGAGCTTAGAGCAGTCCACTGGCGTTGGGATGGATGTTAATACCAGGTCTGATCAGGTACTATGTGAGACCCCCACTCTCAGTGTGTTGACCAGCTCTGTGCTGGGAGATAACTGTTTACTTGTTTAACTTTAAAAGCAGCAAATTCATCAAAAAAAGTCATAATTTTACATCCCGAGTATTCAGCACTGCCCCTAAAATCTGAAGGGAACCACAAATATTTACCTTCACTAATCAGAACAGAAAAACGTGAAAATAAAAACCTCTCAAGATACTTGTTGTACATCGACAGTGGATCAACATGTGGGAGAGTACCGTTAAAAGTGGAAACACACTTGGACTTACAAATGATGTTCCACAATGAAGAAGGTTGAACATGACAGAACACTTAACACATAGAAACATGGATGCAGCATTCTGTTGGGTGCACACTTTGTTATACACTCTCTTTAAAAACAGATCTCCTTAAAAGACCAAGATCTCTTTTGGTTATACTAAACAAAAGGAGAGATCAGTTTACAGCTGGTAGAAATGACTTGCGTACGTATGCACGTTTACGTTATCAAGAATCCAATCAAAGGATGTGTGATGTGTGACCCTCCCCTATTCCGGGTGGGTGTTTATCCAGGTACTCCAGCACCCTCCTATAGTCCGCAGACATGCAGACTGGGGTTAGATGAATTGTCAGACCATGTCACACACTGTGTACACACAGTGGTGTCCTGAGGTAACTGGGTGGGTGGGCTAACAGGAGAGGCAGCTGGGGTGGTCTACCCGTGGTGAGCAGAAAAAAGCCCAGGTGTAAAGAGTGATAATCTGATTCACCATAGTATTTTTGACCAGCTCCAACCAGTTAAACCACAGAGCTGCTCTGTGTAGATGGGAGAGGTCTTAACTCTAATCAGAAATCATATCACAGTCAAAGTCAGTGAGATGAGATTTATACATCATACCGAGGAGTTTGAATTGAGAATTAAATACTTCAGTTACAGGAGACATCCTGTTAGGAACAAACTTGATGAACTATTAGCAAATGTTTGTTGTCTTTAGGATTAAAGACATTTGTATCATATCATTCACAGAGATTTAGCTCACAGAGCAGGACTCGTGCCAACTTCCCTCTGACTGTCAGACTGTCAGTTTACCTGATGTCGGTGGAGTGTGATGGATGGTGATCGTGGACAGATGATTACAACAAGACTGCTTGATATACAATATGCCTACTCACATATTCTACCATTACTGGTTATAACTCTTCCATTTCAATTGTCATTGCTGCTCCCTTTATCTCTATCAGACATTTTCTTTTGATAAAAAATACTATAAACATTGACACACCTTTTTATTATGTTAGTTTCTTCTAATCCATGTAGTAAATATTGTAATATTGTTGATGTGTTCAACTACACGTGGTTGTACTGTAAAGCGTTAGAAAAGCACCATGTGAAAACAGATCATTTACCCTGTGAATTCACACAGTGTATGTTCTTCCCAGGGCCAATCCTGCGCATGCCATGAGCACTGTACTTCTACTGCTGTTATCCCACCAGGCAGCATGATTCCTCAAATCTCTGTTGTGATACAGTGAAAGGAACACATGAATCAGTCTCCTTTCCCCCTCACACTCTGCCCAAAACGTTGTCCTCTCAATCAAGGTAGGAAGGATGCAGACCATCCACTGCTCGTCTATAGGACTGTTTTTAAATGCACCCACTCGAAGATGTTGAAGGCTCTGTAGGAACAGTGATGAACTCGCCCACACATCTGTTCCTATGCTGCTTTAGTGAGGGGCTTCTGAGATAGATCCTGAAAAATGTAAGGCAGAAGCCCCACCCCCCACTACTAAACAATTATTCATGCTCGTATTTGTTGTCTCCTTAGGACTTTTCTGGTATATATCACAAGATGCGAGTTCAGGTTAGGTGTGAATTGGCCACGGTTAAGTTTAGGAATAAGGTTTTCACGAGGCTGTTCACAATGAATGGTAGTAAATGGTGAGTGTAAACCTGTGTGTATGTTGACCAAAAATAACTAGACCACGAACTAGGCACAGTAAAATACATTTCTTTATTTATATTTTAAAATGTAGCACTACTGCTCATGTCGTCATGAAGTTGTCACAGCAACAACACTGTCATGATTACCATTGTAAAACGGAAGAACCACGTTAGAATACTTAAGTGCAAAGTAGATAATTTAAAGACACTGTTCTAAAATCTGTTGATTATGGTAAAACCAAATGAAAGTATAAATAATAATTAAATAAAAATTAAGTTAAGATTCTTATGTGTTGGAAACAACAGTTGTCTTCCTCGTCAACCCCGTTAGCTACTGAGAAACTGATCATGTTATTTAAGTGCTCAATATACATTCTGGATCAGCATTCTCTCCACTCGCTTCTCCTATTGGTCCAGAGCTGCTATGATGTAAGCCTATGGGGTTCCTCCCTGAAGCTGACGTCGCAGAGCAGGGATAAATGGTCAGAAGGATAGTGGTAGGAGGGGAGGCGGTCAGGGCCGATCTGCTCTTCAGTGGGAATGTCCAACAGGCAGTTCACACTCAAAGCATTATGGGTATACCAGATGTAGTCAAGAGTATTGCAGCTCTCTCCAGAGGGGCGGATTTTCCATGTGGTATAGGCTGGCTCCGTCTGCCCGTCAGAGCTCAGCAGCTTGTACGCAGAGTTAAGGCCGAGGGAGGAAGAGCTGAAGCGTCTGTAAACATCCTCTGAGGGCTCTGCATTAAAGTCCCCACACACTATTAAAGGGACGGTGGTTGATGCTGACTCGCTCGGACTGACAGCCCGGGATGTTATGCTGCGTAGGTTCTGCAGCAGGTCAGCACCCTGCGCACTCCGCAGCCTCTCCCATCCACTGCGAGCTTTCAGATGAGTTACAGCCACACACAGCTGCCGACCCGTTACCCTGCAAATCAGGGTCTGAACAATGGCGACCTGGTTGGTGGGCAGCATCATGGCTGACAGCCGCAGGTGAGCTGCAGACTGGAGGGAGAAGCGTGAATGGCGATAAAATATAGCGCATCCATCAGGACCGTTATTCTTCTCTACATCCAGGCAGGGAGACCAGGGTTTTGGCAGGAAGCTTCCGTGGTAACCCAGGCTGTTCATGATTGGTTGGAAAGTGTCAAAGTAGTGGTCCACTTCCTGTAGACAGAGGATGTCTGGTCTGTAGGTGAGAATCTCTTCCAGGATCAAGTACTTCCTTTCCTGCCAGTTGAGAGCATCCAGTGGACAGCGGATGAAGCCGTCCGTCCCCTCACCAAGAGCTGGAAACAGAATCACTGATGTTATAATGCTGGCAGCTTGGTGAAGACATCTTTGTTTAGCATACCTGCATGCTAACATTTGTAACTGGCACTAAACAGCGTGCAGTTGAGTATGACGTAAATACTGTATCATTATATTTTCTGGTATTTTATCATTAACTAAGTTAAATGTACCTTGTGCCAGTATGTTCCACTGCATGACTCGTATGGAAGGGTTGTGCTTGTGGTGGTAGGGCCCTGTGCCGCTGGGATGGACTAGATCCCGCTGTGGCCGGGCTGGCCGCCTCTGCAGGGCATCCTCACACTCTCTGAGCAGCTGGTCTGGGTCTACCTCGGCCAGGTCCTGGTCTGGGCTCTCCTCCGGGTACAGCTCTGGTTGGGCCAAGGATGAGCTGTTCAGTGACTGGGTCAGAGTACTAAACAACCTGTTGCTGCTGCTGCTGGCCCCCATTGGACTAACTGGTGGAGAGGAACAAAGAAAGGAAAATGTATGGTCAGTAAGGGTCATCTATGGTGGTGAACTTTGTGAACCTTGTACTTGTTGCTAACATTAGCCACCATCAGCTATCATACCATTTTTTTTTTTTTTTATTCTGGTTTCCATATTATACCAGACTTTATGCAGTGCCTACTCCATAAATTACCTTCAATCATCCAAAAACCATGAAGATCTTTCTATCTTAGCCTCATCAAGCTTAAGAATGACCTTTCACTCTGCCTTAGAGTGAGGGTAAGCCATGCTGCGTTCAGCTGACAGGACTGTCCCCTATCACTGCCAACTTAAACAAAGACATGCAACAGTACAAAGGTTCTATTGCTCTTTTAGAACATAGTGACTTAACGTTTGATCAGACCACACAGTGAACCGCTGGGAAAACAAACGGTTCATTATGTAAAGAGGAAGCCGACTGGTCTGATGTAATGAATCCATACGATAAGAATAACATAACACAGTGGATTACAGTCATACAGTACACTGAACTACTTTTAGTTTAGTGTAGGAGGCTCATTCCTCTTTCTATCAAAAGGAGATCAGAGCATTTCAGACTAAGAGAGAGACGTGTTCAATGTGAGACAGGAGAAAATTTTAACATTGTTAAGGCAAATTTATAGTGTGCATGTTCTCAGGTCCTTGTGATGTAAATGTTTGATAGGCTACGCATGGACCCCTGTTAAAATGTTCATGTGCAACCCAAAATGTGTTACGTGCTGAGTTTATGCTCCAGGTGCAACCATTCCACCTTCTGGAATGGAATCTTTTATATATAAATTTAAGTGTGGGAACAAGTGCGCAACTCTCAGTGGACACCAAACGCAGAAATTGTGATTAACTCTCAATAGCTGGAGGACCTGGGCCGACACCCAACTAGACCCTTCCACAGACAGGTACCAGGTCCTGGGTAGTAACTATACACATCACTTCAGACCTGTGCCATTACTTTACAGACGTCAGATGTTTATATACAATGCACAATTTATTTACAAGTAGACTGATGTCGCTAAAGAAAGTGCTCATTCTTCCCCTAAAGACTCATGTTAGTTTTTGATTATTTTTAATTATTAATTTTTGATTTGGCATTTTAGTGTTAGACGTATTGCCCTTAAATAATTAAGAACAATAATAACTCTGGTCAGGTGCAGTGAGAGCACTTGAACTACTTGTATTTGTTGATGGCTATATTTCAAGAATATTTCAACAAACAAGATAATCCATGTTAAAGGGTAATGAAAAATGTATGGTGATTGCCTTCTGCAACTCATTAGTGTATGTTAAGTTTAGTAATATTTTAGGATAATTACAGAGTAGCAGATATGAAATATCTAATCCTGTAATCCTATTTAAATTCAAGTCAAACACTAAAACATGGTAAGAACAGCCTGTGTGTGACTTAATGACGACTCTGCACATTGTGAAGCTGATGATTTCAAATGTAAAGCTGAGCATCATTTGATATCTGTAGCTACTGGTGACCGTCTAGTACCTGAATTGTCAGAAGCAATATGCAAACTTCTCCGCAACCTGTTCATGTTAAAAAACAAATATGTGCTTTTGGCGGGTGTAATAAAATAAGTAATTTATCAATCAAATTGTATTCGTATAGCCCATATTCACAAAGCCCAATTTGTCTGATAGGGCTTAACAATGTTACAACAGGGTAAAAAAAAACTTAGAAACCTCAGAGAGAGCCACATGTGAGGGATTCCTCTCCCAGGATGGACAGAAGTCCAATCCCTGATACAAATATCGAACCCCATCATTTGTCCTGCTTTCTGACTTTAACACAGTAAGTAACTGTAAATAAACGTCTTACCTATGGTCTCCATATCAGCTCTAATGCTTTCTTCCCTGTTCTTTCTAGGTGTAATGAGCACAGTCCTCTTCTGTCTCGGGCATTCACTGCTGCCCTCTTCCCTTTATCGTCTTTCATTACCTGAGCATCATGCTCTCTCCGTACATCTACAAAGTGACTCATCCCTTATCCGTCTCATCCTCCATTTTACACCAGTCTCCCTCTCTCTCTGAATCATCACTTCTTAACCCTCCGTGCCTCCTACTCACTGGCTGTTAGACATAATGACACCTCTATGTCTCAGAGTCACCATAGTGATGATAGATGCTTATTGTGAAGAACAGGATGCATCCTAAGATTGTGCAAGCAAGGAGGCATGTTTAGGGAAACTGGGTGAAGTTTTGATAAGAATGGGCATGTTGTGGAGATGGCAGGACTATCCAGTTTGTGCGCACACCCACACAAACAGACACACACTAACACAATGGACTTGTTCTCTGGTAAACTTGGGACAGAGGAGGACCGGAGAAGACAGTACGTGGGTTGTTCTCATCGTCACTGACACATTTTCTGCACATGATTTACTTGGACACATACGGTGGAGATAACCTGGTAAATTCACTAATCTGATTTCAGTGTTTGCCATTTTCTGTCAAATATTGTCTGGATCTGAGTTGCAAAAATACTTTATAAAATCCCGGAGAAATATGGTTTTGGGGTAATGGGCTGAAACCTAAGAAGAAGTTGTGGTTAGTATATCTCCTGCCCTTTTTCATCAATACTCTCAGAGTAAAACTGATTCAAATGTTCACCATAATCACAATGACAATGTTAATGTGCACAAAATGCTAAGTTCAACTTGAGTGTGTTAACATGCTAATATTTTGCACTAAACACAACTGAGGATGATAGGAATGTCTATTATGCAGCTAATCCATTTGAAGCTTAAGTACTGACAACTTATAATGTACAATATACGAGTAAAGGATGAAACAAAGTTTTTAGATTATGAATGCCTTGAGGGGCAGCCAATTTGTTGAAATATTTAAGTTAAAATCCAAAACAACGAACCTCAAGCAAGATCACTGTCATCCCAACACCTCTCATGGGAGCAAGCTAACTCTAAAGAACACAGTATAAAACAACACCTCTAACTTCAGCCGAAAACAGGATCCAGCCCCTCTGTTAGTTATCTCCAGATTTATGATAAATAAAGATAGCCTTATACAACATGAATACAAATGTGTACTTACATGAAACAAAACGGAAACTGGAAGCACAAAACTAGTTTTTCAGCCTGTCTGCGGTTATATACACAACATACTTCTCTCCTGCCTCAGTCATCCCCCTCTCTTCCTGCTTCCAGCTGAGCTGAGTGGGATTAGGCCGTTATCTGGACGTGGGTACAGAGAGACAGTTTGACTCCCAGTAAATGCTGATGCAGCAGAAGGAGTAACTCTGTCATTGACTGGCTCATTCAACAATTCTCTCTCTTTCTTTCTTTCATTCTCTCTCTCTCCCTCACACTTTTCCCCACACTGCTAATGTTGAAGCTCTATCAGCGAACCTTGCATGCAATACAGAATCTCTTTCAAATCCAAACACAGTTAATAACGGCCATGAATTTAACTTTTAGCTCAGGATGTCTCACACTGACTAGAAATTATTTTTGACCAAGCAGCATAAAGACAGCTCGTGGGCTGTTAACTAATGGTGAAAGTGAAGTAGCACAATGTTACCATGTACTGACGCAATGTGGAAGATTACTGTTACATCTTGTAATTCATTTTATTACCTACAATGAAATGTAAACCCATTACTTTTCCAAAGCTTTTGACTTTAGTCTATAAATATTCTAGGCATAGAAAAACCCCATCTCTCTCTTTCTCATGCACACACACTGTGCGGTATAGTCAGAGAATTCTCAGTAAACTGGAATGTCACTGTCAGACAAGCTAAGAAGTCACACACATTATATTTGTGAATTAATTTACACCATATATGTTCCAAGAAAGTACTGACACACTACCTAATTTATTTAATCTCTTACTATCTTATATTATGAGCTTTTTTTTTATTTGATCTAATTTTCTCCTTGTTTGTAATTCTTTGTTGACACAGACAAATGGAAAGAGACACATTTAAGGGTAAAATTCCAGCTGTTTCTTGCAGCATAAGAACACATGGCCATGTGGATTGAACGAACCATCGACCTTCCTCTCAGTGAATGACCTGCTGTACCTCCGGAGCCATAGCTGCTCACCAACAAGTACTCAAGAAGTACAAACAGACTCTAAAAAGCCAATCGTCGCATACACCATGTTAAAGTAACAACTCACCATTAGCATGCACTTTAGATTAAAACAACAAAACAGACAAGCCCAGTAAAAAATATACTGAAAGCTAAAAACCTACGAACAGGGGTAGTGTCACGCTGAGCAGCACCTTTTCCCAGTCTTCACTTAAACTATTTTTATTAATAGCCAAAGAAAAGAGACAGAGACCAAGCTACTGTTGAGTAATAATCCAGAATGTGCTGCTGGTTACACACAGATCCAATTCTAGGTCATATTCTCCTAAACTGTGGAAACCACATGACAATTAACTTCATTACAGCAGTGACATATTAGATTAAAGGTTAGGGCGAGAAGTGAATGACCAACTGTCCTGAGCAAATATCCTGTTAATCAGACACTGAGCTGAAACGGCTGAATTCCACTGAAACAAAGACACAACCGCTATTTGACTTATAATCACAATCATCACTATAAATGTCAGTAAAATGCTTTTTTTACTAGTTTAAGTATTGATTTTATACTTGTACACATCTAACTTCATGGTCATCAGATCCAGTTTAGGATCGCTTGACTACAAACCAAATTCTGGGTCTAGAGAAGGTCATTCATCTTTTTTATGTTACCTGAAGACCATCATAAGTTTCGCTACATACTGAGGGGAGGGGAATTCAGATCATATACATTTTCAACCTCACCACTAGATGCCACTGAATCCTCCATACTGAACCTTTAACCCAAGACATAAAAACAAAGAGAAGGTAAAATAGGCCTGACTCATTGCTGCAATCATGGTATGTGACCCGTGACCTCTTTACTGGATGGTTATGTAACTGAGCCTGACAGATCCCATTACAGGTGGAGGCCAGTAAAGATCGGCATGGAGTTAGATTAAGAGTTTTAGCCTCCAGTGGACTGAAACAGAGGAACGATTGCAGCGGCTAATTTAAGGCACCATTTCCAGTTGACCCAGGCCATGAGGGAATGCCCACGATTCTGTATGTGCTGGTGTTTGGGTGGGGATGACCTGACTTCAGGCTGAGACCCGACCTGTTTCCTTGTGACAATACCTGAAATAGACAACCTGGTTAGAACTGCTTAAAGACCCGCTGGTTCCTGGCTTGTGCTAGACAAGCTAGAGTTTTTCATAACGGATCTTTTGTTTTAAGTAAGGTTTTCCTACAGTTGCGCATAAGATTACAAGATTTAAAAAATTCTGTTTATCACATACATGTTTACTGTCTGTCAATACAGCCAATAAAATATATTCATAGGGTTGGGTTTTGATAAAATATTTAAGCTGAATGTGTCACAGAAAAGGGTAACCCAGATGTATACAGCACCATAATGTATCTATAATTAAGGTTTGACTTCTAAACAGATCGGAATGAGGACGTTAATTATTTAGATCAAGTGACATAAGGTGTGCACATAGGTAGTGCACTTCTTTGAATTTGACAATGGGATACATTTAACCTAAATTTCACAGTTTTCGCTGTTCAAGGTATCCACAGGTTGAGCATAGGGCTAGGTAAAAAGTATATTATCAATTAAATTTGAATTATATAAAATTTAGCATGTTTGTTTGACCTCGTGGACAAAGTTTGTTTAGGTGCGTATCACTGAATCCAAACATTTCTTCCCAATTTCATGCCACTAGTCCACCACCTAAGAGTATTTGCAAAACATGTTTTTAATAAAAGATATCAGCACGTGGTTAATTTTTTTCCTCTTAAACGTGTGTAGTTGTGTAGGATTTCTTAAGTGAGAAATCTAATCGGTTCGTGTTCAAATCCAATTGAACATCTGTACCAACCTTGAAGAAATTCCTTCAAGGCGTTCCTGAGATATTTTATTAAAAAAACTGGGACAGACAGACGGCCAATGCTGAACAAAAACGCCTCCAAGCCAAAGCTGCTGCAAGTGAGGAGGCATATAAATATGTATCCTATATGTATGGTATTTACCTCATGTCTTTGATGGAATTGTTTTTATTTAGGGATTGTAAGTTTGTACATTTCCCATTGTGGGAGGAATAGAGGACTTCTTGTCGTACAAGTCTTCTGAAAAGTGGACTCAACACAACATAGGATATGTTGTATGCTGTTGTGATAGGTCGAGAAGGGGGGTGGGGGGTTTGTTACATCATCAGCTTCACATGTGGACCACAATCACATGGTCAGGCTGACATGTGTGTCTGACTTATAGGCGTATTTCTTTCTCGGTACTGTAGAGAGGTCTGTATATATATATATAAATACAGAGCATTTACCAGCTCTGTAGCTCAATGAAAGAGGTCAGTGTAAAAAGATAAAACCATATTTCAACATGACATCAATACACAGAAACATCTCTTAAATCATTCTGGATGATGATTGTTTGAAGTATGTGAGCGTGTGGTCTCAACTCAATCTAACGTTTCTCTCGTGTCTCATTTCCTTTCCACTCGCTCATCAGACAGACGCTGTTATCAGAGTACGATGAGGAGGAGGACGAGGGTTGTGATGACCGATGATCGACACAATCGATGAGATAGCTACACAAACCAGGTTTTGGCTCATGGAATATGACACGTCAGATACGAATCAGTGAACTCGTTCCAACTGTCGGAACATGTTGTTCTATGGCCCCATATAACACTGAGCAGTAAACTGAGGTGAACAGTACCTGTTGCGGCACTCGAGGGGGATGTTCCGCTCGGCTTCAGCTGGGGACCGGTCCCCTTGACTCCTATTTCACTGCCCCCGACACCGGAGCAGCGTCGTCCCGCCGGGTTGGAGGCTGGTCCCGCTGGAAAGCGTCCTCTGGCTGCCGGTCCCCCCCGCGAGCACAGCTGGTTCAACAGAGCCGAGCAGCGACGCGCTGGATTCATGTTTGGCTGAATCCACCAAAGACACACGCGAAAGTCAGCACTGACTAAATCATGGACTCGACAAGAAGTGGGAACGTGACGCCTCACGTCTCTTTGTACTTGTCGATGTAACAGAAACCGGTTAAAGTTACATCAGTTTCCTGGTGACTCACGGAACACCGGTTACGGAGGGGCTTAAACCCAATGGTATAATCTGTGTCGGTTTAAAAAGGGAATAAAATACGTTGAAATCCACCATATAATAAACACATTGATATGACTCTTTAAAATGTATGAGACTATTTTTTCTTCTGCTGGAAACGGAAAAAAGTCTAGATCTAAAATAAGCTACATTCAGGAATCCCCCCTCCTGACTAGTGGTTCGAGCCGGGCTGCTGCATTATACCAAAGAGGCGGGTATAATGTGTTAACCTTTCATAAACCAGCCAATCAGCGTCCAGTAGCGTGGGAGATGGGAATGACGTACACTATACGGCCATCCGCGTCGTTTCCGACGCTATTTACGCAGTGTTCCCCGGAATAAAAGGAACAGTCTGCTCTGGTCTGTCAACCTAAAGAATAAACAAGAATAACTAGAGCAGGATCAGTTGCCCATCTCTCATCATTACTCTTATTATTATAATCATTACTACTATATGTATTCTTAGTAGTAATTGTATAATTATTATCAGTACTATTTATCTCTTACAAGATGTCAGAAACTGTATTGTCTGAATACCAGTTTACCAGAAATAAGTACATTTTAACTCAAAATTTGAATTTTAAGAGTTCATTAACATTAGAGAAGTGTTTAATAGTCTCCCATGTTCTGTATCACTGGGATTAGTTGGGAGCAAACTAATGCCTAAGGCTCTTACATAAGTAGACAAAGGGTCGGTAGTCAAGATCCACTTTCTCTGTTAATTATTCACCAACTCAAACACAAAACAGAGCCTCCACAGTTTCATGTGTTCTGGGTCTGTTTTCAAATTATGCTTTCTGAACAGTCTCTTTCATATGTATACATAACAACACTGAAAAACACAAGCAAAGAAAAAAAAGAAAGCAGAAAATACAGATGTATTTACACATGTCAGGATTGTGACTTCAGGGTAAAATCAAGAAAATTACTATTGGTATATGTTATTTTTGATCATAAACAAAATATGCGCAAGGTATTCAGAAAATTATAAAAATATAATAAAATATTAAATAATAATACAATATTACAAATTTAAGACAATGACAACTAGTGACATAATAATGGAGGTACTTTTAAAGTAGCTTGACACATTTATATTAATTGGTAATCAAAGGATTGTATAAATTCACCGGATCTTGTTATTCTCACTGTCAGGGTCCATGTAGGAAGTCCCATGAACTCATCTTGAATTTGCCCTGTAGATTTTGTTTTTATTGCCATTTATTAACCCCATCTGTCTGCACCGTTATGCAATCTATTTGGTTCACACAAACACACACACACACACACACGCACACACGCAAACATACACACACACACTCACACACACGCACACATTCACATTCACACACACACACGCACACACACACACAATTACATTGTATTTTATATCTATTATTTACATAAAAGGTGTAAAACATGAATTCCTTTATAATAATATTTGGTCAAGCATGACTCCATTGTAAATTTATTAAAAACGAATGAACACATACTACATCACATATCCATGTCTTCTGTCCACGGCAATTATATCAACTATATTTTGTTAGATTTGTGAGTGGCAGTTTGTGTGAAAGAAACCACAGCAAGACAAAGTGGCATTCCTTCATACATGTTTTACTCATAAAGCTGCATGATGACCTGTGTAATATGCAAACCATGCATGCTAAGATGATTAAGATGCATTTATTTGTCCCAAACACATGCACAGACATGCAAAGGCAAACTAATGCAGGTAATTTAATCTCTGCTTTTGACCTATCTGTGAGCGACCATGTATGGCGCTCGGGGAGCAGATGTTGGGGGAGTAAGCTGCCTTGCTCAGGGGCACCAAAATACATGACCAACACAATATTGCAGCATCAATATCGAGGATTTTTCTGGTTATTTTTTTTTGCTGGCAAATTTAATAAGCTATTTCTCACTCACTCACTCACTCATCGTCATCCGGGGTCGGGTCGCGGGGGGAGCAGCTCAAGCAGGGGGCCCCAGACTTCCCTTTCCCGGGCCACATTGACCAGCTCTGACGGGGGGATCCCGAGGCGTTCCCAGGCCAGTGTTGAGATATAATCTCTCCACCTAGTCCTGGGGGTGCCTGAAAAACCTCCCAAGGGAGGCGCCCAGTGGGCATCCTTACCAGATGCCCGAACCACCTCAGCTGACTCCTTTCTAAGTAAAGGAGCAGCGGCTCTAATCCGAGTTCCTCACGGATGACTGAGCTTCTCACCCTATCCCTAAGGGAGACGCCAGCCACCCTTCTGAGAAAACTCATCTCGGCCGCTTGTACCCGCGATCTCGTCCTTTCGGTCATCACCCAGCCCTCATGACCATAGGTGAGGATAGGAACGAAGATCGACCGGTAGATCGAGAGCTTTGCCTTGCGGCTCAGCTCTCTTTTCGTTACAACGGTGCGGTAAAGCGAACGCAATACCACCCCGCTGCTCCGATTCTCCGGCCAATCTCACGCTCCATAGTACCCTCACTCGCGAACAAGACCCCGAGGTACTTGAACTCCTTCACTTGGGCTAAGGACTCATTTCCTACCCGGAGTAAGCAATCCATCGGTTTCCTGCTAAGAGTCATGGCCTCAGATTTAGCGGTGCTGATCCTCATCCCAGCCGCTTCACACTCAGCCGCCAGCCGATCCAGTGAGTGCTGAAGGTCACAAGCCGATGATCCAATGAGGACCACATCATCCGCAAAAAGCAGTGACGAGATCCTCAGACCACCGAACTGCAACCCCTCCCCACCACGACTACGCCTCGATATCCTGTCCATGTATATCACAAACAGGATTGGTGACAAGGCGCAGCCCTGGCGGAGACCAGCACCCACTGAGAACGAAACTGACTGGCTGCCAAGGACCCGAACACAGCTCTCGCTTTGGGAGTACAGAGATTGGATGGCCCTGAGGAGAGACCCCCTTACCCCATACTCCCGTAGCACCTCCCACAGTTTCTCCCGGGGGACCCGGTCATACGCCTTCTCCAGCTCCACAAAACACAAGTGGACCGGATGGGCATACTCCCAAGCCCCCTCCAGGATCCTTGCGAGAGTGAAGAGCTGGTCCGTAGTTCCACGTCCGGGGCGAAAACCGCATTGTTCCTCTTCAATCTGAGGTTCGACGATCGGCCGAACCCTCCTTTCCAGCACCTTGGAGTAGACTTTACCAGGGAGGCTGAGAAGTGTGATACCCCGGTAATTGGTACACACTCTCTGGTCCCCCTTTTTGAACAGGGGAACCACCACCCCGGTTTGCCACTCCTTTGGCACTGTACCCGACTCCCACGCGATGTTGAATAGGCGTGTCAACCATGACAGCCCCTCAACACCCAGAGCCTTTAGCATTTCTGGCTGGATCTCATCAATCCCTGGGGCTTTGCCACTGCGGAGATGTTTGACTACCTCAGTGACCTCCACCAGGGAAATTGACGACGAAACACCATCAACCTCGAGCTCTGCCTCCAACATAGAGGGCGTGTTATTCGGATTCAGGAGTTCCTCAAAGTGTTCCTTCCAACGTCCGACGACCTCCTCAGTTGAGGTCAACAGAGTCCCATCCTTACTGTACACAGCTTGGATGGTTCCCCGTTTCCCCCCCCTGAGGTGCCGGATAGTCTTCCAGAAACACTTTGGTGCCGACCGAAAGTCCTTCTCCATGGCCTCTCCGAACTTCTCCCACACCCGCTGCTTAGCCTCCGACACGGCAGCAGCTGCAGCCCTTCAGGCCTGTCGGTACCCTGCAACCGAGTCCGGAGTCCTCCAGGATATCATATCCCGGAAGGCCTCCTTCTTCAATCGGACGGCTTCCCTGACCACCGGTGTCCACCACGGTGTCCGAGGGTTACCGCCCCTTGAGGAGCCTAAGACCCTGAGGCCACAGCTAGCCACCGCAGCTTCAGCAATGGAGGCTTTGAACACCGCCCACTCTGGCTCAATGCCCCCAACCTCCACAGGAATGCCAGAAAAACTCCGCCGGAGGTGTGAGTTGAAGATACCTAGGACGGGGGCCTCCTCCAGACGTTCCCAGTTCACCTGCACTACTCGTTTGGGCTTACCAGGTCTATCCGGAAATTTCCCCCATTCCCTGATCCAACTCACAACCAGATGGTGGTCGGTTGACAGTTCCGCCCCTCTCTTTACCCGAGTGTCCAAAACATGCGGCCTCAGATCAGATGACACAATCACAAAATCGATCATTGATCTTCGGCCTAGGGTACTCTGGTAATAAGCTATTTGTCATATGTAAATGTTTTAATATTTACATATGACAACATAGTTAACATAACTAACCATGTTATAACTATCATCTAAAATAAAGCATCAAAGTCCCTCCCCCATTCTGTCCATTGGTTGTTCCCAGAACAGCCTGAATGACATCTATTCTGATCATTAACACTAAAGATAAACAAATACATTTTCAGAATTTTTCCAGGGTTTTTATCCTTTCATTGCAGTCTCTCTGGTGGTTGAAAAATGTCAATTCACCCTTAAATACATATCCTAGCCAGATTGTATGACGATATGAGAAAATAATATTAAAAACAAAACAATTATTGGAATAGTTATGGTCTTAAATCCCGAAACCTTATTTGCTGGATACATAACGTGGCGAACCAAGCAGAGAAGCAGTCCTCCTCTCATAAGTGTCCTACAAGACAAAGAAACATGCCTTAAGACCAAAGTGTTACAACAAGTGATCAGGGTCCTTGCTGAAATTCCACTTGGGAGGAATTTTAGACCGTTAGCGTAATTTTAGACCTCAAACTTCCTGTTTCATTTCTTATTGCACAATAACTGGTCAGAGCACTAACCGCATGTGTGTACGGTCACATACGGTTATAACGCCCTGTCATAACGGCGCTAGCGGGCTAGCCACCATGCTAACTGCGGTGGTAACAGCGCAAAAACCCGCTGTCACGACTTTAATTCCACAGCTATCATGACACTGGTTCTCAAATACCGTCAGGTTAAAAGCAAACACTTGGTAGTAGTTAGTATCCGGAGTCTCTGCTGACTGTGTGTGAAAGCTGGAGGGGAATCTAGCTGCCTCTGTGTAGCTTCAAGCTGTTGAATTAGCAACGCAGTTTGGAAACAAGACTGGGGAACCGCTGCGCTAAGAAACGATAACATAAGCATTTTGACTCGCTGGGTGTCACTTTATTTCAGCAAATACTGTCCTTTCTACACGTCATCAACAGCCTTTGTCTGTAAGTTGTGATCGTTCACTGTGTGTGAAAGATGGCGTCAGGCCCTCTTCCAGAATCTTTTCACCTTTTTCGCCGTCTCACAAATGTTCTTCTATGTGATCCAAACACCTCAAACTTTGATTTATCTGTCCATAACACTTTTTTCCAATCTTCCTCTGTCCAATGTCTGTATTTTTTTGCCCATATCAATCTGTTCTTTTTATTGGCCAGTCTCAGATATGGCTTTTTCTTTGACACTCTGCCTAGAAGGCCAGTATCCCGGACTCGCTTCTTCACTGTAGATGTTGACACGTGGTACCCGTTTTGCGGGTACCATTTAAAGAAGCTGCCAGTTGAGGACTTGTGAGGCGTCTGTTTCTCAAACTAGAGACTCTAATATACTTGTGTTCTTGCTGAGTTGTGCAACGGGGCCTCCCACACACCGGTGTAGAAAATGTATAGTTTCTTTGCAATTTCTCGCATTGAAGCCTTAATTTCCAGGAACAAGAATAGACTGGCGAGTTTCACATGAAAGTTCTCTTTTTCTTGCCATTTTGAGAGTATAATCGAACCCACAAATATGATGCTCCAGTTCCTCAACTAGCTCAAAGGAAGCCCAGTTTTATAGCTCCTCTCTAGAGCTAAACAGTTTACATTTGAGCTTACATAACTGCACAAGGGTTTTCAAGGGTTTTCTAATCATCTATTAGTCTTCTAAGGTGATTAGGAAACAGAATTTACCATTAGAACACTGGAGTGATAGTTGCTGGAAATGGGTCTCTATACACCTATGTAGGTATTTAATTTAAAAGCAGACTTTTCCACCTAAAATAGTCATCTACCACATTAACATTGCAAAGAGTGAATATCTGATTAATTTTATTTTATTTTCATTGAAAAAAATAGTGCTTTTCTTTGAAAAATATGGAAATTTCTAAGTTACCCCAAACTTTTGAACGGTAGTGTATGTATATATAAATTTGTATGTGTGTGTGTTTGTGTGTGTGTATGTGAGCGTGTGTGTTTGTGTGTTTGTGTGTTGTAGATGCAGTTTGCACGTATGTTCCTGTTTTGGGAATGTTTGGGTAAATGGGCCTGCAACTGAATACATAGAAACTGCAGTCTATGGTCATTCCCCTAGGGCAGGGGTTTTCAACTGTTTTTTGTCCTAGGGACCACCATTCTGACTAGAAAGTAATCCACTGCCCACTGATGTGCCTACACGCGCGCGTGCTTATGTGTGTGTGTCTGCGTACGTGCATGTGGTTAGAAGGAAGTTTTAACATTTGGTTTTCCATGTTGGTTTAATTTAAAAACCTCAAACAAATCTAGAAAAATCTGTGTAAAAAACCACAAAAACGGTTGATTTTCAGTGCTTAAGAATTGAAAACAAAATTTAAATGCAGTTTGTAGTTGTACTGCATCTCTGAACCATATGTACATCAATTTATAACGTTCATGACTTAAATGTAGATCACACAAACAATTGAGGCCTACTTAAGTTTAACCTTATGATCACCAGCAGCAAATCCCACCTACTGCTAGTGTTGGGGGTAGAGTAGTACTTCTGTGTGTGTGTGTCTTAGAGCTCTCCTAAGAAATTGTTTCTCAACCAGCGAACGTGGTAAAGTTGACTGTTATTGCAATTAATTGTTTTGGCTACTATGCCAATTTATTTTTTTAATACAAAGTATTTTCACTCTTTTGTTTTATTTAATAATTTCATTATAAATTATAAATATTTAAAAATTCCTATCATACAAACTACATCTCCAAGACAGGGGAAAACTACTGGCAGTTTCTAGCCCCAAGACGGTTTCAAGGTTACTCTCATCACGTTTATATTATTTTTGAGTAATCTGGAAATGTGTTGAAATATCAAATTGAATTTCGCGGACCCCCTGCAATGCCGCCGCGGACCACCAGGGGGCCGCGGACCCCTGGTTGAAAACCCCTGCCCTAGGGGTTCGCAGAGTCAAATAGAAAGCCGCAAGAGGCTGGAATGACACAAATGAATCAGATACTGTTTCGTTCCTGATCCACCAATCAAAAGAGGAGTTTTATCATTTGAACACTAGTTGCACGTACGCTTCCGAGTATAAAAGTAACTGCAGGCATGGTCAGCGTTCACCCTCACTGAGACGACACCCTGCAGAGTTTGTGAATTTGCTCTTGTTTCCTCTATAATTCAGATGTTCATTGCTTTATAAAAAAAGACTCACTCCTTCCTTAGTAATACCTTCCTGCACTTGCAGCAGGCCTATTCGTAGCCTAATCTAAGGAGTAATTTGCTCCACAGTCTTTTTTAGAAAGCTTATAGCCCCAAGAGCTAGCCTTCTAGCTAGCAAACTTCTGCCAACTTCAGCTAGCCCTTTTCTCCTTAACACCTACCTTTACATCTTCAATCATCCACCGTGTTGCAACAAGCAGCTTTGGGGGGGCCCAGCTTGCAAAAGTTTGAGAACCCCTGTCTTAAAGCATTGAACTTACGAGTATGCAAATCTATGAGTGAGAAAACAAAGGATTTGTTTGTGATGTGTAAATAACAGTTTTTATGATGAGGGTCAGACTCTTCTACAGGATGAATTGTTGGAGATAAAAAGTCTAATACGGGGCCAGTGCTAAGTTGAGACCTCTTTTCCAACACGTATACATTGCTATTACTGGAGTCTCAATTGGCGGTCAAAAGAATTCACTGGAGATGGTCAGAGTTCAATGCAGTAGAGGTTATTTTTTTTACAAGATGTATACTTGAGCTGGCTCTGGAACCAAACTGAAAACTGAGCTTCAAACCCTCTGCTTTTATGCTCATCCTTGTCTCTGCTGTTGCCCGTTCAACCAATCAGGAGGCTAATCTCTCCACCTCCTGATTGGCTCAAAACTTCTGATTCGTCCCGAAACCAAATGGTGTAATACATTCCCAAGTTGACGTTGTCCCCCCCTACAGTTACGTCAGGGTCGATTCTAATGGTCTATTAATGTTGTGGTTGCTTGTCTAACTTTTACACCATTATACATTTTGGAGTTTTGGAGGCCTCTGTTTCAGGCCTTACTCGATTTAGAAGGTCCTGTCCCCAGACTCCTATAGATTCGGGCAATGTTTATCTGCATTTTTTTTAAATGATTACATTTCCACACTATTACAGTTTTTCTCAGTTGTTAAAACACAAAAAGCGAAAATTCGGCACAATTTGCAAAACCATCACTTCATGTATCAATCAATCGACCCAATTTGGCACTACTTCACACTCCCTTATCTGCATTAGACTCTGACTTTCATTCTTTACACTCTGATGTCAATTACACATCACATTGTTGTCAAAACACTACACACAATGCTCAGTTGTTGCACACACTTCTCAAGTAAAATCTCAAAGCATCAACCTACAAAACACAAATACACAAATCTCTAAACATTCACGTCTGTTGAGCAATTTCACCTCATTTACACAGGGGGGGGGGGTTAACAGTACTGTACTGTTCTTTGTGTGTATATTTGTGTGCTGTTTTATATTTGACTATGAAAAAAGTAGGCCTACACTGGGACATTTTACAAAAAGAGAAATGGGTCATTCTCCAGAGTCACTGTCATTCATATGGTGTGTTCCATTTTGATGATTGTGTTTTCAGTTTTGCACTTCAGTGTGCTGTAAATGCTTAGTTGTGTGTACTCAATGAATGGTATGTGTGTGTCATTTGAAAAAATGGCTGTGTGTACCAAATGAAAACACGAGTTCCATTTTGTGAACAGGTAAGAGATTTGATGGCAAAGAGTCATCTTGCAAAGGGAGTGTCAGGTTTAGCATTTTGTGTGTGAGGTTTTCAGTTTTCTGTGTGCAGTTTTGAGAAAGCCGTTATTGTTTTGAAAAACGTGGTTTAACAATTGTGAAAAACTGTAATATAGGTTAAAAAAAACAATCATTCCAGTAAGGGCGCATACATACATTTCTTTATGCTGGATATATGGTGCTGTCTGATGAAAGCGTACAGTTGCAACCAAAGTCTGTTTTGCATGGGCTTGACCTGTGCTGTGGGTCTTTGTCATTCCCTTAGTATAAGACATAATCAGCTGTACCATTATTAACCTGCCTAGTAACTAATTACATTTTCCTTCCGATGGAGACTTTCCCTGTGTCTGTTGCTAATTAGACATTCTTCCCAGGCAGCATAAAGTTCCTCAGTTCAAGCATATAAGCACACAAAGGCTAGTTTTTCTACAACATCATTCATTGGTTTGGTCTAACTGAATACAGTGATAGTGGTGTGTACATGTGCAGACATAAAACATTAGCACATGCAATAAAAGTTGAAAACAAATTTTTAAAGCTCAGTTTTTTTTTTCTTGTCAGAACCTTTTTCCTCCTTGTGAAAAACTTTCCCATCAGCCTGTTCTTTCCTTTTCAAGCTAACGCCACTCAGTCCGTTCTCCTTCAATCTGTCCTGGAGCTGAAAAAAAAGAAATGGAGGCTATTTGAGATAATTGTAACAGATTCCTTTGCTCTCTAAGACAAAGAATTATGTGTTTTTAGTGTGTTAGTTCAATTCTATTTATATAGCGTATATATCATAATAGACATCATCTCAAGGAACTTTATACAGAGGGTCAAGACTTTAGAATGTATAAGGAAACCCAAGAAAAGAGAAGAGAGATAGTTGGAGGAGAGGAGGGTGGAAAAGAGGGGATAGAAAAGCGAGAGAAGGACGAGAGGGGGAGAGAGAGTAGAGAGCGACACAAACAGTAATAATTATTAATGGAAAGATGTTTTGACAGTGTAGCATGTATTAAAAGTATTATTTAATTCCGCCAGAAATCCTTCTGTTTTTGTTAATTAATGATTTTGTACTGTGTGTTTCACATGTGTTTGGCGCCCTCTGTTGGTCGCGAGTGGCTATTGTATTTATCCTCCCGGTTTTCACCAGAATGTTCTAGATCTGGCTGAGACCGGTACGTATCGTTTACAGCGCGACACAAATGTGTAAAGTTTGTAATTTAAGTAATCTGTAAATTGTTTAAAATGTGTCATGTGTTTCATACGATCATATTAGTCGAGTTGCTTCATTCTTTTATGTTTTTCTTCATTTTTGAGTTAGTTCAGAGTGTTACAGCAAGCTAGCAAACATGTATTAAGTTTGCTAGCTTGCTTGTGTAAGTGCATAGGTGTCCGTCATTTTGTGTCCTGAAGAATGCCTTCTGAACTGTGTATTTTTTTTGTTAGGCATGTGACCAAATGATGAATGTTTTCTGTTCTTTTGCTGAACCTCTGAACGGGTATGTTTTATTGCATAAGACTCATGTTGATTTTTGTAAATAGGCAATTGTAAATTATAGTTTTGTTATTTATTTTTATGAATACTTTGAGTATTTTGGAACTTATTATTTTTTTATATAGGTCTTTTTGTTTTTATTAGACACGAGAATTATTTATTAGACATGTGACCAAATGATGAATGTTTTCTGTTCTTTTGCTGAACCTCTGAACAGAAATAAAAGTCCTGTGTCAAGAAAAGAACAAGTCCTGGTCATCCATTTTTAGACACAACGCAGAGAATATCACCACCAGAGAGAAACCGGTTATAACAGCAATAATAATTCATAATAATATGGTAATAATAATAACAATAACAACAACAATAATAATAATAATAATATTAATAATAATAATAATAATAATAATAAAAAGGTTTAAAATTGCTTGTCTGAATCCTGTAGGTCTGGACACAAACAGCATAGGGACCTAAAGTAACTTTCTCTTTTGAGGCATTTTTGTTCTTTATTGGAAAGATGATATTTACATGGACACAGCTCTTTCCTGGCAGGAGCAGGAGCTCAGCTAACAAGGTGTTTTTTGGCTTTATGTTTCCTGGTCTCTAATAAAAAAATGCAAAACTACATTCAATCTCTGTAATACATCTGTCCATGTTTCAGGGTGGATATTGGAGACTTGCCTCTTTCAGAATTTTTTCTTTCACATCAAGGTCATTCAGCTTCACAGAGGAGTCCTGTAGCTCCACCCTCACCTTCACCACCGTCTTAACTGATGCTTAGACAGAGAACAAGGAGAGAAACAAAACACACTTTTTATGTGGTGTATAGCTTTGTGAAACCTACAGTTATTCCTGCGACAGTTGTAGCCCATGTCCTGGATACGTCTGTGCGTCGTGGCTCATGATGCACTGACTCCAGCCTCAGTCCACTCCTTTTGAATCTCCCCCAAATTCTTGAATGGCCGTTGGTTCACCATCCTCTCAAGGCTGCGGTTATTCCTGTTGCTCTGCACCTTTTTCTACAACACCTTTTCCTTCCACTAAACCTTATGAATATGCTTGAATACAGCACTCTGTGAACAGCCAGCTTCTATAGCAATTACCTTGTTTGAGGAACCTCTGGTCTCTGGGCTGCTTCTTGCCTACAAGACAGTTTGATCAGGCCCGTCAGAAAACTAAAGAATAGACACAGATATATAAAAAAGATTCTCACTTCGGATGCTGTAGCAGACAAATGGTTTTCTTTCTGCACAGGAACATAACGTCCATTTTCCTCCCTTCTTAAAATCTGCAACACCACATCCGACTTTTATCAAGCCAAGTGGGTTGTCACCCTGATACCAGGAGCTGAATGAATATATACTCCCGTCGGACCAGTAAATCTGAGGATCTCTGTACAAACCGATCCATGCCCATACAAGATGTCTTATCGATGCATGTATCTTCTTGTTGTCAGCGTAGTTCCTGACATTGACCAGATCTGTGTAGTGCTCTCTGCAGTGCCTCTGAGCCTCAGACCAAGTCTTAAATATATTAATTGGTATTAAGTCAGAATCCTCTAATTTTCCTGCAGTTAAGTTTGAGAACAAAAGAGGGATAGTTGAGATCACACAATGGTTTTCAAAATCATATCTTATACATTATGTTGTATAGTAAAGATCAATATAAAGCACATCATTACCTCTGTAGCAGACAAATGGATATGTCTCATTGCATTCAAAATATAGGCCAATCCAAACATCACAGCTGTGACCAGCGGCCGAAACTGTGTCATTAAGTTTCTTAATTTCTTCAGTGTTTTCAATAGTGGCCAGGTCTGTGTACGTCGCTCTGCAGTAGCTCTGAGCTTCACTCCAATTCATTGCATCAGGCACAAAGTGGTACTAATGGAGGAGGCATGTGGAGAAGGTGAGGTACCCTGAGGATGAAACCAGTTATTTTGGTTATGTTTGAGGACTCAAATGAATCTCCATATTCAATTCAGATTTCCTGTTAGACATCATACAATTAGTGAAATTCACTGACCTGAGAGACACAAGACACCAGTGAAGATCCCTTCCATCCTGATGCTGCTCTGTGGACTGTCTGTGCCAGTGTTCACCACTAACACCTAACTTAACTAGTTCTAGTGCAGCTTTAGGGAAATGTAACACCAGCTCCTCCTCTTCTACTGAAAATAGTCAGTGTTCTGTTGAAGTCTTTATGCAAAAAGTCAAACATGCTACCAACAAATTTGATCTTGTTTATCTCTGGAGGCATCTCACTATGCAAATGCAGATTCGGATCCTATCTGACTCAAACTGGTCTCTGCCTCCTCCCCTGTGCAGGTGGTGAGTGCATGAATGTCTGTTTGTCTTGCTCACACCTTGGATCCGATGATACCTCTGTGACAGGGATGTTTGAAATGTTTCTCTATTAATGTTGTGATCACCTCTAATTCCATCCAATACGTAGATCAGATAAAAATAAGGATGAAAAATTATGTTGAGTATTATTATTATTATACTGCTATCATCTATGCATTATTTTCATTATAACAACCAGGCTGACAATAGTTCCTGGTCTCTCTCTCTCACTTTCTCTCCACAGTCGTCAGGACTGCTCGTTGTGGGAAAAATTGGGTTTCTCTATAATTTTAAAATGTCTCAACTTTTCTATGTAAAGTGCCTTGAGATAATCTATTTTATGATTTGGTGCTAAACAAATAAAATTGAATTACCCAATTGTATATCCTCAGGCTTAACCCCATTGGATATTGAAGCATGTCTTCACCAACTCAGCTCCAGCATGTTGCGTGTTTCCTGATCTCAACCAAAAACAGCAGCTCTACAACAGCAATACCTGGAATAATTATTCGACATCCTGAAATAATTCAAAGGGGTCAACATGAAAACTCTTCTTTTCATTAGTCTGACTGCCTGAATTGTAAATCCTCTCTGGCAGGAGTTCTTTTTATTCACTCATCTCCCTCATGGTTATTTGATGTCATCAAACTGTGTATTACATCTGTCCTGGGTATATGAATGTGTTTCAGGGTGGATTTTGGAAACCTGCTGATTTCAGAATGTCTGCTTTCACAGCAGGGTCATTCAGGTCCAGAGGAGTCCTGCAGCTTCACTTCAAGAACGAGGGGAGAAAGAAAATACAAGTTTACAGTGGCACTAGCTTTGTGAAGAACTACTTGGATCTTTTATTCACAACACAGGTAGGTACCTCTGGTCACCCGGCTGCATGTTGCCCACAAGACAGTTTGTTCAGATGAAAATATGGATGAAAAGAGAAGGAAAATAATTGATGAAGAAAATTATTATTATTATACTGCTATCGTCTGCAGGTACTGCTCAATAAATTTGAATATCATGGAAAAGTTCGCTTATTTTTCAAAAAGTCAATATTATATTGATTCATTACACACAGAGTGAAATATTTCAAGCATTTATTTCTTTTAATTTTGATGAAAACCCCAAATTCAGTATCTCAGAAAATAGATACTAATCAGCTAATTAACTCAAAAAACCTGTAAAGGTTTCCTGAGCCTTTAAATGGTATCTAAAGCTGGTTCAGTAGGCTACACATTAATGGGGAAGACTGCTGACTCGACAGTTGTCCAGAAGACAGTCATTGACACCCTCCACAAGGAGGGTGAGCCACAAAAGGTCACTGCTGAAGACGCTGGTTGTTCGCAGAGTGCTGTATCCAAACATATGCAGTTGAGTGGAAGGAAAAAGTGTGGTAGAAAAAGGTACACAAGCAACAGGAATAACCACAGGCTTGAGAGGATTGTGAAGCAACGGCCATTCAAGAATTTGGGGGGGATTCACAAGGAGTGGACTAAGGCTGGAGTCAGTGCATCAAGAGCAACCACGCACAGACGTATCCAGGACATGGGCTACAACTGTCACATTCCTCGTGTCAAGCCAGTCCTGAACCAGAGACAACGTCACAATCGTCTTACCTGGTCTAAGGAGAAAAAGGACTGGACTGTTGCTCAGTGATCCAAAGTCCGTTTTTCAAATGAAAGTAAATTTTGCATTTAATTTGAAAATCAAGGTCCCAGAGTCTGGAGGAAGAGTGGAGAGGCACAGAATCTAAGTTGCTTGACGTCCAGTGTGAAGTCTCCACAGTCAGTTATGATTTGGGGAGCCATATCATCCGCTGGTGTTGGTCCACTGTGATTTTACAAGTCCAAAGTCAAAGCAGCCGTCTACCAGGACATTTTAGAGCACTTCATGCCTCCTTCCGCTGACAAGGTTTATGGAGATGCTGACTTCTTTTTTTTTTATAATTTGTTTTATTGATCTTATGTAATATTCAAATTTTCTGAGATACAGAATTGTGGGTTTTTATTATCTGTAAGCCAAAAACATCCAAATTTAAGCCCTGTAAAAGCCAATTAATTTGGCAGAGAATAATAATAAGAAGAACTTGAGCCATTTTGCCACTCCCGTTTAAAATTACTCTAGAATACGTAAATGATACATTTCTTCAAACTTTGGTAACGATTTGAGCATGTTAAAGCCCTCAAAAAGCCAATTCATTTGCATGTAAAAAATACATAACAATAAAATGAAAAATTTGAGAAATGGCTAGGCCTGAGCAAAGCCCCAAAAGGGAAATACAAATCCTTCGAAATACAATAGGGCCAAGTATATGGCACCAGTAAAGCCATCATCATCATATATCACAACCTCACATATCACATATCACGACATCATATATCATAGCCTTCTTCGATGCTGAGGCGTCAACAAACAACTTCGCTCCAGCATTGTCAGCATCAAAGGATTCATGGTCCATGTATGTCCGAGATACAGAACCTTGTGTTTTGATGGCGTGTAATCAAACTTCAAACTCCATCTTGTTTAGATGACACTCATCTCAATTTGAAGTTGATCTGATGAAAGCCCTGGGACAAGTTCGTCAAATTAAAAATTAGAAAATTTGACAAAATGGCCACTAAATGCAATACTGTGGGCTTTCTGTTGCGTTTTTCAAATGCACCTCAGACTTTTTTGTTTGTCTGGTCATGCTACACCTTAGTATCGATTTTTGTGAAGATCGGTCAATGGGAACTCAGGGGCTGTCTTCTAGGGGGCGCTGTTGAGCCATTTTCTTTCCACGAACAATCCAGTCTGATTGATTTCCATAACTTATTAGCAACTTCTCAGCTCTCTGCTTTGGCGTGCCTTGAGATATTGTATGTTATGATTTGGTGCCTACAAATTAAATTGAACTAAATATGATACAGATTTTTTGTTTCTGGTGTGACAGGAATGCCTCCATAGAGTATCACTGGGTTCAGTTCCCAAACAACTACAACATAACTAAAGGAGTAAACAGGTGGAACAGGAGATAATCTATTATCTATTCCAACTTATGATAAATACTAGTGATGGCAAGATGAAGCTTCATGAAGCAGTGAAACTTTCCATACTATTGGTTCACTTATGGGCCGAAGCTTCATAATGCTTCATTTGCTCTACTGCACCATCAAGCGGACAATGATGTGAAATAGGCAGAGTGATTATAAAGACACCATGGCTTTGGTGTGTGAAGCTTTGAATTGAATAAATTAATTAATGATCTTTGTGATGCTAATCGATAAATTATTAACTTATTAATATGGTGTCTGTCTTTATGATACAATGGCTGGATTGAAAGGGAAAGTGGAAACATATGGAGTAGAGGGTTGTAATGTGAATGTGCTTGTGTTACTAGGGACAACATATAACATGTAAAAGATGGACAACATTTTATTCATTTTTATTTAAAAATTATAACTTTTCCACATTGCTGGGTTTTAGTCGGTTTCCTTTTTTGCAAACAAACACGCAACAAAGTCCCAAGTCCACCTTCTGGTGATGGTGTTGTCTCCCTGGTGATTTATATGATACACAGTCGAAGAACTGTCTGTTCTTATCAAGACATGCCTGCCCTGGATGGAGGAAAGGAGAGCCTTCAAAGCAAGGTGAACCGCTTTCAACTCCAGAACATTGATGTGTTCGCCACCCCAAGGCTGCTCCCAACCTGTGAGGGAAGCATCTGTCGTCACCATGTCCTCCTCGATGGAATGTTCCCGAGGGGGACTCCTTGGAGCAAGAACAATCCTGTAGCCTGTCGCAGTACTCCAGGAATACTGTATCTTAACAAGTCTCCGGCAAACTGCATTGAACCGGGGTGCACCACTTCAATAAGCTCATGGGTCCTCTGCCATTTCTTTTCACTAAGCACCCACACTTTCATACAGGTATCATTAAAGAATGGATTCCTCAGTCCAACATGAGGTTCTCCTGCAGAGGGCATTGTTGCCCCACAGGTAACATTACCCGGAAATGCTTAGAGAACATCACTGTAAATAAATCACACACACACACACACACACACACACACACACACACACACACATCCACACACACACACACACACGCACACGCACACACACACACACACACAGTCAAACAAAGTGTTGTTGATAGTCATTCAGAAGCAGTGCGGTATGACCAATAATTGTACCACCTATAATTAAACAAAAATGATTCAGATCAACACAAAGAAAAGGTTGCAACACCAGTTTCAACATGTATGGCCACACACTTGAAGCAGCTCTTTCGGCCTGGTTTGGTGAAAGCAACAGCTCATATTACACTGAGGGTTGATCTTGCATACACACACATCCTCTCAGTCGAAGACAGTGGTTGTTGTTTAGTCTCCTAGAATCTCAGATGACTGACATCACTGGGGCTTAGAGATGACACATTTGGAGTACAGTTGCTACGGTAACCCCAGTGGCCTCCGTGAGTCACCACAGTTATATTTTGATCCATTAACCCCTGGAGGCACAAAAGAGACCTGTCGGAACGGCAGAGGTCGCAGCCATTATTATGGATCAGTCTGGACAGCAAAATAAACAAAGAAATGCTTATTTTTCTGTTTCCTCTGACCTCAGCAGTTACTCTCAATGGAGCTGGTAGAACCACAAACAGTGCTAGTGGTAGCACTCGAACATGAGCAGTTAAGCTGCAGTGACACGGTCCATGGTTTTTTCAACTGGGCCATAAAGCAAGGTTGTTTTAGACCAGGGGTATCCAAACTTTTTTTCCCGAGGGCCACATACAGAAAAAAATTCGAAGGTCTGGGCCACTCACGCCGCCAGGCCCCCCTACCTTGGAGCGGACCGTTGACAGTGCGCCTCAACTGCGTCACTTAGGGCGGGGGGCGTGGCGGCGTTCTGAGGGACAGCTGGCAGGTCAGGGATGAGATGGGCGCCACCTAGTGTCTAAACTGAGAAGTACAATACAGTGGGCCATAAACCATTACATTACAATTCATTTAGCTGACCCTTTAATCCAAAGTGATTTACAATAAATGCATTCAAGGGTCCCTGAGGGTACAAACCCTCTAAAATGGATGGCAGGCCACAGATGGCCCGCAGGCCGTAGTTTGGACACCCCTGTTTTAGACAAAAGTTCTGCTATCACTGTGATAATCTCACTGCATTTCCTATAACTCCTTCACAGGATATCCCAGAGCTTTATTGAAGAAATCCATTTAATTTGTAGCAGCAAGATTAGGAAAGGTTGGGTTTGCAGCGGTTGTAACTCCACATAGCTCTGATACAGCTGAGGGCAACCAGTATCTGACTTAACAAGCAGAAACACAGGAGTGAAGCTTATCTGCAAAAAACTCATATTCAGGACAATGCTACAAAAATACTGAGCCTAACGTTAAAAGTTTAGCTGCTGAGGACATAGCTGAGAGTTATGTGAAGATGTGTGCCTGTAACACTGACAAGAACAGTGCATGTTTGCTCAGTAATATTCGCTGTGGTTCAAGGGTTAGAGTTGATCGTCCTCTAACCAGTAGGTTGCAATTCGATCCCATTCTTTATTCTCCTAAGTGTCCTTTGGCAAGATACAGAACCCCAAAATGCCCCTGATGACTGTGCCGTTTGCACAGGAATAGTGCTGCCCATAGATACACTGTATAAATGTGGGTGTGAAGGCTACCCCCCCCCCCCTTTTTTTTGAATAAACTTGCACTGTAAAGCGTTTTGGGTGATCATTAAGACTATGATTGAGCAATTTTATCTACAGTGACAGGAAATAAATAATTGTAACTTTCTGTAGAAAATGCATGGTGCCATTGGTGATGCATAAAAATCCCACCAATTTAAAATTTAAAATTAAATGTTAAGTTGAAAATCCAGAATTCACATGGTGGAATATTGTGACAACTAAATCAGATATTTTGCAAGTGATCAGCTGTTGAATTTAATTTCTGTAGCCTTCACAGTTCTAAAGAGATTCGTTTTTAAGATATTGGGGATTTTATGCAATTCTTCTCTTATTATGTTAGATTTTAACAGAGATTACCAAAAGTTATTATATGTTAGTCATGTTTGGTATTTTAAACATGGACCAATGTTCAACAATACAATTTGAAAGCAATGGGG
Organism: Platichthys flesus; assembly: GCF_949316205.1. Classification (NCBI taxonomy): domain Eukaryota; kingdom Metazoa; phylum Chordata; class Actinopteri; order Pleuronectiformes; family Pleuronectidae; genus Platichthys; species Platichthys flesus. Next base: position 25,795,377 of record NC_084952.1, on the reverse strand, counting down.
AATTGTATAAAGCAAACTACCCAAAACTTGTGGTGTCAGTCTTTACATTGGAAGTTATTTTGACTCTACTCAAATGTTTGCTGGCAAACTATTGAACATTGAACAGTGACTCTTTTGAAGCCAACATGTAAATAGTGAAAAAAATATGATTTAAATGCAGAGGCCTATCATTATGTTCAGCGTTATCCACTGAAGCGATGGACACATTTCTCATGGTTGAAGAAATATCTTTGAAGCACTCGTGTGTGTAAGCTGGTCATCAAATTTGTGTCTTATAGCCTTATATTTTGAGATACATTATCTTTTTTCATTATGGGCTCAAATATCACAACAAAAAATGTAAGTGATATCAGGAAATGTTCTGATTCTCTTTTATTAATTGGTTAATTACTCACAAAAGTTTATAATCCGTCAAGTCTTTATTGAACACACTCATTCAGCATATTGGCAACAGATCGGTCACATGTCTGGTGTGAACGGCTCTCTGAGCCAATACCACAGCTGAGCTCATTCTCTGTTAGGTTAAAGTTTGAGCTCTGACTGGTCCACTGTGGATTTTATCTGTTTGAAGTCATTCTGTGCTACATTTATTAAAGCGTCATTGTTCTTCTGCTTCACCAGCTTCTACTGAGCTGTAGCTGGCAGACAGCCACTATGACTTTATTCTTTAGACAGATGAACAGAGATGTTAAACAGCTCTTCTGATTCCTTTAAGCCTTTTAGCCTTGACTCTGGGATTTTTTCACCTCAATGATTATTCTGTATTGCAGATCATCTCTGCTGGTCAGCTTTATTATTCACAGACTGTATTTATATAGAATTACCCTTTTCAGAACAAACCAAATTCACTTTTTCTCCATCAAAGACCATTCACAGACTGCCAGAAGAGGGACAATTTGAGGTTCTCGGTATTGCCCAAGGACACTTCGGCGGACTGGAGGAGTCTGGTATCAAATCACAGACCTTCTGCTTAGTGGACAACCCGCTCTACATTTTGAGCCAAGGCACTTTAGATGTTAATGATGTGATATGACATGTTGACGGGTTGGAGTCGGGGTTGGGTTTAAGTTTAGCGCAGGGATAAGGGTTGGGGAGGGTTAAAATGAGTGCTGTCCTTTCTGGGTTCGGTTGAGACGGACTGAGAGGTGGGCGGGTCTTCCCTTTTGCAGAGCTGAGTGGCTCTTGGTTGTTTTGGAGGTTGGTGGGGGTATACGCAGCTCATGGAAATTAGAATAATGTTTATGCTTCCTCCCAAGATCTGTCTGTTGCCCCTGCGGGTTGTGACAGGAGCAAAGACCATGTGTTTCAGACAGAGGCTGAAGAGAGGACCTGCAGCAAAGGACAAGATGAGGAAAGTCACCTGTTTTCTAAAGATTTTCAAGTAAAAACACAAATTAAAAATATACGTACATAAACTGTATATGTACATACTGCTTAATTAAATGTATTCATCTGCAGCCTTTATTTCTAAATGATCATGTGAATGTAACTTGTTTTAAATAATAATCAATATTATTTTATTTGAAAAGTCAGGTAACAAAGGGAACATTTTAAAATAAATATAAATACGATTCAGAAATTTTGTAGGACTGCAAAGCATCACTGAGCTGGCCCGAGCGCATGCATTTTGAAGTGTTGCATAATTTTGCCTGAAAAAAATTAATAATGACTGGGGAAATATTTCCACATAGAGCTGTTCAGGCTTGGACTCTGATGAGACAGAACTTTGGTGGTGATAGGACAATGCACAGTGGAGTTATGACAACATCCTCTCCTCTGGCCACGGATGAACCTTTGCCGTACCTCAATGTTTACATAGTTTGAGGAAATATCCAATTCTGAGAGAGAGAAAGAGACGTCAACTTTGCCAGACATAAAGATTCCTTTGATCGTTGAACACTGACACTGCAGGAGTGGAGTTGTTTGTTTACGGCTCAGCATGTGTGCAATGGTCTTCTGCGCAGGATGTGTGCAATGGTCTTCTGCGTAGGATGTGTGCATTAGACTTCTGCGCAGGATGTGCGCAATGGGGTTCTGCGCAGAAATTGCACAATGGGCTTTTATATATATATAGTTTTTCAAACTCCTTCATACTTTGACGCTTCATTCAAACTCTGCACAGCGGCTTCTTCAGCTCAGTTTGCCCCAGGTCTTGTTATTGAGGAACAACAGCCATGCTTCAGGTCAAGACCTTAAAGTTACAGAAAAACAAACAATTCCCACAACTGATGTGGTGAGAGAGAGAGAGAGAGAGAGAGAGAGAGAGAGAGAGAGAGCGAGAGAGAGCAAGAGAGTTTTGTCTCAAAACAAAATGTTCTTTATCAATGAACTTCAATTACAAACAGGATTCCAACAGGACAAAGCATTTTCATTCCCTTCATTCATGTTTTCCTGTGTTGCTCTTGATGGAATCATGTCTAAATTATAATGAATGGGCATAATTTCGATTTAACCATTTGCTCATTACTGGCTGATAAATTAGAGAGAGGAACCTGGAGTGTTTACAACTCCACAGCATGGCCAGAAGGGTGTTGGCAGTTCTTAGACACTTAAGGTTAAGAAAAGGACTGTAAGATCACACAAAGATCTGCGTTAGCAAAATGCAGAGTCTTGTTCTAAAGTTGTGCATCACATTGAGCAAGAAACCAGGTGAGTTTACACATAGTTCCGATTGTGTAAACGAAGTTTCAATGGTGAGTCATGTCGTTTGGGACATGATGGATCTGTTTTGCTTATGGCCACAGAGTCCAAGCATTAAGAAGTGATAATTGTGAATGATCAGAGACTGTTTAGTAGATTGTTTAGACACCATTTTTTAACAGAGCTCTGAGAAATAAAATCCATCCGCTCTACTACATAGAGTAACATCTGTTCAAGTTTGATACAAAAACGGGTGCAGGAACAACAAAGAGGGTGAGAACGAGTAGGGCAGGATTATTCAACCTCTACAACAAGTTTGCCCAATAGGAAAATCACAGGACGTTGGTGGGCCACAGAGAACATTTGTCAGCTAATGTCTCCAGATAACTCTCTCATCAGTAGATATAGTATAACTTGGATTAAAGTAGTCAATTCCACAAAGCAGCCAGTTCATATAGAAAAGTAGATAAGCTATGATACAAGGCTTGATACAAAAGTTTTTATTGCATCCCCCAAAACACTTTGGGGGATGCAATCCAATTTATAGATAATTGGCTAACTTTTTTGAGAAAACCTGGTCTTGTTAGGAGAGACGGCGTTCATCCCACTTGGGATGGAGCAGCTCTCTTATCTAGGAATATTACTAAGTCTATAACATGACAACCCATAGTTGGGACCAGGAAGCAGAGCTGCAGTGCTAAACACTTCTCTGCGCTCCCTCTGGATCAGTCACAAAACCCCATAGAGATTGTGTCTGTTCACCGTCCGATTAAATTATTGAAATTAAACAATAATAGAGCGAGAACTCCACACAAAAATTTAATACAAATTAAAACAACCTCTGAAACAATACAGGAAACCCAGACTTTTAAATGTGGTCTTTTAAACATTAGATCACTGGAAAAAAAAGGCTCTTTTAGTTAATGAAATAGTCTCTGATTACAACATAGATTTATTGTCCCTCACTGAGACGTGGCTGCATCCTGATGATTATGTCAGTCTAAATGAATCTACTCCCCCCAGTCATATCAATTCACAGGTTCCTAGAGAAATTGGGCGAGGAGGTGGAGTTGCTGCTATTTTTAACTCCAGTCTATCAATTAATCCTAAACCTAAACTCAGCTACAAGTCATTTGAATGTCTGGTTCTTAGTCTTCCACGCCAATCCAGGAACCACCAACAGCCAATCATATTTGCCGTAGTTTACCGTGCTCCCAGGGCTTATACTGAATTTTTAAAGGAATTCCCTGAGTTTTTATCAAACTTAGTCCTAAAGACCGATAAAATTATTATTGTTGGTGACTTTAATATTCATGTTGATAATAATAAAGATTGCCTTAGCGTAGCATTTATTTCAATACTAGACTCTATTGGTTTCAGTCAGTGTGTGCACAAACCTACTCATTGTGGTAACCACACACTTGACCTTGTATTATCGTACGGTGTCGCAATTGAAAATTTAACAGTACTTCCGCGCAATCCAGTTCTATCAGACCATAATTTAATAACCTTTGATTTTTCAATAACTGAATATATGCCACTAATAAAAAATTCATTTTCTAGATGTCTACTTGATAGTGCTGTAGCTAAATTTAAGGAAATAATCCCAATTACATTTAAACCCGTATTAGCAGTAGATATAAACAACAAATTCTTTAAAACCCTGAGCTCCATTGAGATCGACCACCTCGTCGATAGCTCTGCAGACTCATTACGATTAACATTAGACTCAATAGCGCCTCTAAAAAAGAAAAATGTCAAACATAGTAAATTAGCTCCGTGGTATAATTCCCAGACAAATGAGTTAAAACAATTATCAAGAAAACTAGAAAGGAAGTGGCGCTCCGGCAACAATGTTGAAAACCTCATAGACTGGAAGAATAGTGTTAAAGAATATAAAAAGGCTCTCCACAAAGTAAGAGCCGCCTACTATTCAAAACTAATAGAAGAGAATAAAAATAACCCCAGGTTTCTCTTCTGCACTGTAGCCAGGCTGACAGAGAGTCACACCTCCACCGAACCCAGTATTCCTCCATCCCTAAATAGCAATATCTTTATGACCTTTTTTAATGATAAAATTCAAACTATTAGAAATAAAATCAACCATCTCCTGCCCTCAATTGGCACTAATACCCTCCCAACAACAGAGATCTCAGAAACGGCTGAGAATCCTACCCATTACTTAGACAGCTTCTCTCTGATCACCCGTGATCAGTTTACCAAATTAATCTCAGGTTCTAAACCAACAACCTGTATCTTAGATCCCATTCCTACCAACTTACTTAAAGACATTCTGCCCCTAATTGATAGTTCGTTACTTAACATTATCAATCTGTCATTATCATCAGGTTATGTACCACAGTCTTTTAAAATAGCTGTCATCAAACCCCTACTCAAAAAACCCACCCTAGACCCAGAGGTTTTAGCCAATTACAGACCAATATCTAACCTCTCCTTCATTTCTAAAATCTTAGAAAAAGTGGTAGCCAATCAGCTGTGTGAGTTTCTCCAGGAAAATAATATATATGAAGACTTTCAATCGGGGTTTAGAGCCAATCACAGTACAGAGACAGCCTTGGCAAAAGTCACTAATGACCTTTTAATAGCCTCAGATCAGGGACTTGTGTCTGTCCTCGTTCTGTTAGATCTCAGTGCAGCATTCGACACAATTGACCATCAAATTTTATTACAAAGACTAAAACAGTTAATTAACATTAATGGAACCGCCCTTAACTGGTTTAAATCTTATTTTTCTGATTGCTCCCAATTTGTGCAAATTAATGATGAGTCATCTGTGCGCACCAAAGTTAATCATGGTGTTCCACAGGGCTCTGTGCTCGGCCCAATTTTATTCTCATTATATATGCTTCCACTAGGAAACATTATCAGGACACACTCGGTAAATTTCCACTGCTATGCGGATGACACCCAGTTATATTTGTCAATAAAACCTGAACAAAGTAATCAATTAACTAAACTTCGAACATGTCTCAAGGACATAAAAACCTGGATGACCCGCAATTTTCTCTTATTAAACTCAGACAAAACAGAGGTTATAATACTTGGCCCCAAACACCTTAGAGATGCATTATCTAATGATATAGCTGCGCTAGACGACATTGCCCTTGCTTCCAATGAAACAGTCAGGAACTTGGGAGTGATCTTCGATCCTGATTTATCCTTTAATAGTCACTTAAAACAAATTTCTAGGACCGCTTTTTTCCACTTGCGTAATATTTCAAAAATTAGACATGTCCTTTCACAAAAAGATGCAGAAAAACTAGTCCACGCCTTTGTTACATCGAGACTGGACTATTGTAATTCATTATTATCAGGCTCCAGCAGGAAGTCGTTAAAGACTCTACAGCTTGTCCAAAATGCTGCAGCACGTGTCCTGACGAGAACAAAGAGAAGAGAGCACATTTCTCCAATATTAGCATCGCTACACTGGCTTCCAGTTAAATCTAGAATAGAATTTAAAATTCTCCTCCTCACCTTCAAGGCCCTTAATAATATAGCGCCTTTATACCTTAAAGAGCTGTTAATACCTTATAAACCCACTAGAGCACTCCGCTCCCAGAATTCAAGCCTACTTGTCGTCCCTAAATTCTCTAAAAGTAGAGTAGGAGCCAGAGCTTTTAGCCATCAAGCCCCTCAACTGTGGAATAATCTACCACTTTCAGTTCGGGAGGCAGTCACCATCTGTTCGTTTAAAAGTAGGCTCAAAACCTTCCTTTTTGATAAAGCTTATAGTTAGAGCTAATTAGTGCGCCAGAACGTTACTTGTTCTATTTTATGACACATGACACACGGAGCTTCTCTTTCCAGCTTCTCCTTCCTCTTCTCCATCCCTATCCCCCTTCCCCGGAATCCCTTTGCTTTATCACCCGCAGATCCAGGGCCTCTGTGGCCGCACCATGGATTACGGTTTGTGGATCGCGCACCGGGGGTTGCGGTGTTGGATCCAGTGTGGCGGATTCTGAGTCATGTGGGCTGATCGTGGTGCTGGTGGCGGACCCTGTGTCGCGTTGGCATTGGGCACGGGTGGTGGACCAGGACCGCAGTGATGGGTCCTCCTGGTGGGCGGCGGTGGACGGTGACTGAGGACTGAAGTGGCGTCTGGTCTGGATGGTGGATCGTGGTCTAGATGGTTGCTGAGCATGGACTGTGCTTCATCAATGCTGCTAGAGACTTTGATTATTGATGATGTTCTCCTGCACGTGGCATCTATTGCACTTCTGTCCGTCCTGGGAGAGGGATCCCTCACATGTGGCTCTCTCTGAGGTTTCTACATATTTTTACCCTGTTAAAAGGGTTTTTTGTAGTTTTTCCTTACTCTTGCTGAGGGTTAAGGACAGAGGATGTCACACCCTGTTAAAGCCCTATGAGATGAATTGTAATTTGTGAATATGGGCTATACAAATAAAATTTGATTGATTGATTGATTGACTTTATTTTTTCTGACAGGTCTACATCCCCTAATGTAGAAAGCAAAATGAATATAATTTAACAGTATCAACCAGATTGTTTTCCCTCTGAGACTCAATAGCTGTCATTGAAGTAGCTGAGACAGGGCTTTCCAACAACAATGATATGGAGAGACATGCACCCCCCGGTTCTTCTCTCGGATCATGTGATGAGTGCAAGTTGAAACATCACACACACATGCCAAGCGGATTGGCAGGTATAGTCTTGAGGGCCATACAACATTTAAAAGGCGCAACCAGCCTGCAGGCCACTAGTTGAATCAGCTTTAAGTAGGGTGAGAAACCCACAAGCCACCACTTGTTTGAACTCACAATCACAATGAAACCCAACAGACTCACCATTGTCACATTGAATATGTGATAGTGTTGTCAATGACCCAGCTATGATTACCAAAGGAGACCGAACAGCGTCTTGCCAATCAGTATATCCATTGCTATTGTGTTGATATATATTCCACATTCATATTTTCTATTATTTTCTTCTTTTGATTTTGATCTGTAAGTACAGATAATCCATGGCAACCCAGCCATGGATTATCAAGTCCTGATTTGTGTCAAGGTAGCACACTATTCCATTTTTACAAGTTCCTGCAAGTATAGTACACAAATAGGCAGATAAGTATGTATGTGTATGGGCAATGTGTTGTTGAAGTGATCACAGGTTCTCTGAGACAGAGCTTTGTCCTTTTGACCCAATAAAGGGAATTCAGTCAGGGATTTTAAATACATTAGAGAATGTATGATTTGCTAGTGGAACTTAAGAAGTATCGAGTAAAATTAAGTATACAGATCCTTTAGGTAAGTACAACGACTATAAAAGTACCATTACAACAATGATACATATTCAATAATCAATGTAAACTGTAAAAGTCTGTGTGACTTTAGAAATTATATGAAAGATGGATCCCACTCACATCACATGTAGGTTAGGGTTAGAGAGACTTAAAGACCAGCACTTCCAGGCTCAAAAACATTTTTATCAAAGAGCCATCATTGAACTGAACTCCACTATGACATGACTGTCTACAGATCTAGAACTAAATGAAAACTAATTCTAGTGTAAACATTTAGTACACTATAAAGGTGAAAGAGTTCCTGTCTTTTTGTGATAAGCCAAAGTTTGAATGGGACTGTGTCTTTACCTGTTATTTGTATATTTGGGTCTGTGAGTCAAGTGGACATGTGCCAAGTTCCAGCAAAATGGAGTTCCAAAGCAGAGTAGTTAAGCAGTTTGAGTTTGGCAACATGGAGCTTTTTGTGCTGTTTACAGGGTACTGTGCACTGCATTCAAGTTCAGAAATTCACCAGGGGTGTTAACCAGCAAGTTAATGTAACATGCAGTACAACAAAAGCTTACAGGTTAGAAGACAGACAATGAATAGTTCAGGCAATGCAAAGAGTCTGTTTGTTTGTTTGTTTGACATTAGACATGTAAAGTATAGTATATATTTATTCAAAGCCTTGCCGATTTCTTTCATTAGTTGAGTACATGTTCTTGCCAGCTGAACTGGGTGGAAAGGGCTCGAAATTTAACCAACTGCAGCGGCCTTGCTCAACATTAGTAAACAAATATGCTTTGGTTCTATTCATATAAACACTGCTGAATGTCACTGTTTTATTCTGTGACCACACTTTCTTTACTTTTTAATCAACAAGCTTCTGTGACTTGGTCTCATACTGAAGTAAATGGTAATGGTAAATGGCTTTGTATTTATATAGCGCTTTTCTATTCTTGATGACCACTCAAAGCGCTTTACAGTACAGTTTTACAATCACCCACTCACACACACATTCATACAGTGCATCTATTCGCTGCACTTAGTTATTCTATGGGGGGCATCTTGCCCAAGGACACTTCGGCATGCAGATGGGTCAGACTTGGGTTCAAACTGCCGACCTTCAGGTTGGAGGATTACCACTCTACCCCTCAGACACACCAAACCTTGAAAATTCAACCTTTAAATAACAATTGTCAAACATCCTTAGTTTTCTGTTCTCCACACTCCCTACCCCATACTCCCATATATATAGATGAACTTAACTAACCAGATGTTTACAATTTTTTTTTTTATTATGCTGCACCTCCTGGAAGTTCCCTGCCCACTCCCCCATACTCACACCTTGTTTATGAGCAGTCCTTTGTTTATTAGCAGTCCATAAATTCTCCTTTCCTAACCACTAGTCCTAAACCCAGATAGAAAACGTCACAAGGTCAAGAAACGATGTGAAGCAGGAAGCCGTAAGGAGTAAGAAATGGAGACATAACAGATGATACACAGACTGTACTGTGCTGTGAATCAAACGTTATAATAAAGTTTCCTGTACAAAACAGAATGACACGTCCTGAGAAAAAAAAAAAAATCTGTTTTTACAGAGGGAATATTTAATTATTAGTTACTCATGGGAAAAAACAACAAAACTGTTTTAATTTGAAATAAAAACAGACAGAAATGTTGAAATATTATAAAATTCGTTGTTTGCAATCCACAATGTATTTATTTCAATGAGCTTGGTGTTAACTGTGATTCCTGACTGACCAGATGTGACAAGAATAAAACAGCTGCTCTGTTTTTATAATATTTACGGTCTGCCCAGGTCATCTATAAGGTTGCGTTGCTTTAAATGTTGCTGCCGCAAAGAATTATGGGGTTGCATTTTCTTTAGTGGTCCAGTGTTTCAGGAGATAAAGTAGGGAAGCAACGAAGCTCCTGCTGAAATACTTCAGGGTCATTTCATTCAGTTAGGAAGGTTCCTTTGCTTTTTAATGATTTGATTAGATTATTTTAAACATTTTATCTTATCATTATATTTTAATCACATTATAATAAAATAAATTGAGTATACTGATGCCATCCTGAAAGTATAGAATTTAAAAAATGTACTTTAATTGTGGAAGTCAACTTTAACCTTTAATGATGAATAATACTTTACCCACAATTTGTTTGCCATGTCTTATGACCCAGGCAAATAACTGCTCTGCTAAAGTGCAGCCACTGCTCCCATTCTGAAAAAGAACATCGAACAAGTGGACACAAGAGGCTGCTTTAATTAAGAACAGACTTTTAGTGTGTGAGACCCAATAAAGAGGAGAACAAATATTGTTTCCCTGGCTGTAGTTTAAAGTGAGAGAACCATCTTATGAGAAAACATGTGAAACATCTCTCACCTCTTTCATTCCGAAGGAAAATAATGCTAACTGTGTTTCAACATGCCAAGTTGACTGAATTGTATGACTGTGTTGGCTGAACAATCTGTTGCCTCATTCCAGATCAAAGCCATGGTCTTCCCTCCTGCTTGGCTGTGGAGCAAATTAAGCCAGGCCTCTGTGCGAAACCGACAGCACTGATCTATATTTCATAGCCCCTCTCCATGAATAAGGGAAAGTATGGTGGAAAGTGAAAGTGGTGCCAGCAGGCCTCACCTCAGGAATAAGCACACTCTTAACAGAGAGTGTTGAATTAATAGACAATAACACAAAAGGGGGCCTGATGCTGGCAGCAAACAGTCTTGAACATTCTCACATTTGTCTTCTTGTTTCCTTTCTTGTCCCATCAATCTATTGATGTGGCAGGTTAATAGATTTTGAATCCCCACTGATTAAAGTATAATAAAAAGAGGCCAGTTGTTAAGACTGTCTTTTTTGATTTAACTGAGAGACCTTTGATGTGGATATTAGACCATTACGTGTGGTACCTTTAATCACAGTCAATGCCAGGCACTGTCTCAACTTGGCTATAGTACAGTTGCTTCTGTGGCGGCTGTTGCTCAGTGTTTAGAGCAGTCATCCTCTAAGCAGTCGGTAGTTCAATCCCAGTCGTCCCCATAATGCCCCTTCAAATAGAGAAAGTGCTGAACATAGAGACACTTTGTGAAGTGTGTCTGAATGGGTTAATGTAAAACTGTACCTTAAAGCACTTCAAGTGGTTATCAGGACTTGAAAATCTCTATTTAAATAAAGATCATATAACATTTATCCATGAGAGATTATGTTTTATTAATTATCTATATTATTAATTATGAGTAATATAAATGAAGCTTCACAAAAGTCTATCTATCTTGTTGTGCATGCCTCCTAAGTCACAAGTATTCTGTAATTGTTCAGCTTCATCAGCTCTTTCTGACCTGCTTGCCTTTTGCCAATCGCTTGTGAGCTGTGAAACTCTCAATTTCTCCAGTCATTCAGCATTGGACATTGCATGAAGCTGTGTTGCCTTTTGCATGGCATCTGCTTATCTCCCCCTATTCTGCTGCATCCGCTCTGCTTACCAAACCCCACCTCTAAAGGATTGTGACTGAAGTGGAGAGCCCCGAGCGCTTACCCTAATTCTCTGACCTTTGATATCCCTGCACCTCTGCTTGGTAAGCCTTACATTCCTTCAGCAACATTTCACCCAGGTTAAGATACAAATCTAAATGGTTTGGATCTTGGTTCTCAAGATAAGTGATCTCTGAAAGGTGACTTTGCAAGCATTCTCCTGTTCAACCTGTGGTAATTGAGGCCATTGTGACTCCCTCTGCCTTCAGCTGTCTTACTTATCGACAATACTACAGCATTTCCAAAACAACCCCCCTCCATGATGTACCTCTATGGCTGAAAGCTGTTGTTCCACATTATGCCCATCTGCAATAAAAGTTCTGACCCAAGATGCATTTTTCTTCACATTTGTAGCGAAATCAAGGAAGCCCACCCGAGATTCCTCTGCCACCGCCGGCTAATTCCTGCTCGCCTTACCTACCGGGAGAGCTACCAATGCTCATCTTAAGACTCCATCATTCCATTCCAATGGTTAATTTGCTCACAGGTCTCTCTCAGGGCTCATAGGTATATATCTGTTTCTTTCTTAATAAAATTCACGTATGTGGCAAAAAACTACCAGGCCAGATTCTGAGATTGTGTCCCAGTTACTTAAATAAAGCCTTAACACACTTCTCCTTTCCAGTGTTTTTAGCATCAGTCCTGTAGGCATTGTTGACACCAAATAGTCTTATCTGAGGAATTTAAGGAAATATTCATTATCATGGCTAGCGTTAACATTCTCCTCTCTCCTGTCCCCTTTTCTCTTCATTATGCGACAGTGAATATTGCAATCAAATTAATCGAATGCAGGTCATGTAGATATTTCAGAGGCCTCCCAAATTCTCCACATTGATCCGTCTTAATGACATCTCTTTGGCATAGATTTTACTTAACTGTCTAATTTTTGCTGTGGAAGTAGTGCATATATATTTTGCACTGTGACAGAAGCTGTGACAGAAGCTTTGCATATTTTCCTAGAAGATTTTATTCTTGACCCACACAATGAAAGCTCTTGTGTCAATAGTTATCTTCGACTACCTTACAGTAGTGTTGTCCCAATTCTGTATCTGATGTAGTGGTAGTTACCATCTAGCCCGTTAAACACACCTTAAACCGCAGTATATTCAGGAACAATGTGTCCCAATGCCTAGGGGGAGATTTTTTATCCATCTCTTTTGTGGCTCCATTGGAGGGAGTCACTGCCCAGCAGGGGGGGAAATCATATGTATGGTTAAGGCTAAGGGAGAGGAATTGGGACAGGGCCCAAGTCTCTGGAATTGACACTGTGACATTGTCATACAAATAGCAAGTGTTTAATTTTATGTTCTGGCCAAATCGTTGACTGTGTGTGTCTGAAGATTATAAGATTACAAATCTGTTAAACCTTTCATTAACTTTACAGTTTTTCATAATTGTTAACACACGTTTTTCAAAACAATAACGGTTTTCTCAAAACTACACACAGAAAACTGAAAACCTCACACACAAAATGCTAAACCTCACACTCCCTTTGCAAGATGACTCTTTGCCATCAAATCTCTTACCTGTTCACAAAATGGAACTCGTGTTTTCCTTTGGTACACACAGCCATATTTTCAAATAACACACACATACCATTCATTGAGTACACACAACTAAGCATTTGCTTGCACACTACCAAGCATTTACAGCACACTGAAGTGCAAAACTGAAAACACAATCATCAAAATGGAACACACCATATGAATGACAGTGACTCTGGAAAATGTCTCAGTGTAGGCCTACTTTTTTCATAAAAAGTAGGCCTACACTGTCAGGTTTAGCATTTTGTGCGTGATATTTTCAGTTTTCTGTGTGCAGTTTTGAGAAAGCCGTTATTGTTCTGAAAAACGTGTGTTAACAATTGTGAAAAACTGTAAAACAGAACACAAATATGCAGCATAAAAAGGTTTATTTCGGTACACACAGAGAACAGTACATGACGGTGCAAGACCCCATGGTGATTCATTGCAGCACATATTGTGACGCTAGTCGGCGACCTCCACAATGGCCCACTGGCCAATGAGGTTTCTGCCCCGCCGCCTCCTCTTCACCAGGTTGAATCCCACCTCATCAATAAAGATGTACTGGTACAACACATGAGCTGTGTCATGCTCCTGGATTCGCTGACACAGACAGCATGAGAAGGCAAGTTACAGTATGGACACAGAGAGGTCAACACAGTGGGCTACAGTGAGACACTGTAGAAAAGGAACAATATTGGATTACAGGTACAATACATGCATGAGTCAGTGCTGAATGTTGGTACTTACAAGCACAAGCTCTCACTGTAACCCCTTCATGCCTGTGTTCCGTTCAAATGGGACCCTGAACACTTGTTTCATCCACATGGCAGTCCTATGAAGAATACAGTCCAATGTAGAGAGGCTGACGGTCTGGACGTTTGTAAATGTAGCATGGTCAGCCAGGATCCTAGTTTTTATTTGTCTGAGTGTGATAGAGTTGTTCTCACGAACCATATCTACAATTTCAGTCTCCTGTTCGGCTGTGAAAATGAGGTGAAACTGCTCAACAGACCTGAATGTTTAGAGATTTGAGTATTTGTGTGTTGTAGATTGATGCTTTGAGATTTTACTTGAGAAGTGTGTGCAACAACTGAACATTGTGTGTAGTGTTTTGACCACAATGTAATGTGTAATTGACATCATAGTGTAAAGAATGAAAGTCAGAGTCTAATGCAGATAAGGAAGTGTGAAGTAGTGCCAAATTGGGTCGAGCGATTGGTACATGAAGTGAAGGTTCTGCAAACTGTGCAGAATTTTCGCTTTTTGTGTGTTAACAACTGAGGAAAAACTGTAAGCCCCTTTGTTTGGAACCCTGGTAATATACCTGAACACAAATAGTAGGGTGTTACTATCCCCAAGAGTTACAAATTATTTTAGGTTTGAATCTTAATAAATTCCAGCCCAGGAAGCATCAGCGCTTCGGCCCTAAAACACTTTGGTAAAGTGATAGAAAGAAGAAAGGGGCAGGCACTAGTGAGAGATGAGTGAGCAGGGCAGGAATGACAATAAAAGAGAGAGAGTGTCTGTGTGTGTGAGAGAGAGAGAGAGAGAGAGAGAGAGAGAGAGAGAGAGAGAGAGAGAGAGAGAGAGAGAGAGAGAGAGAGAGAGAGAGAGAGAGAGGAGGTCTTTGCTCAATGGAACTTAGTTGTACTACTAGTTGTGTAACTTTGCCGGCACAAACTACTAAGTGGGTGGAGGCTCAACCACTTCAGTTCATTACTTTGAGGAGAGATTGTGTTAGACAGTGTTAAAATATGACCAAAAGGTCTACATCTACTGGAGGAGTTACAAAAAATGGACACAAGTTTTCTGAAAATGGGACTTCAGATTCCAATGGGAAACTGCAGGATGAAGATGACAGGAAGGTGGGATTGGGGAAGAAGGTTACCCTGCTTCGAGGGATTTCCATCATCGTCGGAACCATCATTGGGGCTGGGATCTTCATCTCTCCAAAGGGTATCCTGAAATACTCTGGCAGTATAGGAATGTCCCTAATCGTATGGATTGGCTGTGGTGTGCTGTCACTCTTTGGTGAGTTCTTCATAAATATTTTAGGGATAGAGGAATTTTCCACTACTTGGAATTTGCATTTACTGACTGTACAAAGAATAAATAAGTCCTCAGAACAAAGAATGAAAATAATGCAAAGAATTAATAGCTATGACAATGTGAGATCACAAGAAATCACTTCTCCTTGGAGAGGGGTTCCGACCAGGAAATCAACAACAACTTTTAATTATATAAAATAATTTCACAGCAAACTACACAGAAAAACTGTGACAACATACTGCTAAAATACATTTTGAAGACCAAACTTAGTTTAACCCTATTTGTATGTGTATGTGTAATGTTTATGCGAAAGAACAAGTTATGATACAAATACAAAAGTACACATTACTTGGATTATTGCAGTTGTGCAGCTTATTTACAAACACTGCTATGATTGAGTTGTGAATATATTTGTGATGTGTGTAAATATCCATCTTCTATGAACAACAAATTGTGCCACCAATGCACATAATCTATTTGATTAAAAACTTTATTTAAAAAGTTGTATTTCATATCATACTCGACTGCAAAAATAGAAGCTTAGTTTTAATGTGCTATTTACATTATCAGTAAATAAATGCCTCTGTGAAAGATTTTTTGTCATTTGCTTATTTGCAAAGTTTATTAAATTATGCTCAGTCAATATAGTGTGATTGGGCTTGGCATACAATAGTTAAAAACCTGGTTCAAAGAGTGATATCAGTTTACATAATTTTTTCATCAAAAACCCTTATAAAGCATGGGCAGAGATTATTACAATATAGGTGTAGTAGTTGTTGTCTCTACAATTAAGTCGCCATTTGTTAAATGATATTTGTGATGTACTTGAGCGCAGCAGGGGCCAGGGCCCGCACTTTACCCCAGGGTCCCTCAAACAGCTTAATTGTAGGTAACAGTAATACTGCAGCTGTGCCATGCTTTTGGTGCTCATGATCTTAAACAAAAATATAAATCATGATAACGTGAATTATCATTATTATTCTTGGAGCAGGCTCCAGAGAGAGAGTGGTCGTCTAGCAACCAGAGTGTTGCTATGCTAGGAAAGTGTGACATAAATGCACTCCATTTTTCCTCGTATTATTATTGATGTGATATGACGTGTAATGATGGCCACATCAAATTTTGAACAATCTGATCTTGCAGAACACATTTTAGTATATTATTCAACCTGCTTTAATTATGTTTCGGTGCTGTTAGCACTTGCTCAAGGTTTTGGAAGGATTGTGGTTTGGTTTAATACAGAACACAATGTTAACCAAAACCACCTTTCACCAACATTTTCCCCTGGCTTTTGTGGCTTAACCACAGACAGGAGGTCAAGATTAGCTAAACAAGCAACAGGGAGCTAAATCCCTCCAGAGCAACTCTTGTGCAGTTTATAACTGTCACATCTCATCAACTCAAAATGCTAAACAGACAACATTTAGGCAGCAGTTGCTTTCAACAACATAGCAAAATGTTATAATAGTAATATATAAATGTAATATAGAAGGTTTGAATAACTAGAATTGCAGGAGACAGTGCTAAAGCACTATTGTGCATATTTGTGCATTGCAACATATATTGTTGAGGCATTCTTAAAGCCTTGAGTTTTTATACTGTAATAAAATGCCCAAGCACATTATCCCTGAATTCTCTTCCTAAACCCCCCTTTCCTGAATCCCCTAATTTCTATTACCTAACCTTGTAATTAAAATGCATCCCCCTAAATCTGTCTGTCTTAAGTTAGGGGTTGAGATGTTGGAACGCTCACCCAAGAGATATATGGAGGTGATCATGGGGCCCAGAGAGGGACAGTGCATTTCTTCAGATGAGGCTAAGACAAGTTAATAGCCCTGGGTCTATTCTCTGCCTACCTTATTGTTTCAGAGCCAAAGCTAATCTGTCACCTCTATCACTACAGGAGCCCTGTCCTATGCTGAGCTGGGGACTTGTATTAAGAAGTCTGGTGGACATTACACATACATAATGGAAATCTTTGGACCTCAGATGGCTTTCATACGGCTGTGGGTTGATCTTATTGCAATAAGGTAATGCCTGCCTCCTTCATGCATGTTTATTGAACCTAACCTTAAACTTAAAACTGCACTAATCAATAATATTATTATTCACTAGGGCTGAGGTTCACCTAAACTCTTTGGGCAGCTGCTGTTTTCAGTGATAAACTGTGATAAACCTACTTCACGCTACCGTATCAGCACCTAACAGCTGGCAGACATTGAGGCCTGGGGCACAACCAGCCGTGTGCAGCACGTTAGCTTCAATCTTCCTCATTCTGCATGCCGAGCAAGATATGTGGGCAATGTGGGGAGCGTGGCCTAGGGGATAGAGCGGGTGTTCTGCAACAAGATGGTTGCTGGTTCGAATCCCACTCTTTCCCATCTGCATGCCTAAGTAACTTTGGCAAATATCACCCCTAAAATGGCCCCTCATAGATGTTGAGTGTACTCAAAATGTAAGTCGCTTTGGACAAAAGCGTCAGCTAAATGACGTAATGATTCAGTTGTCTGAAACGCTACTTCAAGTTAGGAGTGCTCCTAACTTGAAACAGGTACAGTAAAGGATTCAAGTAGTTCTGTTTGTGACATATTCAACAGATGGACATTGAAACTGTGGTGAAAGAGAATTTTCACCCTCAAATTTGCTGTGAACCACAGGCGGCACTCAAAGACAACAGACGAGACTGACTGAGGAGCAGCGCAGATCCTAGTGTGTGGCTTCTCACATAGTGGCTAAAATACAAAGCAAGACGAATATTTGGTGAACTTAGAAGAGGAGCAGGTACAGAGTCAGATCTTTCCCGTAGGAGTTGGTGGTGACCCAACAGAGCTGAAAAGAGGGATTATTGGACTTCATATCCATGACCTAATATTATGACTATGTTCTTATGTGTAATTAGGTAAATATTTGCTTACATGTTAGCACAAACTATTTTGTAACGTGATTGTACAAGATTGTCCCTTTGCCTCAAAGTGGCCACACATATACGTGAATGCTACTCTAACCATTTTGGCCTCAAACTTTGAAAGGGAGGGAATCCCTTTTATATAACACAGTTCTATGAAGTAAACTGAACTAAACCCCCCAAAAAGAAATACAACAAGGGCACTGACCTACTGTTCAAAACGTCCCTGTCTCAAGTTCACTTCATTGGCTCTAGAAAATCTCTCTGCATCACCTTTTGTCAGGATGTGACAATGACATTTTCTGACCCACTTACTTTTCTGAGTGAATATATACTCTATGTGATAAGTAAGTACCGTAAAAGTAAATACAATACAAAATATACAAATACAAATACAAATACAAAAGTAAGTGCATTTTGACTTCTGGGGCCTTCATACTACTGGCCTTCTTAGATTCAGTTAAGTATATTCTTTATTAAGCTTCTCTATTAAATTGCTATTGTATCTGCTGTCTTAGGTTAACTAGATTGATAGTTTCAACTGTTTGGTCTCACCTGGAATTGTATGAGACGGGTGCTTCTTTGTTTTTTAATTCTGTCTACTGCTTGTAGTTTCTCTCAGGTGACTGAGAGTTAAATAGGAACCAGCTAAAGGTTAAATTGCTTTCTTTTTATTCCAATTCTGTTAAAAAGCATAATTCTATTTTAATTTCTACCTGCTGAGGTAAATAGCCTTTGTCCAGAAACAGTTTCTGGCCAGAAAGGACACTTAGCTGAGTCCCTGATTAAAGGGACAAGTCTCTCTTGTTATTTTAACTGTGTTGATTATCTGCTGCTGGGCCATTAACACCACGTGGTGCCTGATTGGCTCATGAGCAGGGGGAGTGGTCAGCACAGCTGAAGCCAGCCATCGTCAACCCTGGTTTAAAACCAGGAATTGTTTGGAGCGTCAGCTTCAGCGTCTGTGAAGACTCATCGTATGAAGACTCGGAGGATAAAGACAAAGGAGTCTTTCGTTTGAGGCTGAGTATAAAGCTGCATTTTTATTTTCAATATGTGTATAATTTCTGTGCGCTTTTCTCATCGTAGTTACTATAGGCCTTGTACTCGCTCACACCAACACCGTTACCTTTCCTGTCTTATCTATCCAACCCGCTCCACACATACCCAACACCTTGTCACAGGGGGCCTATGGAACTGCCAGTCAGCTACCCGCAAGGCAGACTTCATCTCTGGCTTTGCTACACAGCAATCACTTGACTTCCTTGCTCTCACTGAGACCTGGATTACACCGGACAACACATCCACCCCAGCTGCCCTCTCCACTGCCTTTTCCTTCACCCACACACCTAGACCCACTGGTAGGGGTGGCGGGACAGGTTTACTCATTTCACACAAATGGAGTTTTTCTCTCTACTCGCTTCCAATCTGTACCCCAACATCTTTTGAATTTCACGCTGTGACTGTTACTCAACCGGTACAATTAACTATTGTTGTCCTCTACCGTCCACCAGGTTCTTTGGGAGATTTTCTGGAGGAATTAGACGTCCTCCTGTCAAACTTCCCAGAAAATGGCCCTGCACTTATCCTTCTGGGTGACTTTAACATCCAGACAGACAAGTCATCGGACCTTTTACTTTAACTGTCTTCTTTCGCTCTCTCACTCAGTCCTTCCCCTCCTACTCACAAAGCCGGTAACCACCTGGACTATATTTTCACCAGAAACTGCTCAACATCTAACCTCACTGTAACCCCACTTCATGTCTCCGACCACTTCTTTATCTCTTACTCTCTCCCATTATCTCAAACTGACAACCTTAACACATCAACAGAGTCGGTACCTGGCCGTCGCAACATTCGTTCCCTCTCTCCTTCCGCTCTAGCCTCCTCTGTTCTATCAGCCCTCCCTTCCACTGACTCTTTCTCACTCATGCATCCTAACTCTGCCACTGACATTCTCCTTTCTACTCTGTCCTCCTCTCTTGACTCTCTCTGTCCTCTTACGTCACGTCAGGTCCGCATGTCCCTCCCAGCTCCGTGGTTGTCTGACTCGGTGCGTGCCGTCAGAGCCACTATGCGATCATCAGAAAGGAAATGGCGGAAATCTAAACACCTGGACGACCTGCTAGCTTATCAGTCTCTTCTCTCCTCTTTTTCTGCCTCCATTTCCACAGCCAAAAGCACTTTTTACCAAACTGCAATTCAAGCCTCATTTTCTAATCCCAAAAAACTCTTCTCCATCTTTTCCAACCTCCTCAACCCTCCCAGTCCCCCTCCTCCTTCCTCTCTTCTACCAAGCCACTTTGTCAACTACTTTACCAAAAAGATAGATGACATACGCTCTTCATTTTCTGATCCTCCTTCTATAACCACACTTCCAACAACTTCATCTTCATCCCCTTCGCTCTCCTCTTTCACCCCCCTGTCTCCCAATCAAGTTCTGACCTTGGTAACCTCCGCCCGCCCGACCACCTGCCCCCTTGACCCCATCCCTTCTCACATTCTCCAGTCTATTGCCCCTGACCTTCTTCCTTTTCTTACCCATCTAATCAACACTTCCCTGTCAACTGGCTGTTTTCCTAATTCTCTGAAGGAGGCAAGAGTAAATCCTCTCCTGAAGAAACCCACCCTGGACCCGTCTGAAGTAAATAACTACAGACCTGTCTCTCTCCTTCCATTTGTTTCCAAAATTCTTGAGCGTGCTATCTTTAATCAACTTTCCTCCTATCTTAACCACAATAATCTTCTTGACCCTCACCAGTCTGGTTTCAAGGCAGGTCACTCAACTGAGACTGCCCTCCTTGCTGTCTGTCAGCAGCTTCACACTGCTAGAGCAGCCTCTCTCTCCTCTGTCCTCATCCTTCTAGACCTCTCTGCTGCATTCGACACAGTGAACCACCAGATCCTTATTTCCTCCCTTCAGGACCTCGGTGTCTCAGGCTCTGCTCTCTCCCTGCTCTCTTCCTACCTCAATGAACGCACTTATAGGGTAACTTGGAGAGGGTCTGTGTCTGAACCTTGTCCCCTCACTACTGGGGTCCCTCAAGGTTCTGTCCTAGGTCCTCTCCTCTTCTCTTTGTACACCAACTCCCTCGGCTCTGTCATTCACTCGCACAGCTTTTCCTACCATAGCTATGCCGATGACACCCAACTAATCCTGTCTTTTCCCCGATCAGAAACACAGGTAGCAGCACGAATCACTGCCTGTCTGACCGACATCTCTCAGTGGATGTCTCAACACCACCTGAAGATTAACCTTGACAAAACTGAACTTCTTTTCCTTCCAGGGAAAGACTCTCCCATCCACGACCTGACTATTAACTTTGACAACTCTGTGTTAACCCCCACTCAGACGGCTAGGAACCTGGGCGTAACACTCGACAGCCAACTCTCCCTTACTGCCAACATTTCTGCAACAACACGGTCCTGTAGATTCATGCTGTACAACATCAGGAGAATACGCCCCCTTCTCACTCAGAAGGCGGTGCAGGTTCTGGTCCAGGCTTTGGTCATCTCACGTCTAGATTACTGTAACTCGCTCCTGGCAGGTCTACCTGCTACTGCCATCCGACCTTTGCAGCTCATCCAGAATGCAGCAGCTCGACTGGTTTTTAACCAACCTAAATTCACTCACACTACTCCTCTCCTCCTCTCCCTTCACTGGTTACCAGTGGCTGCTCGCATCCGGTTCAAAACACTAGTACTTGCGTACCATGCTGTGAACGGATCCGGTCCAGTCTACATCCAGGACATGGTCAAAAGTTACACCCCACCCCGTTCACTCCGCTCTGCTTCGGCCAATCAGCTCGTTGCTCCCTCACTGCGAGCTAAACACTCATCAAAGTCACGACTGTTTTCCGTCCTGGCTCCTAAATGGTGGAATACTTACAACTTTTTGAAACTAACACTTTAGTAGCACTTAAATGGCACTTACTTATAGCACTTTGTAGTTTTGCTTTATTTGAAGAAATTGTATTTTCTTGATTCTTGCCGTCCTTGGTATGGACCCTTGGGTTTGAATGCACTTATTGTAAGTCGCTTTGGATAAAAGCGTCAGCCAAATGAAATGTAATGTAATGTAATGTAATGTAGCTTGAACGGTTCTCAAGTGTTTGCTCTTTCACAAAGAATAGGATCTTGATATGATTAGTTCAAATGGAAAACAGTATAAGATATTGAAAAATATAAAAAAGAAAAGAGAAAAATATATGTGCATATAAAGCTTTCAAACATATGCACCAGCCTGCATACCTTCTCTTAGGTCGAGCCTTTTGTTCAGCATGTTCTAAAATCATATAATTTATCGAAAACTATGCTGTGTTGAATTGTCGCCTGCTCATGGTTCCAGCCCTCTGCCAGTAAAAGTGTATTTAGTGGTTAAATTGCAAGTCAGTGGTGTTTAATTGAACCCAGGACCGACAGAAGAAAAAGGATCTGTATTTATATTACTAGTTTCTAGTCTTGATGACTACTCAAAGCACTTTACACAACGGTTTTACATTCACCCGCTCACACAGTGCATCTAATTGCAACACTTTCTCTATGAGAAGAGGCAATTTGAGATTCAGCATCTTGCCCAAGGACACTTCGGCATGTGGAATAGGGAAGACTGGGATCTAACCACTGACCCTCTGACAACCGCACTAAGCCCTGAGCCACAGCTGGAGTCTGAGGGGCAATTAAGACCACATAATGACTAACGCAAATGGAGAGGTGTATCAATGTTTAAAGTATTTGTACAAAAGTAAAACGTCTGACAGAGATGAAGGGCGCAGTAATAACATTTGTAATGAAAGCGGTATTGCCAATAATGGTATCATATGTGAGTAAAGGCATATCGTATATCTACGCAATCTAATCAGTCAAGTAAGCCGGAATTCTTGGAGGGGTTCAGGAGTTTATATATACGTATAATTGTATCTTTTGACCTGTAATCTGGAATCGATTGTGAAATCAATATGAACTCATATTGAAGTTGCCATACTCCATTGAGAAGAAAGATAGAGTTTGGTATATTACACAATATACACATAATGCATCCCATTGTCTCAATGTGGTCTGTTCCTTGACATTATCTGCATTTCAGGAAATGTGTAAGGCTTAGCTGGTGAGACCACCACACCTGGCAAGTTCAAACCAGTGTGGGGAGAAAAAAGCTCCATGTGAAGTTGTGTGTGTACACAGCCGAGGCGAAGCAGTATAAACAGTCCAGTGGCTATCCTGAGCCGCCCAATTTTATGCTGGCCTCGGGCTAGCAGGACTGAATGGAAACCATGGGAAATGAACATAGACAGAGGTAGAGAATGAAAACAAGAGCAAAAGAGAGATTTCCCAGGCTGCAGCAGCTCAGTGGCTGTTGTGGGAAATGAAGAGGGGAATACTGACAAGCTATAAGATGAGCCAGTGGGACCAGTCAACCTTATTTGATTCTTATTGAAGCCAAGCACAAGTCCACCACATGAGGAGGCCATTATGGGAAAAGGTTGGATGTAATCCTCCCTTAACATATCACACACCCCTACACACTCACGTACACACACACACACACAAACACACACACACACACACAAACACGCTGTTCATTTGAGAAAAAAAGCTACCATTCACATTAATACAACTTCTGTTGAATGTGATAAGTAAAACCTGTGTTACCTACTATTTTATGTCAAAATGGCTGCTGTGAAAGAGTCTATTGTCATTTCTATGACTATGTGGTGAAGTGTGCAATTCAAAAGGGTACGCTTCATCCTGCGGATTATATCTTCTTTTGTGTTTGCTCTTATTAATCTAAACAGAGTCAGGACTCATTGACCGGACCCTATAGCTACTGGTGAGCAATACAAACAAAGCAGAGGACATGACAATCTTCAAACTACTGTAGATACAATCTACTATAGATATAATCCACTGAGGGTTTGACTGTTATTATTATGATAGATCCTCTGTAGGGCTTCTTGATGACTCCTCCATTTACTTCACTATGTTCACTTTCAATATTGTATTGAATCTATATTTTTTACACCATTTCATTGAACTAACCAAAGCTTGTTGCCATCACTATATTCTGTAATAATCCAAGTCTCATAAATGGCTTTTGTATTTAATATATTTAATACACATTATTTATACTATTTTAACCTGTGTCAAATAACGTTAACGCAAGCTTTCACATCAGTGAAGGAAATTCAATGACCAATATTGTAGCTTTTTGCAAGGTTTCATGATGAAACAGAGTTGTAATTAGTTTCAGTATAAAACACACAACTAAACTGTTAATTCTTAGAAAATGTGGTATTAGTTTATTCCAAACCTGTGTGTGTGTGTGTGTTTTGCAGGCCTGCAGGGATGGCAGTCATATCTCTTGCCTTTGGTCAGTACATCCTGGAGCCTCTGTTCATGCCTTGTGCTATCCCCCCTGTGGCTGTTAAACTGGCCACTGCAATCGGCATAAGTAAGTACATTGACTGCTGTTTAATGAACACTTCAGAGTGACAATATGTCAGGGTAGTGTTTTCTGTTTAACCTGTTATAACCTGCTCTATGAATGACAGGAGATGTAAGCACACATGATAACAATAATTAAACTATGCAGTTCGAGGCTGGAGAAAAGAAGGGCTTGGTGTCAGCTGTCCACATGAACGACCTAGGACTGTCTTTATCCTGACAAAACTGCCAATTAAAACACAACAACACTGACCACTACGGAGACAAAGTATATAGCAACTCTGCAAATTATGTGACAAAATATATGACATAATTGATTATCCTTATTCAACAAAACGTATAATAAAGCTGCTAGTAGTTTAGGATGCCAAATCTCTTGCACCTTGGGGATGGCATTTATGTGCACGTCTGTGATCATTGCACACTGCACTAACATGTAAGATGCCCTTTCCTGCTTGAGGTACATGGTGGCATGTTTTGCACATTTGACAATATTTGCTGTCTCTTCTATGTGGTGCTGGAGTAAATGTGCGAAACACACATTTTGTTGCTGTTTAGACCAGACCATAGCATTGTTATGTAAACCCGATGTTGCTTGTCAGGCTTACTTCCTGTTACCAGAAGGTGGAGCTATGACTTTTCCTGAATAAGTGCATTTAGATGTCTTCAGACATCTAAGGACACGTATTAAACATGTGAAGTTTGGGACAGAGGAAACTCAAAAGCTTGTCAAATATGCTTTGAAAATGACTATCTTAGACTGAGGAGAGTCAGTTCATGGTAACAGTTCAAAGTTGACCAATTTTTTTTTTCTTTTAGATATTTTCATATATATAGAAGATGTAGATGTGTTCAATGTTTAAATTTGCTATTTTAGTGTTCTAATAATATATTATGGAACACAGAGTGTACCATGGATAGAAATACGATTCCAGTTTAAAACCGCACAGAAGTGACCCTTAAACTGAAAGTAATGAGATTAGAATTACCAACTCCTAGTTTGGAAACACAATAAGCAATAGTCACTGATGACTAATGGGCTTCAAATATGGCCACCAAATAATGCATGATATGAATCTCTCTATCTGTAGCATCTGTCATGTACCTAAACAGTATGAGTGTGACCTGGTCAGCCAGGATCCAGATCTTCCTCACCTTCAGCAAGCTGCTGGCCATCGCCATCATCATAGTGCCAGGGTTGTATCAGCTATTTAAAGGTAAGACATCAAATAGCCACTGTCAGTATCACACTGGAGCTCCATCAGCCTCTCAAGTCCAGGGCAATGTAGTATTTCTTTGTGTTTCAGGATGGTTTTCCAGAGTTCACACAGAGCAGCTGCAACAATTAACACAGCTTCCTTTGTCTCACATCAACATGCACTATAAATATGACCTTGAAGTCTTTCAGGCCACAACACACAGCTGCTCACAGTATGAGCATTTCACAATGTTCTCACAGCAACAACCAGAGTTCAAAGGGACCTGAGGATCAGACAATACTGGAGGATGTTCAGCTGCAAAATGATAAATGTCTAACTGCAGTTGTTATCACGTTCCATACATGATAATAATGCTACTCAATTTTTCATCTTATTATCCCAGATCACAGTTTGTCAATTGCAAATTTGTAAATTATAAAATTACTAGAGGATCATTGAGACACAGTTAATCTTTGAATGGCTGAAGCTCGGTAACACTTGTTTACTGGTTTGTAACTCAGCTCTTCACATATTCTTTAAAGACTATTAGTGTGAAGGGTTGTTTGTCACTCCACGTCAGCCCTGTGATATGGTGGCAGCCTGGCCACTGTGTACCCTGACTCTAGACCAATGTGCCCGCCCCCTTAAAGGATTTGCAGTATATATAGTAAATGGATTTTTATTTGATATTGCTCATACAGGCACTCAAATACACCTATAAAAGAAAATGTAAATTTAGTGTACAAATACAAAATATTTTTTAGAGAATCTATGACCAATAAATACTGTAGTTATATAGTTAATGAAATAATAATATTATATATCTTTAATTTATTAAAGGCAATGAGTCATTTTCTCGTTCACAAAAAATAAATAAACTGTACTTCATCCTTGGTGAGCTCTGAAGAAACCATACACTTCAAATCACTTTGTTTTAACTTTATATATAAATATATTTAATTCAATGTGAAATCAAATTAAATCAAAACTCAAAACTGCAGCATTATAATTTCATTGTATGCAATTATTTTTTTTTCTGTTTGTAGGCAGACATTTTTCTTATATTTGATCTACATAAAGCAGGGCACTTATTAATAATGAGACTTTTTAATCTCCCTGAAATACGTGCATTGTATTCTTACCAATCTAACCCTTTTTTTGAAAGCTCGTCACATCCTCATGAAATTATTCCACTATTATGATGCTGCAAAAAATAAGATTTTCTCTCTCTCCCCCTGTCATGTGTGTGTGTATGTGTGTGTCTGTGTGTGTGGGTTTGCAGGGGAGACCAAGAACTTTGAGAATGCCTTTCAGTTTGACAACATGAAGCTGTCTGGAATGCCACTGGCATTCTACTCTGGGATGTTTGCATACGCTGGGTGGTAGGTATGGTCCTCCAACATACATATGAATACACACATACTGTTTGTACCTGTCTAAAGTTTCAGTCAGACATTTATATCTCTTCATCATTCTTTTAATCAGTGGAGATTTTACAACAATTGCTTCCTTTTCCAGGTTCTATCTGAACTTTGTGACAGAAGAACTCGAGCAACCTGAGAAGTGAGTTAACTTTGTTGTACTAATATTGATCAAGTTGACTTGCTGAATTTGAAACCCCAAAGAAATATGCTATTTTTTCAATAGTTGCACAAAAGTGGATCAAGGCACATGAAAAGTGTTTATCACAAATGTTTTATATTGGCTCACCTTATTTTGAACCAGGCTAAAGGTGTTCCACACTTGTTTTGTGGCCATCCACAAGTAGATGTCAGGAATCACCAGGAGATGCTGGTGACCACCAGTGGAGGTTAGGGACCAATCTTGAGTTATGTTCCGAGTTAGGCCCACCACAGGGTGATCTGATCATGTGTGTGAAAGGTGTTGGCCTAAGTGATAAAGGAACTCTGTAGACTGTTTAAGCATCTTTCAACTCATTTAGTTGAGCCTCTTCGATCAATTAGATAGACCTACAACCAATCAGTGCAACGTAGTATGTGATGTATGTAAAGCGACGCATAGCTGTTGTTCACAGAGCTCAAATGCACGCATGCTGGAAGAAGTAGAAGAAGAAGATCAGTAAAAACGATTTTTGCCAGTGTTGTAAAAATAATTTAAGGATACATGGAGATCTTACCAACATGATCAGCATTTTATAGAGGAACAGTAAATGTTTCTTCCCCCCCCTTCCCCAAACATGACGCAGAGTTTCTCTACTGATGTCACACAGCTCTTTAATGTTCACTTCATCGTAGCTGTAAAAACACCGTAAAAATATAATGACAATAAGTACACTATATTTTAACGTGACATAGCGACTCCTGTCCCGCACTACCTGCAGCAAAGTAAATGGGACCAGCTTCCTTACCTCGTTCCGCTGGCGAGGGGTGTTAAACTATAGTTTTTGAGAAATGCCGCACAGCGGGCGTCCGGTCGTTGTACGGCGAGTGTCTTATTGCACTGGTCCACAAGCGAGGGATCTGGTGCATCTATTAACATGGTCCTCTCCTTAAACTGCAGGTAGTTATGCGAGGGGAGTCGCTACGCGGCAAGCATGTTGGTTGATAACCAATTCAACCCAAGCGTACTTTGATGACGTGGTTGATTACGTTACTGTTGATCATCTGTCCATGATCGTATAAAGCCCGCCCTGACAATCTGATTGGACCGGTCGATTTCGAGCCGGGCATAATTTCTCCCCAACAGAGCGACTCCAGACCGAACTTCCTGACCTCAAATGTTGTGGGCGGGGCTAAGTTCGTCTGGCATCCAGGCTAATGACTCATTGCAACTAAAACAATAACATAGTTGTATTTTCCATTCTTGAATTGAAAGAAAATGTGCCAAGAAGTGATTAAAGAATGGGAAACTATGAATACGCTGTTGTTTGATATTCTTCCATCACCACTAATGTAACAAGAGGCTGCTGCACCTGGTTCATGTTTTCATACACATTAGAGTTCAGTTATCAGTAACCTAATATTCCAGTTACAACAAACAAAGTCAGGAGAAATCAGTTAATGAAAACAGCATTCACTGCTAAAAGAGAAAGGGACAGCAACAGATTATGACCTAACTGTAGCTTTCACAACTTATCCTCAGAAAATGTGTTTACTCAGGGCATCGATGGTTGTTAGACAAGAAGTGTCGGTCAAACAAAGTGAAATAAAGGTGAATGACCTTGTGCTACTGTCATTATCCCTCCTATCCTCAGGACTCTTCCGTTAGCTATCTGTATCTCCATGTTCATTGTGACCTCCTGCTATGTGCTCACTAACGTGGCCTACTACACAGTGATGTCAGCAGAGGAGATACTGGCGTCTGATGCGGTTGCTGTGGTAAGTAATACAAAATGTATTAAACACAAGCACACAAAAAACAAGACCGAAAATAAATAATAATAATTTGTATTCATTGGCTTGGTTCAAAGTTCAAAGCATAATATTCTAACATTTCAACTCTCAGGGTCGTGGTTAGGTGCTTTTTCTTATTTATTTGAATGCAAAGACAAAAAGGACAATCTCGCCTCAAACAAGAGGTGACAATACAAAATGACACTCTAAATTACTATCAACCTGAAAATACATTTTTAAGTATAAAAATTGTTTAAAAAGTTACAGTTATCCAGTTGTGTGTAGAAGTTTGAAGCTGATTAATCATGTTTTTTGAACTAAAAATAATTCAAGCACCTTGGCCACTTTTACTCATAAAGTCTAAGACCTTTCCTAATTCCCTCAATGGGACTTGTAAGGTAGGTCAACACCTACCATTTGGAAATGTCAATCAATCAATCAATCAAATTTTATTTGTATATCCCATATTCACAAATTACAATTCATCTCACAGGGCTTTAACAGGGTGTGACATCCTCTGCCCTTAACCCGAGTAAGGAAAAACTACTAAAAACCCTTTAAACAGGGTAAAAATACATAGAAACCTCAGAGAGAGCCACATGTGAGGGATCCCTCTCCCAGGACGGACAGAAGTGCAATAGATGCCACGTGCAGGAAAACATCATCAAGATTAAAGTCTTCAAGATTAAAGATTAAAGTCTCTAGCAGCATTTGATGAGGGTAAGCATCCCGAAGGACAACCCCAACATGACATGCCAAGCAGTCCTGCTGCAATCACAGTCCATGGTCAGCAACTAGCAGGACCATGATCCACCATCCAGACCAGAACGCCACTCCAGTCCTCAGTCACAGTCCACCGGCACCCACCACGAGCCGCCGCCGCGGTCCTGGTCCAATGCCCGTACCCGATGCCAACGCGTAACAGGGTCCGCCACCACCACCACGATCAGCCCACACGACACAGACTACGCCACACAGGGTCCACCACCACCACCACGATCAGCCCACACGACTCAGAATCCGCCACACTGGATCCCACACTGCGACCCCCGGTGCGCGATCAACAAACCGCAATCCATGGTGCGGCCACAGAGGCCCTGGATCTGCGGACGATAAAGCAAATGGATTCCGGGGAAGGGGGATAGGGATGGAGAAGAGGAAGGAGAAGCTGGAAAAAGACGCTCCGTGTGTCATGTGTCATAAAATGGAACAAGTAAAGTTCTGCCGCACTAATTAGCTCTAACTATAAGCTTCATCAAAAATGAAGGTTTTGAGCCTACTCTTAAACGAACAGATGGTGTCTGCCTCCTGAACTGAAAGTGGTAGTTTATTCCACAGCAGAGGAGCTTGATGGCTAAAAGCTCTGGCTCCTACTCTACTTTGTCAGCTCATTACAAAGCTCTTACTCCACAAACTTTCTGGACACACTAAACATCATGGGCTCCTCTGAGCAACTGACAGAGGCTGCTAAACGAATAAATGATCAAAGCAGTGGAATGGATAAAACTTCCTGCTTGAAATCTGAAAGAGAAGTTAAAGGGATTTTAATGAAGACCAAGGAAGCTTTCAGGAAAACTGCCTTTCTGCTGAGATGAGGCAAAACTAAACCCCCCATTGTAACTGCAAGAATGTTTAACTGACGTGTGGATTTGGTGGAGCACAATTCTACTGTGCAGCACGGATGTACACACAGCCATGTGCATCAAGGCCATGTGAATTAAACCTGCAACCCTTTCACAAAAGTCATCATCTGCAAAGTGACATTTGTGTTTTGGGGAAAAAACAGTCATGTAGACAAACCTTCCAACTGTTGAAATACAATTCTCATCATCAAATTCAGGTTGAAAATGTCCAGAGGAACACAGACAACAAAGAAAACCCCTTAAAAAAAACTTCTACTGAAACAACAAGGCAGTGATTTTGATCTGCTTCAACACACACAAACTAAAGCTTTTAAAATATCTCAGATGTGAAAATGTTGACTGTAAATTCCAACATGTAGAAAAACTCTTACCTTATTTGCAATAAGGTAAGAGTTTTGCAAGCTGAGCATCTGCCAAAGGTTGGCTTGCTAAGTACTGACATCATGTGCTGCCAAAACTCTTCAATGTGCATCATCCTAAAAAACTCTAAACACAACATCGTTTTTTTCTGTCCAGCAGAGCAGCAGAGACTGAGGATGTTGTGTAGTGTTGTGTATACGTGAACAATAATGCCCTGCTGGGATCTTGTTAGGGACCTATTCATAACAACACAATGATGGAGTTTGTGGAAGATTTAAGTGCCGAAATGAAAACAAACAAAGAGAAGAAATAATACATAACCTCACATGCACTGACTGCCACAGAGCGCTGTTTGCTTGTTTATTCAGTTTTTATTGATTTTTTGATTTAACAATACCTGGATAACACTGATGATATTCCCATGATAATCCTGGTATTTTTATTGGTGATATGAAAGGTTACAGACTGCGTTATCTGTGGCTGAGGTCTCACCTCTCTGCTGTTAGTGATGTGTGGTCCTATACCGAGCACCATGGTTTCCTTCCTGCACTTAAAATGTCATTATCAGCATTGTGTCTCTGACAGCTGGGCTTCCAGCAGCTGTTAATGGGATTGTTCCAGCCGTGATACTGCTAATCACATCACAGACATACCCTAATAACAGCCACCATTGCTTATTAGACTAAAGGCTGCTATCAGTGCTATTGTAAACCTATAGCAAAGGAAGACTCATTCTCTGAGAGAGCTCTGATCTATGCTAATGCACTTAGTTTTATTGCCCTGTGCAAGATGAGTGATAGGAGAGCCTTAAGAAAGGTGTTAAGAGCAAGTGTTCTTAGACGTCTGTGCTGCTATAAAGGAATTCTACTCTGTTCTTCTCATAGGCAAAACTTCTCAAACTTGATTACATACTTTAACTCAAGTTTTGCACTTGTCTTGAGAAGGCCGCCCTATATATTGGACTTGTACATGAGACATAGGATAAGTGTAGCTGCTTTGTGCAGTTGGTCTATGAATGCTGAACAACATTTATGTATGTTTCTCTTATGGCTGATCACATATGTCTTTAAAATTAACCAACATAATAGATCAAACCTATATTGGGGATCATAACACTGTACCTTAACTGATGAACAGAACCTCAACAGTTTACGTATTCTGGAGTATTTGGAAATGGGCGTGGCAAAACGGCTCAACAGCGCCCCCTGGAACGCAGCCCCTAGGTTTCCACATAACGGATTTTCACCAAAATCGGGACATAGGTGTATCGTGACCAGTCATGAAAAAAAGTCTCAAGGAGCATTGTGAAAAAAGCAACAGGAAGTCCGCTATTTTGAATTTAGTGGCCATTTTAGCCATATTCCACATTTTTTCTTTGATTTACTTGTCGTAGAGCTTTCATCTGATCAACTTCAAATTCAGATGAGTGTCATCAAAACAAGATTAAGAAAAAAAGTGATTAAGGGATTTTTTTCCGTCACACCGTGTGACCGTGGCGTGGCATCAAAGTTTGATTAAACGCCATCAAAACACGAGCATCTGTATCTCGAACATACATGGTCCAATCGAGTCCAAACTAGACATGTAAGACAAGAGTCCAGGCCTGATGACATCTACACAGAAAACATGATTGAAAATCACAGCGCCCCCTGGTGGCTACAGGAAGTGACATGTTTTATATTTTGATGAACTGCTCCTGGCTGCTTTACAATATACAGCTCAAATGACCTCAGTCAAGTCATTGGATCAAGGTCAGAATTGTGACATTTCCTCAAACCATGTAAACATTGATGTTTGGCGAAGGATCATCCTTCGCCAGACGAGGCGATGTTTTCATAAGTCCACTGTGCATTGTCCTATTACTACCACACTTCTGTCACATGGTAATAGTACAAGCCTGAACAGCTCTATGTGTCAATATTTCCTCAGTGTAATAGCGCCACCTACTGATTAGCCAGGAAACAGGAAGTACTTTGTTAATCCACTCTGCATTATCCAACCGGCTCCAAACTACTGACCTATAATCACAATACTGATCTGAACAGCTCCTCATATAAATATTAGTTCAGGGTCATAGCGCCACCTACTAATAAGTGTGAAAATTACGTTGTGGTAAAATTGTCCAATTGACACAAAATTGCTCACGCTACATCAGAGCGGCTACTTGAACAGATCTATATGTCTGTGTGTAATAATAGTGATGGCGCCACCTACTGGCAAACCTACTGCCGCAGAGCGCAAAAATGGATGCAACGCGGAGACATGCGCTTAGTCATCGATCGCTCTCTCCACCGACCGCAACAGGCTTCAACGTGCGGGTGCTCGGGCCCGCCAGTGCTACAACGTCGCCCTAGTTTCACTTATATTTGCCCAGTGTGACATTATACTGTGTGTGGCTTTCTTACAGATGAGGTACATTGTTTAGACACACACTGGTGTCTTTTGAACTTCTAAAACATGTTTTATGCCTCTGTGGCTACAATGGAAACCAGTGCATCACTCAGTGATTGACCTCTGGTGGTATGTGATAAGACTGAATGCTTCCTCTGTGGTGTTTCAGATCATTTCCACATGCTTGACTGCCTTCAAAAATATAATTGTAAAAGCTAATTTGTAAATAAACCTCACCAAGACAACATAAACAACTCCCTTCTTCAGTTTCATAGAGACCTCTTTCTGTGTAGAGCTCCCTGATCATAACTACACACATTTGAATCTGTATGTGTTTTGGTGATTAATCCTTCAAGCCATTGCATACAGATCAATTGGGTTTGTGAAAAATGTCTTCTGAAAATGTTCTCTTATAAACTCATCGTAGTATTGTGAATATTTAACCTGTTGAAACAGGATTCATTGCATCATAACCTAGAATGGATCCTAAGTGACAACATAATTCCCATGTCCGTTTGTATACATTTACAGACACCTATTACAAAGTCATAATTATTCCCTCTCAGTCTGTGCTTGTTCAAACATGCATGGGCCACGACTAATCAGCACTGAAGGGCTTAGAATGAATAGTGGAAGCAGCTTTTGCTCCCCCCTCTGCATGGCCCATTTATGACCAGCAGCCCTTTAGACTGCTCTAATTCTAGCTAAGTAACAACAGGAACAAAAATAACACAAACCACAAGTATGTAGACTCATAAGTCTGGAGAGCCTTCCTTTTCTAACATTTTGGGAAATACAAATTGAGATAAAATATATTTGATGGTCTTGTGTGTGCGTGTGTGTGTGTGTGTGTGTGTGTGTGTGTGTGTGTGTGTGTGTGTGTGTGTGTGTGTGTGTGTGTGTGTGTGTGTGTGTGTGTGTGTGTGTGTGTGTGTGTGTGTGTGTGTGTGTGTGTGTGTGTGTGTGTGTGTGTGTGTGTGTGTGTGTGTGTGTGTGTGTGTGTGTGTTGGTGTGAGGGGGTAAGCTCACTCATGTCTGCTCACAGCTGGAGAGGCGGTGGTCTAGTGGCAGAAACTTAGACTATGGGCAGAGAGGGTCTCTGGTTCGTCTCTGGTTCGACTCCACGGAGAAACAACAAAAAGACGAACCTGGATTGATCTGTCCAAATATCCAAGAGTCTCCCTACCCTGTCTAGTGCCCCTGAGCAATGCACCTTACTCCCCCAACATCTGCTCCCCGAGCGCCGTACATGGTCGCTCATTGCTCTGTGTGTCCTGCACCAGATGGGTCAAAAGCAGAGATTAAATTCCCTACCTGAATGAGTGTGCCTTTGCATGTCTGTGCATGTGTTTGGGACTAATACAAAATAAATGCATCAAATGCATCTCACTCTTTTCTCTCACCTCTTCTCCACATGTTAAAATGCTAGTTTTAGGGGTCAAGGCTTGGTTTAAGGGATAGAATTAGGTTAAGATAATGATGATGACTTTAACAACATGCAGTATCTACAAGATATTATAGAATTATCTTATCAATCAATCAATCAAGTTTTATTTGTATAGCCCATATTCACAGATCAGAATTTTCCTAATTGTGCTAACAAGGTGCAACATCCTCTGTCCTTAACCTTCAAGGAAGAACTCTTCATTTTTATATTTGAAATAAAAGAGACTTTATTTTTCAATGCAGCAGCTTGGTTTCCTGTGCTGCACAATTAGCCTTGTATGGACTTGGAGTTAGTTACCAGAAGATGACATTTATAACAACAGGGCTTTGGAGAAAGAAATCAAGGTGGTATTTGTGCTCATTTTCATGACAACGTAGGACTTATTTACCATTTTGCAAAGGGGAAGCAATGGGGCAAAAGAAAATCTTGTTATAACAACCAACAACCTGAAGAGACACATTTAAGATCACAAAGAAATTGAGGTTAGATACTGATGAGTGAAGTTGTTTTTCAAGCGAAATTAATCCAACTAGAAATAACTACTTTACAAGTGTAATAAAGTGGCAGTGACATAAACAGGCTATTACACCTGCAGCCTTTACAAAAATTACAGACAAAATCAACTGGCACAGTGGTGACAAAACTGATGTTTAGAAGGTCAGGATTAATAGCAGCGCAGCATTCTGAAAGTTTTCTCTTACTCAGGGTCTGTGTTATTATACAGAAAGTTCAATGATTGACTGGCTCATGTTGTAAAAGTTGCACTGGAGACTTTGTTGTTTTATTCTCTTTCATATCTGAATGTGTTCCTTAAATTAATCAGACCAAACACCCTTGTGGCTTATTTGCATTTTTTCTTTCAGCCTAATTGGATGAAATCTCATTTCAAAGCAGTTTGCTGATGTTTGACTGACATGCTCGTCTTGTTTTTGAAATCTCTGCTGTCAGCTAGTATTTTTTATTAGACTAAATTCTTTACTTAGGCAACTAAAACTGACTTAAACTAAAAAGGATGAGTTGGACCAAAAATTATGAAGAGCGGTGTTGTAGGATCATAAAAGATCAGATAATCATCCTAACGTAGATGTCTATAGATTTTCACCAGGTTTATCAGATAAGATAAATATAAGAGGGAAGAGACTGTGTTTATTTTAAACTGTGACAACACTGTCCCTCTTCTTCACCTATGCACTATCTATCTCCCTATTTCTTTAGTGTCTCTGTCTCTCTCCTCATCTCGTCTCCTCTATCCTCCTTTTCTCTTCTCATCTCTCCTGACCTACTCTTAAACAGGATGAAATCCCAATTGTCCCAACAAAATTCTAAGTCACATCTACTTTATCGGTTTATTTTATACATATGCTTAATCAATTATTTGAACCCACCAACAAATATCTGATTATTCAACTACATTATTAAAGCATTACTCCATCCCATACGGATCAAGGCTCAATAATCTATATGGGCTGACACACAACGCAGCAACACAACTGGATGCCAGATACAAGCCAAAATTCAATGCAATCAGGTCTCTGCTGCTATGTATAACTTGCTGCAGTGTAATAAGTGGATTCTGAATTTGAATAACATCTATCTTCCATTACATTATCTAACCTCAACCCTAGCACTTTAGGATCGAATTCTCTCTCCTATTGAATTCCTAAACATTGTGGGTGTATCTCTTCCATTTTAGTCCGGTGAACCTTGGAAAGAGTTTTATTTTTTATTAATTAATCACAGTACCAATAAATATATTTAAAGTTGCACCTGGGCGGCTGTCGCTGAGGGGTAGAGTGGTCGTCATCCAACCTGATGGTGGGCAGTTCGATCCCCAGTCTGACCCATCTGCATGCCGAAGTGTCCTTGGGCAAGATGCTGAACCCTGAATGGCCCCCCATAGAATAACAAAGTGCTGCTAAAAGATGCACTGTATGAATGTGTGTGTGAATGGGTGAATGTAAAACTGTACTGTAAAGTGCTTTGAGTGATCATCAAGACTAGAAAAGTGCTATATAATTGACCATTTACTTGTGACAAAACATAATTTAGCCTTTTTCTTTTGAAAAAGCTTCTTACATCCCTATCCTTTGGGGCTTGCCTCAATGACTTGGCTTGTTAGTTACCTGCCTGGTGTCGAGTAACACATTGTCACACAAAATGCCATCTCCAAGAGGTGAGACCTAAATTGGCTGATTGAATGATACACCGAGGACCAGATTTGTATCATATTGATCAACAGGATGAGATCAGCAGATTCATAGATTTGGGGCTATTCATAAAACATTCAAGGCTAATGAGACATGGGACGACAAGACCTAACATGGATATTTGTCTCAGCACTGAGGCTAAATCTATAAATAATTGATATTAACACGACTGAACATAAAGACTAGAGGCAGAGGAAACAGCTAGTCTGTCACAAGTTCACAATTACACCTACCAACACTTTCGTGCCTCTTACTAACACAACTTGGGATTTTGTGGGCACTTTCTACAAATAAGTGTTTTAATAGTCCATTATTAAAAGAGCTTCTGAGATATATCCTTTTTCAGCAGGCTATCTTGATACTGAAAAATAAAGTTTCAGTGAAAAATAGTATATATCTATCCATCCATTCATTATATACAGTTTACCGCTTGTACTTTTGCGAGTCGTGGGGGAGGCTGGAGCCAATCCCAACTGACATGAGGCAAAGGCACCCCGGACAGGTCACTGGTGCAATAGTGCTGTCGCAA
Source organism: Platichthys flesus (assembly GCF_949316205.1). NCBI lineage: Eukaryota > Metazoa > Chordata > Actinopteri > Pleuronectiformes > Pleuronectidae > Platichthys > Platichthys flesus. The sequence continues at coordinate 25,757,882 of NC_084952.1, read as the reverse complement.
TCGTGAAACTAACTAGATATCTAGTTTGTGTTTTAGAATGTTTAAACATAGATACTTTATTAGCAAATGCTGGTCACTTAATGCATCCATGTGGCATCCAGTGCTCACGTTCTGTTTCTCTCCCTGTGTTTGTACCTGTCACAGGCGTTTGCAGAGAAGTTGCTGGGGAAATTCTCAATAGCTGTTCCGGTGTTTGTGGCTCTGTCCTGCTATGGCTCTATGAATGGCTGCATCTTTGCCTTGTCAAGGTATAGATGATTTCTCTTTGCTGGTTTTCATCTCACAAATGTGTACATTTACAGGAAATAACAAACCCACTCAAACAATAACAACTCTTTGTTGACACTCTCATATTTAGCCTGTGCAAGCAGCCCTCAAAATCGTTCAACTCAACCTGTAGTGACTTGTTAGGCATACCTACAGTGTATCAACCTGCAGGTAGCTTTCAAAGAGGTCCACTGCTGTAACAGTCTTGTCTATATTGTGGCCATATGATGTATTAGTGTCTAGAGACTACAGTTACCTCTATTCTACATATACTGGCAACTTCCATTATCATGTTATCACTAGCTGACATCAGGTTAGCAACAGTCACCGGTTTCTGAGGCTCCTCTGCAGCAACATTAGGCTTCATGGTTTGGTAGATCCAATAAACATTCACAGAAAGATTTAACTTGTCGTTCTCCATACCGGCAGCCTGAATTTCTAACTTATTCTCATTTCTGTGATGATGATGATTGAAGCCAAGGTAAAGTAGCTCAAGCTTTAGCTCACTGTCAGAACAAGATTGACCACGTGGTTAACCAAAGTAGCCTGTAGCTCATTAAAGACTTGCACTCTAAGGTCATAGGCTTGATCCTTCATGTGCTCATTTTCCTAGTACTCAGTCAGTAGTGTGATGGTGGATTGAGTAGCATACTGAGTGGTACATATTTCAAGATTAAATAAGTAGAATTGTAGTGTTTGGCAAAATCCAATTTAATAAGAACTGCAAAATGACCTATAAAGGAGAAGAAATTGCAACTGTATGTAATGTACTCAGTACTTTTAGTTACAGTCAGTTCAATATTAATTCCTGTAATTTCTGGTTCAAATGTCTCTACGGCCTCACCAGAATGTTCTATGTGGCATCACGTGAAGGACAACTCCCAGAGGTTTTGTCAATGATCCACGTCCGCAGACACACTCCCCTGACTGCTGTTCTTATAATGGTTAGTTTACTGCAACCACGACAACAATGTACTTAATTAATAACTGCTCATTAGACAACGCTGACAAAATGAAATATTCCTAATACTATCATGTGTACAGTACCCTATGACCATGCTCCAGCTGTTTGTGGGGGACATCTACAGCCTGCTGAACTTCATGAGCTTCCTGCGGTGGCTGTTCATTGGTGTGGTGGTACTGGGTTTAATCTACCTCAGGTATAAGAAACCTGACCTCCCCCGCCCCTTTAAGGTCAGTTTCCTCACGTCTGTACTAAATCCTATGCAACAATATCAAGTCTAACAGAGCTCACTCATTGTCACTGTTTTCACCTTGTCTCATACCTTATGAGGTATGAGACCAAGGTGAAATACCTTGGTCTCATACCTCCATATGAGACCATATGGTCTCATAAGGTACCTCTCATACCTTATGAGACCAAGGTTAAACCTGTGATTTCGCTCAGATATTTGTGATTATAAATAAATGTGAAATGCATCCTTCCCCACAAACTCAAATACTCTTTAAACAGACAAATTTATCTGTGTACTAATGTCAGAAAGTAATCACACCTCATCACTTTTGTACTTTTTGCTGTTGTAGATTTACAACAGTTTTCAAACCCGTAATTTAGTATGTTGTAGAAGTCAGTTTGGGAGCAGTTTCAGCTCTGTGTCTTCTTGGGCAAGTCTCTACCAGCCAGGGAAGATGAAAGGACTGAGATTTGCCCTGAAGCTGCTCCAGTGTTGTCTTGGCTGTATGCTTTGAAACATTGTCCCTCCAGTTTCAGGGTTAATCTCCTCTGCAGCAGGATTTCTTCAAGGACATCTTAGTATTTGGTTGCATGCCTTCTTCCCTCAGTCCTGATCATTCTCCCTGTCCCTACTGCTTAGAAGCCTAGATAGCATGATGTGACCACAATGCTTCACTGTAGGGATGGTATTAACCTGGTGATGGGCAGTAACTGGAGTAAAATGCCTGGCGCATCAGAGAATCTTTGCCAGAGAATATCTGCCTTAGGGCTGGTGCTCAAACAACTTTCTACTATTGAACAATTTTAAAAATGTTGAGAAGCAAAGAAATAATTTCCAGAACGCACACACAAGACTTTTGGTCAGAACTTAAAATCACACACTTGCTGTTTGTAGGAAATTATTTTAAGGGAGACTTCAGATCTCACAGAAACTTGGAGAGACGGTGGACTAGTGGCAGAAAAATTGGACTATGGGCAGAAAATCAGGCTGGATGGTCTCTGGTTCGACTCCACGGAGTGACAACCAAAAAACATACCTGGATGGACAACACCTGGATCTGTCTAAAAAAAATCCAAGAGGACTCTCCCTACCCACTGTCTAAGTGCCCCTGAGCAAGGCACCTTACTCCCCAAAACATCTGCTCCCAGAGTGCCGTGCATGGCTACCCACTGCTCTGTGTGTCCTGCTGTGTTCAAGCAGAGGACAAATTTTCCCCCATTTGCATGAGTGTGCATGTGTGTGGGATTAATAAATGTATCTGTTTATCTGTATTTTGTGTGATCAAAGGTGATTTTCGAAGAAAAACAAACATGGAGGAGGACGTTGTCAGCTCACTGCACTTGCCTGTGTTTTGCATTTTAACGAAATACAAACATTATTTCATGGCTGAGAAGGCAGTAATAGCTTTCGCAGAGCGAGCTGAAGGTGAGTTAGAATGTTTCGTTGCTTTTAGTTGCAGCTACACAGGTGGACAAAATTGTTGGTACCCTTCCGTTTTTGTAAATGATACCATTGAACTACGAATCAAAAGCAATGTCTGATTTCCATTAGCTAAATTTCAGTAAATTTGTGTCTATTATAACTTTTGTCAGTTTCAAGTTATTTCAGTGACCATTGTGGGTTTTTCTTTCTTTAACGGAAGGGTACCAACAATTTTGTCAACGTGTGTATACAAGTAAGCAACATCCGATTGGAAGCGCTCCCTGGTAAGTTCGCTCTCGCTGGCTATAGCAGGTTATTTCAGTATGTTGCCAGAGCCTAATATATAAAATCGCAAATATCAAACATTATTTTATAACCCCTATTTAGACAGATAATTGGGAAGGCCCCTGCTGTTGTCAGAAGAGGCAGATTGGGTATAAAAGTGGCCCGCTTATCCTTGGGTTTTGCCCATCCGCAAGTTCTCTCATCCCTTCAGGATGTCTGAAGCTATGTTAATGTTACTGTGGGTCCTGGGTCACCTCCCTGACAAAAGCTCTCCTTGATGGGTTCTCAGTCTGATGGTTGGTTCCAAATGACTTCCATTTCACAAGTGAAAATGGGGTGTGCATACTTTCTGAAATTACTCCATATACAGTGAGCGAGTCTTAACAGATATCTCTCCTGACTTGTCCATAGGTCCCGATCTTCATTCCAGTGGTATTCTGCCTTGCAAGTTTCTTCATGGTCTTTCTGTCTCTGTACTCGGACCCAGTTAACACAGGGATTGGATTTGCCATTTCCCTCACTGGCATCCCAGCATACTACATCTTCATCTACTTCGATCAGAGACCAAAGTGGCTTCAGAGAGTTTTAGGTAATCTAAAGGAAAGCTGACAACATCTAATATAATGGCTCTTCATATAACATCCACACATGTGAAAGATGATGAAGATTGGGTAGTCCACTGACAGAAAAATAACTTTACTCAACTGTTCTAACAATGAAGTAACTCAATCAAAAAGACAGATTCATGATAATGGAGAAATTGTTTGACATACAAGTTTATCTGGAACCATCAGTGACATGTGACAAAGAATCAAATCAATTAATGCATATATATATATATACAGTGTATATGAATAAAGCTTATGTTGGAAATAGTCAAAACTTGGAACGACTCAGAGAAGTTTGCACAAATACTAGCTTGTCTCCATTCAATAATAGTTTTTAAGGTAGGCTGTGTGGAATATTTGTCACTTGCAGAATTTTGCACATCCCCTTGACATGTCTGATGATCCCATTGTATATGGTTGGGGTCTACCCACATTAGCCAAAAGTTAACTTAAAAAAAATGTATACATATTAAAGCACATTTGTAGAAGCCCTATTATTGTCAACTTCCATATGTTCCAAAATATGCACAAGCCATACATAATATTTATATATATATATATATATATATATATATATATATATATATATATATATATACACTCCTGATCAAAATCTTAAGACCAGTTAAAAAATTGCATGAATTTGCATTTTGCACTGTTGGATCTTAGGATGGTTAGTAGTGGAAGTAGAGCTTCAAAATGCAAAAAGAAGAAATGGGAACAAGAGACCAACAGTTGTGAGCAGGCAATTTATTGAAAACAATAATTTAACTCAAATAGGCTGTTCATCATTCTGCATTTCTTAAAAGATCCTCAGGGTTATGGAACAAAAAAATCAATTGGTAGACCCAAAAAAATCTCACCGGCGCTGAATCGGAGGATCCGAATAACTGTCCGTCAAGACACGGGACGATCCTCGTCCCAAATTAAGGCCATTACTGGTGCTGACTGCAGCCCAATAACCATCAGACGGCATCTGCGAAGGAAGGGCTTCAAAAACAAGAAACGTCTTCAAAGGCCACATCTCCTTCAATGCCACAAAATTGCCCATTTAGACTTTGCAAGGGAGCACCAAACATGGGATATTCAAAGGTGGAAGAAAGTTTTATTCTCTGACGAGAAAAAATTTAACCTTGATGGTCCTGATGGCTTCCAACGTTACTGGCATGACAAGGAGATGCCACCTGAGATGTTTTCTACGCGGCACAGTGGAGGGGGCGCCATCATGATCTGGGGTGCTTTTTCCTTCAATGGAACAATGGAGCTCCAGGTTGTGCAGGAGCTGGCTATGTGGAGATGTTGCAGCGGGTATCCCTCATGACTGAGAGCCCTCGTCTGTGTGGCAACGACTGGGTTTTTCAGCAGGACAACGCTCCAATTCAAAATACCCGTCTGACCAAGACTTTTTTCCAGGAGAATAACATCACTCTTTTGGACCATCCTGCGTGTTCCCCTGATCTTAATCCAATTGAGAACATTTGGGGATGGATGGCAAGGGAAGTTTACAAAAATGGACTTCAGTTCCAGACAGTGGATGCCCTTCGAGAAGCCATCTTCACCACTTGGCGCAACATTCGCACTAGCCTTTTAGAAACACTTGCATCAAGCATGCCAAAACGAATTTTTGAAGTGATCAACAATATTGATGGAGCTACTCATTACTGACTCAGTTTTTGACACATTAATTTCTGTTTTAGTAGTTTTTTTATTTTTTTTAGCTGTGGTCTTAAACTTTTGATCAGCTGATGAACAGCCTACTTCAGTTAAATTGTTGTTTTCAATAAATTGCCTGCTCACAACTTTTGGGCTCTTGTTCCCATTTCTTCTTTTTACATTTTGAAACTCTACTTAGAACCTTCCTTAGAATCAACAGTGCAAAATGCAAATTCATGCAATTGTTTAACTGGTCTTAAGATTTTGATCAGGAGTGTATATACAAGCTACCTTATTCAAGTCTAGAAATTACATTATAATGTTATTTTCTCTTTCCTCAGATTCCTTCAACAGAAACTTGCAGATCATCCTGGAAGTTGCCCCTGCTGAGGAATAACACCTCTTAAAACACTATACCCTACTTCCAATGATAAATAGCCTATATGTTGAAATTTGTAAAACTCAACATACTTCTGTAGGGTTGAAAGTGAAGTATGTCACTGATGGATGTGATTTTAAATGTTATCCCTTTTTTTGAAGAATAAAGACTTAGGAAAAAAAAGAAAAAATATTTACTACTGTTAATGTCGATCATACATCTTTAACACTGTGATTATTCTCAGCAGGGGAATGAATTTCTCATCATCATATTCTTCTTAATGAACAACAATAGCTGTGTCGATACAGCAAGTCACTGCACATGATACAAACACTGACTGAACTAATGGGGTTTTATAAACTCTACGGAATCTTTGTAGAAATATATGTCCCATTTTATCACCTTGAAGTTTCCTTGAAGTACCCACACACAAATGTGTTGTATGTAGTATAGTTCACTCTAGGTGGGTCAAATACCAAACACTGTGAAATAAAGATCATGTTTTCAAATTAAAACACCATCTTATGTGATCAATAACTGAGCCACAAGCATTTCTCTGCAATGACTGGCTTACGGACCTAAGTCTTCATTTAACTCTTTAATTTAAACATTAACATATGGTCACCTGCTTTTTTGGGACTTAGTTGATACAAGAAATGATGATGACTGATCTTGGTGTAAGATATAAGACCTATTTAGGGGACTGGAATCTATGAGTGTAATTTGTGCAATTTGATGCAGCTCTGTATTTTTTTAAGGTGTAGTAGAATTTAATGTAGTTCCTTAAAACACACCATCTTCAGTTTCTGTGGTTCTTAATCTGCCTAGTTAATCCATTGAAATAGATGAGGATCATAAAGCACCATCTATCTTGGAGCATCTGCAGTTAGTTCTGCATTTTGTGTGGATTTTTACAATTTATATAGTCCTTGAATCCAATCTGCCCTCCTTCCCCCCAGGGCAGGTCATCTGTCTTTGTAACTGCTGCCCAGTGGCACAGCTCTGTGTCCTGTGAAGTGAGGGCTTTTACTGCTGAGGAGAGGATGGAGACAAAACACTTTAGTGTGGAACCATAAAAAAGCTGGCTTACACTCAATGAGCATTAAATGAGAAATGGTCAGTATTTATACAGCGCTTTTCTAGTCTTTTAATGAACACTTCACACACACATTCATACAGTGCATCTATGAACGGCACTTCTTTTTATGAGGGGCCGTTTGGGGGTTCAGCATCTTGCCCAAAGACACTTCGGCATGCAGATGGGGAAGCCTGGGATCAAACTACCCACCTTCTGGGTAGAAGACAACTGCACTACCCCTCAGCCACAGCCGCACATAAGTTAGCTTTGCCTGTACTGCAGGCATATGGATCTCCACACTCTGCTGATGGCTTATAGGCTGCAAATGCTCAGGAATTACTTGAGCATCAAACAGTTCAAATTAGCTTTTCAGGAGCATTCCACAATATTTTCATTTCACTACCCCTCATGTTTTTCCTGGGTCGGATGGACCCAGAGTTTGTCTCTGCGGGTCATTTAGACCCACAGCTGATTCCAATTGTATTCTTGGGGGGGTCAATTAGCCGGTGTGTTTCTCCGTGTGCTGTTCTCCCTGACCAGGTCACAATGTCACTTCAAGAGCGTTTCACCAGAGAACAGGTTCTTGAACAGCTATTCTTCCAGCAACAATCGTCTTATCCCGAAGAGGACTCGCAGGAACAAGACCGAGAAATGGACGGAAAACTAGACCAAGTGATGACGGAGACGACGATAGCGTCCACAAAGACGACGACGATGACGATGACTACGACCCATTGGGTGATGCTGCTGCAGATTTGTCATCCTTGGAGGAAGAACAGCAAGAAGAAGAAGACAACGGCACCACCACCGGACTAGTGGAAAGAGAGACCTTCCTTTCAAGAAACAAAGAAATAGCATGGTTCTCGAGGGCGTACGACCCCTCCTCCTCCTCTGCTGCGGGTCAAAGCGCTGCTGCTAAGCCCATTTTGTTCCCCCCGTGCCCCACGATGCACGCGACGTCCCGCGCTGGTGACCTAGCCTTGACGTTCCACCTGTTCATCAAGGCCACGGTAGAGAACATCATCCTCGAGATGACGAATCAACAGCTGGAAAGGGATGGACAAGACCGACCTGCGCGCCTACGTAGGGCTGCTGATCTTAGTGAGCCTGTGGGAAGCCGAGAGCATCCGGGCGACATTTCATGCCACGATGCCCCTAAAAGCCACATACAAATTGGCAGACTTGTGAGAGGTCTGGGACGTTTGGCGCAGCTGTCACGGCTCTACAACCCAGGGCCCGAAGTGACCGTGGACGAGCAACTGGTTCTGTTCGGAGGTTATTCATTTTTTTATGTTTTTTTTAAAATATTTTCATTATGTTATGATATTTTGTTATGAAGCTCTAGCTCTGATCATTCTGGGCCAGGTAGTGGGTCTGGAGCCCAGGGCCTGAGTCAGTGAGCTCCGGGACCCCCAATGAACCACCTCCACTGCCTTTGGGGCCCTGGTTCTCTGTATGGGCTTTGCTTGATTCATGAACCCCAGCAGGATCCTCTGTATCCCTGTGTGGGATTATAAGATCTCTCCCTCCCCAGCGGGGGCCCCTCTCACGACCCCTCTCACCACCCACAGCAGCACTGGGCTCTAACTTCTCTCCAGCTCTTGTTTTTTCATTTGTGTCATACTGTATGTATTCATGCAACCAGGTGCAATAATTGGAGAGTATGTCTGGACACGTTCGTCATTCTCCTCATTTTCAAACAATATTCCCTTTCTGACCATCTCCATGACAGCCAGCTTTTCACCACACATTTGAGTGTAACCATTAAGACCAGGTATATGCTTCTGATTTCCAATGAGGTTGGACAAGACATCACACAATTTTTTGTTTCTTTTCTTCTACACCAGTTGAGATTGTTCATGACTCATAAAAGAGTGAATGGATAGGCATATTAATGACCTTTCTATTCTGAGGGCGTGACAGGTTAAGTAGCAAGGAGGCAAAGGTCAGAGTTGAAAATTGGTGAATAGACACAAGCCAGATTATGTGTCACTACTAATGTAAGCCTTTTCCTCAATGTTGTGCATAACACTCTGAAGAAGTATGTTCCTTGTGCAAACACGTTTTAATATAAGGCCTTACTTACATGTCAATTCACATATGTGTGTGGGTGTGTGCATGTAGGAACGTTGTTGCAGCTGTTTAAAAGCTACATACACTCACACACACGGAGAGGGTGGAGTTGGCACAATACTGAAGGCCATGGTTGACAGAGAAAGACAGAGAAAAAGAGAGAGAGAGAGAGAGAGAGAGAGAGAGTGAGAGACATCTGAGAAAACAAACCAACCTGCATTCACAGTGAAGTTGGCCACCATGTGCTATGACTGAGGTGTCCAGTTGAGACACAACACAAACAGCTGATAGTTTGTTTATCAAATTTCATACACATTTAGTTGAGCTTCAAAATGATCCTTCTGCTTTCTACTTTGAGCCTATTTAATTTTTTTCTCAGTTACTGGTAGATACAGTAAAATAACTCAGGTGGATCAGAGATCAGACAGAAGACATAAAGAAAGGTGGATGGTAAAGTTATAACTCAAACAAACTATCCGAAGTTATCATTGATTAGATTTTACAGACTTCCTGCTCCAGCTTTAACCTACTCAATCTGCTCAGTGTTCAAGTCCTCCAAACAAAGACACAAGGATGCTGTCATACTTTAAGACCTGCATCACATGTTTAAAGCTATGGAGGGAACTGTCTTGGATATTGATTTGTGTTTGAATGTGTGTTAGTCTGTGGATTTAAGGTCCCTTTGCACTGAATTAAAAATGAGAGCATTGTTGTTGGATGCAAAATAAGTAACGTCCTTGAGTGCAGGATGAATCATCCAACAGTTGAAAGTATTTCGCAGGGAGAGAAAAGAGTGAGATGTAAAATAATGTGATGTTGGTTTTACTATAATTGATAAATGAACATTTAACAGTAGGACACAGGATTGAACCTACAAACATGACATTTTCACGAGTCTCAAATATTTTTGTTTTGGTTAAGACAATCTCTCATGTGCAACAGGACATCTTCATGTATATATCTGAAATGTTTTACATTTTAAATGTTGTTTTCATTAATTGACAGAATGAATCGGAAATCTACTGAGAATTAGCCAATAAGCAGCAGCACAACAGCATGCTGAACATTGTCAGGATGTAATGTTATTTTCAGTTCAGCAGGATGAATATGAGCAGTCAAGCATTGAAACCTTCCTCTAAGGGAATATCACTACAGTATACGACACTTGAGCTTCTGCTCTCAAGCTGAACTAAACAACAGAGTGAATCTGCTCAGTGATCTGCTGCTCTGTAGTGCAGAACATAAGTAACTGTGCTATGTGAGACCTGGAGTGGTGAGTAAATGCAGGCTTGTCTAACTTGTTCATCCTCTAAAATATAACTTTTTGTAACGAATGTTATACAATATTCTTCCATTTTCATGAGAAATGTGTTTATCAGCAGATTGATTACTTTCTTGTTCAACCACCCATATGTGATTTAGGAGTGACAGCAAGAAAAGGATATATACCCCATGTGTACACTGTCTTTGTCACAAAAGGAATTGATATTAGCTTAATGTAAGAATATTTTCAATAGAATACAAGGATCTTTGATTGATTTGATATTCATTTCTTTAAAATCAAATTATTTAGGTTCACTGGAGTTCTCTGATAAGTAATTTTGGTAAAAATACTGAATTAAAATGTAATAATAATTTCTTAACTGTTTATTTATAAGAGAAAAAATTAAACCTTACACGAAAAAATGATAAGCTATCAAGTTTTCCCTGATATGGTGACATCTGCATCTGCAGTGGATTGTGGCCATTTTGAAGCATCTTTTATTCAACATCTGAACATATTGTTGTGAGATTGTGTGGTGACGTCACAGAGACAGGGAGACACAGATGGAGCCTACATTGCTTGACCATTTTAAAGGGTCCATTTCTTTATCTCAATCTAGATGAACACATGTCAAAGTACACTAGTACAATACACCTGAGTCACCAGTTTGTGTTTAATTTCACACAATCGTCCTACTGCAAACAAAATTCTACTTCAGCATCACTTATTTTTCCTGAATACATTTGTGATATTAGACTTTCATATTTGATAGATGGATTACTGTATTTTTGTCTCCTCTGTGTGAGACCCCATTAACAAAGAGTGGAGGACAATATCATTCCCATGCTCAAATCAGTGGCTGCCGTCCTCTCTGTCCAGGGCCATTAAAGAGAAGACTGAGCGCTATATTCTCAAAAGATAAACCCCTCCAATTCGGGAAAAGATTTTGAACCCTTGAGTGTGCCAGAAATTAATATATACTAGGGCTGTGAAATGATTAAAATGATAAATCAAATTAATCACAGGTTTCTATGGATTAATCATGATTAATCACATTACCGATTTCTCTGTATATTTTTGTGAAAACAAACAATATATGACAAACAACGGATATATATATTTAACATGTTTTCTTTTAATAATCATAAATAAACAATGGTCCTGCAACTCAGCAGTTCTTTAGCAGTTCTCTTTGCTATTCCATATGGAACATTAATATAATCTTCATCCTAAACAGAATTCTGGCTTCTTAGCCATTGAATGGTTGGTTAAAACTTTTTTCTTTTCTTTTTAAATCAAAGGATGGTTGAATTTTTTATATTTTTGGTCAAACAACCATTAACCACACCAGTGGTTCTCAACCTTTTTTCAGTGACGTACCCCCTTTGAAGAAAAAATTCTGCCGAGTACCCCCTGACCAGCGCAAAGCATTTTTGGTTGAAAGAAAGATGTAATGTGATTTATTAGTCCTTGTAACAAGACACATTCAAATTTAAAACTCCATCAATTTCCATAACATTTCTTATTTGTAGTGGTCTCTCTTAAACTATTTGGAAATAAAAAGATATAAAAATAACTAGACTTTTATTATCTCAATATAAATAAAGATTTGTGCACATCAAAATAATTATCAACTTAAAGTGACCTCTTTTGGGATTAAATAAAGATATGTTCTCAAACTGAACTCATGAACTTAATAATAGCTAAACACTTCTTCCCAAAAAATTAATCATTAACTTAGTTTTAAATAAAAGATTAGCTCAAAACATATTTTTTTTATATTGATCATCTTAAAATATCTCCTTTAAGGATCGAAAAGAATACTGACAGGTAGCTCGTTTCCGTTTGCTTTGGGGAGGCTTTTCGCATCGTGTCTTGAGATGACCTGAATTCAGAAAGTTTCCTCTTAAAAAACTCAGGTGGCTTAGCAACATGACTTTCATGTTTTGTCTGGAGATACCGCTGAAGATTTGGTGGCTTAATGCCACTGTTGGCTAATCTCTCCCCACAGAAAAAAACAAAAAGTGTAAATAACCCAATCTATGTTAATGTTAATATTGGTTAAGTGTCTTTGTTATTTTATTGTGAAATATTTGTTCGCTTTAAGGTCATACAATTTCATTTCGGCTTTTGTATTACATGCTTTTATTTTGAAAGGGTACCGGTAGAGACGCGGACTTCTTGTCATGAATCATTAACTTCACAACGGAAAACTTTTACGTTTTAGCGCCCCTTCGAAGAGGCACAAGCTCTCACGGTGTTGTTTAGTGAAGGCTCTCTGCTCTGGTTTCGCCTTCTTTGGCGCTTGTCCCTCCGTATTTCAGCAGTATTGCTGCTGCACTTTAACTCGACTCCATTGTTGAAGTTTTCAAGGCAGGTGATGACAGGTGGCGTGTGCCAGGTTGGGTCAAACCATCGGGATGGGGAAGATTCTGTTTTTTTAGGATAATTAAATTGAAAAGCCTACTGAATATAAAATTTAGTTCATAAACTTACACTTATATTATATTGAATATTTGTTAAGTAACAATTTTTCAAGGATTTTTGAATGGATGCTAATTTTAAATATAAAGAAAAAAAATCCCAAGTACCCCCTGGAGTACCTTCAAGTACCCCCAGGGGTACGCGTACCCCCATTTGAGAATCACTGAACCACACCATGACACAATCGAATGCCTCTAAAGGTCCTCTTAGCTAGTCGTTCTTTAGCCAGTTGGTGAGGCAAACTAACTTCACATTCTCTGACAGTAAATCTGATTGATCAATGTGTCCTGCGAGTGAAGCTGGTTTGGGGCATTCCACTTGAACGCCCCTCGCCGACCAACGCATGCTTCGCGTTGCGGTGGTACTTCAGGCTGGTATTACTACTGTGAAACGATAACGTCTTCCCACAGAGTGTACATATCACCTTGGTTTTATTGAATGTTCGATCTTTGTTTTTTTGGAACACGATCTTCCCGTTCAGAAGGTTCTCAGGTTCATCAGAATTATCCATGTTGTTTGTTTGTTTGAATGGCAGCTGCTTCCTGACTGCATTAGAGGGCGACTAGTGCAGAGTGGGCGGAATTGTGGGTATATTGGAAGGTCCTTGTGCGCATGCGTTAAATGCGTTAAAAAAAATAACGAATTAATCCTGTAATTTAATCATAACGCGTTAACGCGTTATTTTTCACAGCTCTTATATATACATATTAAAAGGTCTCCTTATTCTTTATTAACAATAAGTCAAAGTTCACAAATGTATTTGAAATACTTTTTACAGTTTTACTCCTGTTCTAAAGGGGACATATTACAAAAATTCCACTTTTGTAGTGCTTCTACACGTTAATTTGGGTATCTGGCTACCGTCTACCGTCCCAAAAACTCTGAAAAAAACAACTTCCACGATTTGTTGTGGTTCCTCTATTTCAGAAACGGTACGAATGCGTCGAATGGGATTACGACCGAAATAAATGTCATAGTCACACCATGCCAATGTAGGGAGTCTCGCTACATGGCCTTGAACGAGCGAGCTAACACGAGCAGGGTTCGCTAGCGTTAGCTCGCTGCTGCTACCCGTCAGACATTTAAGTGGCCGCATAAACAAGAGACCCCCGGGACACCTCTCAACGTTGACTCAACAGTGTGAAAGGATGCTGCTGCTGCGCCAGCTCAAGCTCCCACTGCTCCCACTGCGGGGCTGCGCTGGGGAGCCGGGGCTCTTGCAGCCAGGCTCACCTGGGATGAGGGGGGCGGGGCACTCAAAAAAGGTCAATCTGAGGAGGGCTGTTTTAAACAGGGTAAAAAGGTGCTTTTTTAAATGATCCTTGTGGTATTTTGACCAAAATATGTTACATACATTTCATTAAGACCCCAAGGAACCATATCAACTTGTGGTAAAATGGGCATAATATGTCCCCTTTAACAAAAACATGTTGGCCTCCACCGGGTGAAACTTATCAGATGACAATTCCTGCTAAATGAAATGTACTGTGCTCATTGATGATGGTGTAGAATGAGACCTATGGAGATGGCTTGAATTTCCAAGAGGAAACAGCTTTTAGTGACCATGGTTACAGTGATCATCCACTTCAATGGATCAAAAAACTCAGCCAATTTATTTTAAATACGACACATATGGTAACAGAATTGTAACTTGTGAGTAATGTTAGTCTTTAGCAGCCATTTTGATTGGAAAGTTTTCCTCTGCTTTGTCAGATGAAAAATTGTTTTAAAAGAGGTGACAGTCCACATTTAACAATGTTCCAGAGACAGCAATTCTGAAGTAACTACATTAAAGTTACTTCAGAATTGTTTTTGTCTATAATCTTGTATATTATATATTTTATATATTAAATGAATGTTACATTTAGTTTTTTTATTTTCAGATTACACTGACTATGTTGCTTACATACCTGCTCTCTCTAGCAGTCTGAAACAGTCTGAGATCTGCAGAGCTCACCTGATTGTTTTTTCTATGGTTTGTATTCGGACACATTCAGGTTGGATTTATTCAAAGAATATATTTGATCACTTGACTTCAACATTTTTGTTTCTGTCGCTCAGCATGGACCACCTATTACATCACTAGTTCTGTGGCAACATCCATACCTCAGTTACTCACCTTGATATGCATCCGTGATCTGAGGAGCACAAGCAGGCAGGATGTCATTGTTGCTAACACCAAAGTATAATTTCTCTGGATAAAGGGTTGCAGGTGCTGTGGACAAGCTTTTCTTACTGTACTGCGTGTCTAACTCGTTCTATCCAGCACCACTTGGCGGCGTCTTCATTCTCTCTATGACCTGTCATAGAGTAAAGGACAGAACTTTAGATGATTTCCCTGATAAAGAAAAATATTTTGTTTAGATAGACTTTGTTCACAGAGATGAGAAACCTTATTTTCTTGAGGTACAATGCTTAATGGGAAAAACAGGAAGATAATGTACAGGAAGACATATTATAACTGGTCCTCCTGTACATTATCCTAACCCTAACCCAATTAATTTGTATACAGTTATTTCTATACACCATCCTCAGCTAACATTAGCTGTGTCTCAATTCAGCGGCCGCATCTTCGGAGGACCCGATCAACGTAGCCTATAATTGTAGCACAGTACAGGATAACCATCTAAAATTCTCTGTTCTATAGTTAAGTAGAGACTGTGACCTGCTAAAGAGAGTTCATATGGACCCCTGTATAAGGTAGACCCAGAGAGAGGTCATACTGCGTTTGTTCTGCAGGAGGTTTAACAGAAGCCATAATGATGCACTGTATGAATATCTCACTGTCCTTTATTTAAGTTGCAAGGAGAGTGACAAGATGAAGCTAAAACATGAAGCTAAAACATCTCAGTTACATTGGGGCAGTGAACAAATAATCCAAAATACAACATCTTCCAAAGTCATGTTGATTGAAACACTAACAGGACATCATAGGAATGTCCATGGGCTCACTGTGTAACTCCTCCAAAACTGACCAAATGCCTGATGACATTCACCTGTCAGTCCTTGTGACTCTAACCACACTCCAAGGTTAATTTTTCTCATTTTGTTTTTGCCATGTTGCACAGTAAATGAACAGTGTGGAAATGTCCTACATTTATATAATATCGCTACAAACAACAATGCACAGGAAGTAAATAGTATTGTATTTTTGAATTACATTACATTGGTTGTCCATTGGCAGGATTCATTCTTGTGTTCTAGGGCATCGGATCCCAAACTGGGGTACGCGTACCCCCCGAAGTGGTTCAGGGGGCACGCGGGGAGAGCTGGAGATTGTATGTCTGAAGGGGTACAGGACTATAAAAAGTTTGGGAACCGCTGTTCCAGGGTTGATTCTCCTCCTCTACTTTTCTGTTTTCTTCTCTTTTTGCCTCCACTTTCATGAGTGCCTGGCCTTTCATTGTATTATGAAAGGCCCACTCATGCACTCACACAAACACAGACAAAGGCAGACACATACGCACGCGCACACACACACAGACAAACACCTCCTATTTTCCTGAAATAACCCTAGACAGCCACATGGAGGTGCTGCAGTGCTTCGTAACATGCTGGATATTTCCTATATATTTTCCTCCTTTAATTGCATTGAATGGTACGAAGCAATGAGAAACACCTAAAGTAAAACTTGAAGACAGCATGAAGGTATTTCCCACTAGAGTTTAATTGAGGCAGGAATTTTGATTTGTTTGTCACAACAAAGGAGGAACATGGAAACACAATAAACTGACATCCTTTCATTGAATGCTTACCTACATGTACACTCTAATTAACATTAGAATGAAAAAAACCCATATCAAATATTGACCTGCAGTGGTTTACGCTTTGTTTCAGTTTGTCAATGAGGCAAGAAGCTTTTCTCCACTAGACAATGGGAACCAGTTTCAGACATTCAGTGGTGCAGGATGAAATGACAGAAATGGGTCTCATGCTTCTTGCAAACAAGGTTACATAATGTTTAAAAGATGGGTTATTTTCAAGTAAAGGATGAAAACAGAAAGACGGTGGCAGAAAGGCTGACTCTGACATTTATGTGTCATTAATGTCCTTTTCTTCAGTTTCTCCTTATTCTCCTCTTATCACTCTCCAACAGCAACATTTCATCCAAGTCCTGATTGCTGTCAGTTGTCTTTGTAATGATAAAGATAGAATACCAACAAAATCAGTACTAACTCTGTTACATTGGTTTTGTGACCTCCGACTGCTGGAGCCTTTGGTTACTTGTGTTGACTTAGCTTTCATTTTTGGTTGCATTGTATAACTCCAAAACTAAAAAATGATTCCCTCCTCCATTTGGCAAAACAGGTTTGAGAAACGAGTAGATTAAAAACTTTATACCAATGCAATAGGAAACTGAAATAAAAACAAATTGTTTTCCCAAGCTGGGCTCATTACGAGTGTTGATTTGGTATGGGGAAACACAATATAAATCAAATTCATCAATCAAATTTTATTTGTATAGCCCATATTCACAAATATCAATTTGTTTCAAAGGGCTTAACAATGTGAAATATCCTCTGTCATTAATCTTAAATATCGATAAGTGATGGGGGTTCTCTGGTTCTATCCAAGAAAACTGCAGATCTTACACAGAGATGATGAATCACACTGTAATTTTCTCTTTATCTGTTGCCTCCTCACATTTAGGAAGGAAGTGAGCTGATTCTATTTCCTAAGGAAGCTTCAACGTTTGCAGCAGGATGTTGGAGATGTTCTATCAGTCTGTTGTGGCCACTGCACTGTTTTATGCTGTGGTCGGCTGCTGAAGCAGCACTGGAGCCAGTGGTGCAGAGGAGGACACTGAACAAACTGTTTATCATCACCCTCACCACCCCGTTCCACCACGTACTGAACAGACAGTGCAGCACCTTCTCCAAAAGTGGCAATCAGCAACTATCATCACATTACTGTCATTGCCTGCCTAGAGCTCATCAATGTTAACAGCCACACTCACACCCACCTCATAATCACCATCTGTTAGAACTTCCTTTACCGTAATATCCACACCCACAGCTAACACCCAGAATCCAATCATAACTATGCAACAAAACACACATTATGAATCCAACCCCTTAAAACTAGTCAGTCCTTACAGCATATAACTGGATGCGGCAGGGCGAACTGTGTGAAAGAAGAAGCGTGGTCCTAAAGTGAAGCCCCCGGTTACCAACCTGTTCACGTCTCAAATAAATTTCGCCCACTCAGCAACACACCTGCTAAGGAACAAAGACTGGTTATTGGCGACTCTATTCTGAAAAATGTGAAGTTAACGACACCAGCAACCACAGCTAAATGTTTTCCTGGGGCCAGAGCGGGCCAGAGTCATATATAAAACTGCTGGCTAAGGAGGTAAAAAAAATCCATATTGATTCAATGTGCACACATGTACACATCCGGTCTCTCAATCCAAAATTCCTACTTATTAATGTTCTGATTACTGATCATCAGATCGATATGCTATTTCTAACTGATACCTGGCTGCAAAATGGTGAATATGTACGTTTAAATGAATCAACGCCCCCCCAACCGATATTAATACTCATAGTCCTTGAAGCCGAGGCGGAGGTGGAAGGGGTTGTAGCAATCTCTAAATTGGATTTATCTATCAACCTTTGAACTAAAGGTAGTTAGTACTCGTTTAATAATCTTATAAACAGACGCATACGTCCCAGCCTGAAATCACATAAACCAGTTCATCTAGTTATCACATATCGTCTGCATGCCCCTTTCTCTGAATTTGTATCGAAATTTTCTGAATTTCTATCAGAGCTTATTCCTAGGACATATTAAGTCATGTTGTTATTTCAACATTCATGTAGATGTTGCCAAACTAAGCTTAGTTCAGCATTGAACTCATTAATAGACTTGATTGGTTTTACTCAACATGTGAATAAACCCACTCACTGTTTAAATCACACTCTTGATCTTGTTCTGACAGATGGAATATAATAATAATTAATTAATTAAGTAATAATAATATTTGCTCCAAAATATACCATATTCTGTCTGACCATTTTATATATATATACATATGTATTAACCTACTATAATACAGGAAAGTTATCAAAACTTCACTCCCACACTAGTTGATAACTATTTTAAATGTACAGCAGCCTCGTTAAAAACAACCCTTGACACCCCGCTGAAAAAGAAGAAAGTAAACCAGGGGATATAAGCCCCATGGTATAATTCTCAAACACGTGTTATAAACAGACATCGCGGAAGCTGGAGAGGAAGTGGCGTTCCACCAGCCAAGGTGATTTTCACCTATCCTGGAAAGATAAATGATAAATAACAACAAAGAATCTTCTATTATAGCTCTACTGATCCATCTATTCCTATAATTCTGAGGAGCAATTATTTTCCTGAACTTCTTCACAAAAAAATGTTAACCATCAGGGAAAAAAATTCACCACCTCCTCCACATCAGTAGCACAGATATATTGTTGATTCAAGAAAACATAGAATGACCTGTTGCACCAGATCTATAATTGAACCACTTTTATTCGATTGCTCTTTCTGAATTGATGTCACTAGTTCCATTATCTAAACCATCAACTTGTCTATTAAGCTCTTGCCCAACTGGAATTTTTAAAGGAAGTGTTCCCCCTTATTGACAGCTCCATATAAAATCTGATTAATGTCTTTGTTAACTGGCTACGTACCACAAGCTTTTAGCTAATTATAGACCCATATTAAATCTGCCCTTCATTTCTAAAATCCTTGAAAAAGCTGTTGCTAACCAGCTATGTGATAACTTAGATAGTAATGGTTTGTTACAAAACTTACAGTCAGGGTTTAGAATCCATCACAAGACAAACACAGCACTGTTAAAAGTTACCAATGATCTTTACATGGCATCGGATAATGGACTTGTCTCTATACTCGTCCTTTTGGATCTTAGTGCAGCATCGCAGCAACATGGGCAGCTGTGGCTGAGGGGTTGAGCAGTCATCCTAAAACCTGAAGGTCGGCAGTTCAATCCCCAGTCTTGCTCATCTGCATGCCGAAGTGTCCTTGGGCAAGATGCTGTACCCTGATTTGGCCCTCATAAAACAACAAAAGTGCTGCGATTAGATGCACTGTATGAATTGGTGAATGCAAAACTGTACTGTAAAGCAGCAATTTATAAATACAAAACCATTTAACAATACCATTTACGTAAATGCATCAGTCGCCCTTCTGGTTGAACTGGTTGAACACCACATAACAAACGTTTGGCCCTGACCACATCGAGCACTGCCCCAAATTGCACTCTGCAGTGAGAAGCTTCTCACTTAACTCGCTCTGGAGCAGGTTAGATTTTTATAAGATTTCATGGTGATTGGCGCTCAAGAAGCACTTTCAGCTGTACAGCTGATAGCTGTTGGCTGATTAATTCCCTGGATATGAAGGCAGCAAAGATCTACCACATGAGAGAGAAACATGAAGGAGACTGACACATGGAGAAGAGACTGGAGAGGAGA
This sequence comes from Platichthys flesus, assembly GCF_949316205.1. Taxonomy (NCBI): domain Eukaryota; kingdom Metazoa; phylum Chordata; class Actinopteri; order Pleuronectiformes; family Pleuronectidae; genus Platichthys; species Platichthys flesus. The sequence continues at coordinate 25,737,704 of NC_084952.1, read as the reverse complement.
CAGAGCTGAGCCGAGCCACATTACCCGAAAAGGTTATGTATTCTTTATTTATTTGTCATCAAATTATCTGGGAGGTCCGACCCCGCACACATTCATGCCCAACGGAAAGCGCAATGTGTGAATTAGCATCGCCACGTCCACGTTAGCATCACTACGTCCGCTAGCATCGCTACTTCGTAGGGTTCTTTTAGGCTTAAAACATGCTGTCAAATATGAATGTAGGGGCTTGCGGACACTTGGATGGAAGTATGTTCTGTAATTCTATGTCTGAAGAAGGGGTTCTAATTTACCTCAATTGTATTGGGTATGACTGCAACGCTGCTTACCCCTGAGGCTCCAGAGGTGTTTTGTACACTCAGACACTTCACCCGCCCCTTCATCAGCATAGTGGTGAGTGAATAATGAGTGAATTAAGATGTTACACTCAACTATCCCTTTAAGAACATTTGAAGTGAATATGGCCGATTTCAAGTTCTGGAGCCTAATTTATATTTTTCTTTGTTTTAAAATAAACCTTTGCATTGCTATAGTTTTATATTTTACATTACATTACATTTACCTTTGTATTAGATTTGGAGATATTGAAGAAACTCTTTAGTGACAAATTATTTGCAGTTTTGGAGTAGCTCTACATTATTATAGTAACGATTACTGGACCATAACTTAATTATTGTGTTTTTACTGTATATAATGAATGAGTTCTTTGTCCAATAATTGTTTAATTAACTGGATAACTTGGATGGCCAAATCATTACTGGATCTCATAATGCTAACACAGAAGTTAATAATTTATTTATTCAGTCTTTGCAATTAGTCAGTCCAGTCTGCATGAGCAGAAAGAATGAAATAGCTAGCCTGGTGCAACGAGTGAGGTATTCATTGGCAAATGGAGACTGAGGGCGAGGTCAAAGGTCACCACTAACAGAGAGTTAGTTAAGAGGCATTGAAGAGGTCAAACCTATAAGGAATTCTTGTTTCATTAATGTGTGCATGTGTGTTTGACTTTGCTACACTGAGGCTGTGTCTCAACTCAACTCAGTGGGAGGATGGCGCTGATTCCTCAAGCAAAGGGTTGCCCCCTTTAACAGGAAGTAGTAGAACCCCACAAGAAGGTAGGGTCTACCCACAAGGTTAGAATTGTCACCAAAGTATGATGTGACAATCCTGCCTCTGTGTATGTTGTTATCTCCAAAGTAGAGTTGGATGAATGAAAGCTTGCTCTGAAGAACTCTGCAAGCTTTATGCCTCTGTATGTAAATGTATAGGAAAGGGGGTCTGAGGCTGCACTGGAGCACAAACACACAACCAAAACAGTGCTATGATTGTGTTAGTATATGGGTCTCAGTTCTAATAGTCAGACCGGCTGATGAGACAAAGCCTTTAACAGAAACTGACCACAGCCAAAGAGAAGAGTACATTATTATTCCTAAGAACCAAAAAATTAAACAGGGGATGTACAAAGCACGAGACAAGATATAACAGCATCTCCTGGACAACCCAGAATGGTCTGTACGTTGATGGTGGTCTTTAATGAGGGTCTGATACAGAGAGGCTCTGAAGGGGATCTAAGACCTCTCCTCTCCTCTCCAACCTCCCTAACCAGCCAGGTATTGTAAGTGAAGTGGCAGCGACACACCAGTGAAGTGGCAGGACACAGGTAGATGGAACAATAACCTCCCTTTCTTGCTATGCAAACAGCAGCAGTTAGTAACCATGCAGATACAGAAAGGGGGGAGACTAAGGTACGGTGGCTCTGAGAGCTCAACACACTTCAAATTAAGTAAACTCATGCAAGTCGACAAAAAACAAGGAAAGAAAGAAAACATCTTCATCGATTTTACAACACAACACAATGCATTACGCACAACACATTACAGAAACCTGCTGCAATTACAGAAAAGCGCTTTACCTTTTTTTTGTAATTTTTTGAAAAGATGGTGTCATCCAAGTACTGTCTGTCCTAGAAAACAACAAAATCTTTGAAAATCTGGCTCCCTTAAGTACCATAGCACTGGGACTGCCTTGCTCAGGGTTATCAACGACCTCCTAATGGCTGCTGATGACGGCATGTGCTCAATCATGGTACTTCTGGACCTCAGTGCAGGATTTGACACAGTGGACAATAGCATTTCGTAAACAGACTAGAGCACTGGGTGGGGATATCTGGCACAGCACTGGAGAGGTCTGCTTCGTACTTCGTATTTCTCATAATTTTTACGTAAAGTACGGTGTGCGGCAGGGATCTTGGGGCCCATTTCATTTTTATTGTATATACTTTTATTGTACCATACTTGGTGTTTCATTACGTTTTTATCCTGACGATAAACAGCTGTACAGTTAGACACAAAGAACCGGCATTCTGAGTTTACTCACTAACTCCCTCTATGACATAAAAAAACTGAATTTTCTCAAGTGGAACTCGAACAAAACAGAGATTCTGGTCATTGGGTCCCAGCAAATAGCAAAACAAATACTGCCATCTGCCAGACTGTCCAGAACTCAGCTGCCAGGCTTTTAACCTTTTAATCAGATCATTCCTGTATGTTTTAGAATTGAATTTTAAGATTTTATTGATCACTTTTAAGGCCTTTCATGACCTTTCTCCCTGCTACATCACTGACCTTTTAGAATCATACAAATCAGATGCATGTTGAGCTCTTCGGCCAGAGGTCTCTTACAGAGGTGTGGACTCGAGTCACATGACTTGGACTCGAGTCAGACTCGAGTCATGAATTTGATGACTTTAGACTCGACTTGACAAAATGTAAAGAGACTTGCAACTCGACTTGGACTTCAAAATCAATGACTCGTGACTTCACTTGGACTTGAGCCGTTTGACTTGATAAGACTTGCTCCTTTCCCCAAAACACAAAGATTCAAAAGTATGTTATTAAGGAGCGCTCTGTATCTGTCATCGTGTTTGTGTGCGTCTGTGTGTGTGTGTGCAGCGCCGCTGCTCCCAAAACGTGCACTGAGCGCTGTGCGTCGGGCACCAAGTCCTGAGGGGGCACCAAAAAAAAAGCAACTGAAAAATCATCATAGTTATTATAATTATGTAGCCAAGCGTTGGTTGTATCATAAGTCCGGCTTCAGCCGACAAAGGACACGAGAGCAGGTCATGCGCTCGGGACAGCACACCCGTTTATTCTCCGTTCATTTTACAACTTCACTCATCACAGCACCCACTCCTTTAAAACCCCCTTTCAAAATAAGCACTTAAAACCGGAAATACAAATCAACCCTCAACAATAACGTCATTAAATAAATTAGCCTACAATTATAATGCCGATATTATTTCAGTAAAGAAATATTAGGTACCTTTTAGACATGTATATCATAAAAAAGGCAGAACAAGAGATATATTAAATTGCTCAAAAAAAGTTAAAGAAGATCGACTATTCTTGTTTGTACTTATTGATGATTATTTAACGTAATCATAGAGGAGTTATGCTTAGGGCACCAAAATGGCTCGCAGCGCCACTTGGTGGAATCATACTACGTCCCCATCGTGCACAAATGACTGACAGACTTTTGGCCAATTTGGTCTTTTGCAAATGCAATGCAGCATAGGGCCCTGACATATAAAAAGCACAACCCTGTTCATCGTTATGTTCAAGTATTTGTTATGTTTCTCACATGTACACACACAGACACACAGACAATATGACGTGAGATAAACACAGGACAGGACAATGTTGTTAGCACTTTTGTACAAATAATTACAGTTGCACTTGTTTTTTCAAATGTGTTCATTCTGTAGGAGTGGTTTAAAATAAAGAATATTCTTGCAAAATATGAGTTAAATGTTAAAAATGACTGGTTAATAGTGCAATAGGGAAGTGCAATGTTGGCACAATTTTTTTTCTGTAATTTGAATTGCACTTGTTTTAATAAATAAATACAGATTTTAAAAGCATACATGATCTGTGTAAATATATTATTACTCAGTGATCAAAAGGACTCGAAAAGACCCGAAACTCAAACTGCAGGACTTGGACTTGACTTGAGACTTGTCAGTCTTGACTTTGGACTTGACTCGGGACTTGCCTGTCTTGACTTGGGACTTGACTCGGGACTTGAGGGCAAAGACTTGAGACTTACTTGGGACTTGCAAAAAAATGACTTGGTCCCACCTCTGGTCTCTTATATGTTCCAGAGGCCCGCCTAAAAATTAAGAGGGACAGTGCATTTGCAGTCCGGGCCCCGAGGCTGTGGAACAACCTGCCTGAAGAGAGTCAGTTGACTCAGTGAACCCTATTAATTTCCTTCTTATAACATGCCTTTCCTGATTTGACCTGAGTCTTAACTTTCTTTATAACTGACATCTTACACGGCACTTGTATTTATACGTGAATTTATTCTACCTGTGTCTTCTAAACCTGATGTTTTACGACCTGTCTGTTTTTATGCTGCCTTTGTAAAGCACTTAGTAACATAGGTTTTGAAAAGTGCTCTATACATAAAGATTATATAATTATTATTATTTTGAGCCTCATAGGGGCACTTATGAGGCTGTGTCGCTGAAAATGTTACTAGCACTGACCAACTTGCATTCACTGATTTATTTTTGCAGCAACGTTTTGTTACTAGACCTTCATAAGGTAAACAATTAGTGATGTTACAGCCATCTTAAATAGGGAGTGGCCAAAGGTCAGCCCCAAATTCCCATTACTTTTTTTGCAGGTGAAACTGCAAAGATGCATTTATGGCAAGTACAAAATTACAAGAAGACTAAGAATAAAACATCATCGTGATGAATATGATCAGGCTCTAAAGGATTAAATATTGCATCAAATTTCTTTATAGAAAAAAAAATCAATCAGAGGAAGAAAGAGCATAAACATGGTAGCAAAATAAATCCCTGATTGCAAGTTGGACTTTGTGCAGGGGTCAAATTTTTCATGCTTTTTTAACTACTCGTCTCTCTCCAATAATCCTGTTCTGCCAAATGGAGGTGTGAAGTATTCTTGAGTCTAATGGCATACGCAAAAGAAAGTTCTGATTTATAAAACCTTGTGCACGCAAACCTGAACACAATGTTCACTTTATAAATCACAGTCCCCAGGAAAAGTTTGTATGTGGATCTGCCTCCAAATCCGCCCTCCACACGCCCACTTTCAACCATAAATGGTCAATGTAAAGAGTCATGGCATCAAGCGATGAGAAGAGGAAGTAAATTTCTGAAAATGACAATGAGCTGTTTGTTAGTGAGGTGGAGGTGAAGAGCGACTTTATGGAACAGCAGTGAGGTCACTAATAAAGTGGTGAGAGAACGAAAAAAAACCAGATCCTGAAATAAAAAATATCAAATTCAAAGGTGGAGGCAAAAAAAACACCCCCTCAGAATATGAGTGAACTTTTGTATTCTCTGTTCGTATTCCAATCATCCTAAACTGCAGGATTATTAAATTCAGAGAAAACTGTGATATACTCAATCTATAGAATTTAACAGACTTTTTATTATATGCTAATGTCTGTAATGGGATGGTTTGGTTCAGTCCGTCGATCTATGTGATAATGGACTCAGTTTAGCACAAAGATCACAGATCTATAGAATCTATATCAGCTGATCAGACATCGCTGAACCCTCTCTTCTCCCTCAACCTTCCATTCGCATGGACACATCACGCAGAATCACATCAGTGTCACAGCAGTATTTCTTTATTGAGAAAATCAGAGAGATTCCCTCACATCAGTAGATCTTCATCTACTCTCTGGGATACTATTTGGAAAGTTTCTTGATTGGAAAGTGATCTCCAGTGCGCTCCGTGCGCTCTGTGCGCCTGATGGCACAGACCCGTTCACTGCAGAGATTTGATGATACACGCACAGTGTTAGAAGATATTATCAAAAACTATTAATGACTCGGCTCCGTAACACTGCTGTTTAATGGAATCTGAATGTAATTAGCTGTAAGTTGTTTAATATATTTTTTAATTAAAAGGTTTGTGTGGAACAGAAATGTCGAAACTTTTGCCGTCAACTTTGTTTTTATAAATCCCAACGTTTGCGTGAGAAGTTGTGTACGCACAATTCAGGCCCCGTTTTGTGCGTAAGCAATGGTTATAAATGAGACCACAGCTCATTTTGCTCAGTTATGAAGTTTCCTAGGCAAAATCGGCTATCAAAGGTACCCTTAAAGTGAGTTCCAAAATAAAACAGGAAACAAGACAACATTCAGAATCAAAAAGGTAGCTAATTATTTTGGAGATGTGACAAATGCTGCAGAGAAAAGCAACGGCATTAACTCACTCTCTTTGTGGTTCATCTCTGTAGGTGGTGTTGGTCTTGGTATATTTTTGAATTTTTCTGATCTATGATTATTATGTATCTATATTTTCTGTTGGTATGCTTTGGTAAACAAATTTAAGAAAAAGGGTTATATTTCTATAGTCCTTTTCTTGTCTAGATGACCAGTCAAAGTACTTTACAGTACAGTTTGCGATTCACACAGTCTATGGCAGCGGTCGGCAACCTGCGGCTCCGGAGCCGCATGCGGCTCTTCAGCCCCTCTGCAGTGGCTCCCTGTACAGTGCAGGTTGTGCATATTTTTGAACGGTGAACTTAACGAATCAGTTCTTTCATATGATGAACGTGAGTGAACGTCACGTTCACGTTCATTTTTTAAATAATAATCGTATCAGGCCAGATCAGGCCTAATCTATATTTCCAACCCCCGGCCTAATCATGGATAAATCCCAGCAAAGAAAAGTCTGGGAGGGAAATAGAGTTTAATTCTGCGTGGACAGATTACTTTGCTTTCACTGCCACCGATGCTGTCTTACCTGTATGTTTGATATGTGTCGAGGAATTAGCAAACAATAAGAAATGTAATGTTCTAAGATATTTCCAGAGCAAGCACACAGCATCTGCTAAAAAATTCCAAGCTGGAGATGAGCAAACAAAGCTGAGTTCTGTGTTTAATTTATTCCAAAGTAGGCCCACACATGTATTTTGTTCTCCAATTCATAAGAGTTTGGTGATTTTGTAACAGGTAAAAAAAGCAGTTAAATGTCAAAAGTTTTTTTTATTGTCGTTCTATTATTTAATAAATGGGTTAGGGTTAGTTTTTATATATATTGTATAACTATATATATATATATAACTTTATAACCTGTGTTATCAAATATGTTGTGCGGCGCCAGACAGATTTAATTTGGGGGAAGAGGGGGCAAAATGGCTCTTTCGATAGTAAAGGTTGCCTACCCCTGGTCTATGGGCAGCACTTTTTTCTATAAAGGGCCTTTCAGCCACTTCAACATTCAGATTGGAAAGACTGGGATCGAAATGTCGACCTTCTGGTTGGAAGACGACCCTCAGCCACAGCCGCCCCTTTGGCAATGCTGTATTGCTTTGCAATCATAATCATTAAGACCTCTGAGTTAAATCTTGTTTAATTATGCTTCTGGAGGTATAGACCCTTAGGTGCTTTTTTAAGTCCAACCGCACCATGGGAATAACTGTCACATGCATGTCACTCTTAACCATATATTTAGAGATTAGATTGAACCCTCAAACATTTGTGAATGTTGGTCTTTGCGATCGACTATTGCTTGTGAAGGATTGTTGTTTATCCCGGGAGTAGAGTTCAGAGGTTTGAAAAATCTGACACTGAAGCTGTGTTTGTGGGGCACAGTGAAGCATAACCTGCTTTTAAAAAGATAAAATGAGTAAATAGGAATCAAATAACCCCACTGGCATCAAAATGCCACGTCCCATGAGATCACATGTTCTCCCCTTGGTGAAGTTTGATGTGGACAACACAAAATTAAGTTCCTGACTTATATCTGTAGGATTTTATATTCCAGCGCTACCACATGATGTATGAAAAAACAGGTTCCTAATAAAGTGCTTGGTGGCTAGTCATGCAGCACTGTACTCTTTCTTATTGTTTTATTTATTTCCGTCTTTATTACAGAGAAATATGATATGTATCATCAGTAGGAGTCAAAACTACAACTTATAAGGAGTCTGAAGTATGTTTTTCCATCTTGTAAAATGTCTCTCTCGAAAGCAGGGCCAGACATCTGGAAAAGTAAGTTAAGCTCCCACTTGTTTGACCTTTATTGCTGCTATTGTACTGATTATTGCGTACCAAACTCCCTGTATTACTGAGTGTGAACCTGCTTCTTTTTCTCATTTTGATTCATTGCCTCTGACCAGTGTAAAAGGACCATTTGAAGAGCTGATCAAAAATCTGAAAATATATAATTTGAATAAACCTTATAATTTTTTGTACAATTGTATACACATGCATGCAGATTGTGATGTCTTTTAGCCTGTTTTTGAATTTGTGTTCGGTTTCAAAGCAGCATATTATAATGTTTTTTCTTTCCTTTATGCAGCAGGCGTCTGGAGGCCAATAGTCTTTTTCATGATGTTTTGAATCACCTGGACGCGGTGCAGCCGTCCTAGTCAGTTGTTAAGTGTTGCATGTAATCTGTTTCCAGGTCCAAGCTCTGGTAAGATGCAGCAGTGCTGTGTCCTTTGTTGTGGATCTCAGATGGAGGAATAGATCAAATACAATGTGAAACAAAGTTTGTCTTTTTCTAGTGTATGCTAAATGTAACCTATCTAGACTTAGCTGGGCAGCACAGAAGTAATAACAGTGTGAAGACCAACATGAAGTTTAAAAAAAGACACCATGTTGATGGTTTAGAGATGCCTCTCTAAAGCCGGGTCATGACAACATTGTTAATCAGGCATCCAAAGGTTTGAATACATTAGTCTGAACTAGACTTTAGTCACTGCTCATCACCATGGAGCTGCTCGTTTCGTTCACTTTGTTCAAGGAATATTCAGCTACACTGTATCTAAAAGCTACTAATATGACATACTTTTCATACACCTAAAACCTAAAAAGTGGAAATCATCAAATCATCTGTTAGTTCTAATTTCATAAAAGTTAATTTGTGTCACCTTGATAACTGCCGGTGGAAATGAGGCCTGCTTTGCTTTTAGCATGTTACATGTGGACTCTGCTGTGTTCAGCAATGTGCCGACGTTTTGTCAGACTCTATCACTTTCCCTGTGAGCTGCTTGTAGAGCAAGTGTGTGTCTTTGTGGTTATGTGACTCATACAAGAAGAAACACAAAAACACACCAGGCTCATTTGTTTGGCTGATTGGATTCCCCTAGTGACTAATGCGCTGCCAGCAAGACATCAGACAAGTTTGATCAAGTTTTGATGTGATCCACGAATTTTAATATTTTCTCAATGACTACTGTCGCTTCTCTCCCCTGAATGTTGCTTGGCAAAGCTCGCTTCTTTTCTCATATTAATTGGCTAAAAAATCAAAGCAGGCACAGAAAACGAGAAGAGTTGAAAGATAAAAAAGGAGCTACAATGAATGTTCTGCCTCTGAGCCTGGGCCTGAGCCTGGGCCTGTTTGAGTTTGAGACCCTAACCCTAACCCATTTAAGTAACAAGTTCTCGGTAAAACCTATTCTCGAATTCTTATACAACACCACTAATATACATTATGTTTTCATCTCCTCACTCACCCATTTATTTTCTTGTTGAATTGAAGATTAAAAGTCAAAAGATGGATGTTGGGTAAGAAATCTCCAGAGCCGTGCAGCTTCAGGGTAACTGTCACCACACTGCTGACAGATGGGTTTCAAAGAGAGGTCAGACTTGCGCACATGGGGGTTGAAGAACAGGATTAATGAAACATGCTATATGGAGGGTGTAATATATTTAAAAAATAATATGATACCTTTGATACATCATGTGTGTGGCAGCTGCCAACAGAGCAACAGCTTGCTTGCCTGGAAACATTTGAAAGTGAAATTCAATTACATTTTATTTGTAAAGCGCCAAATGATAACATACATTATCTCAAGACATTTCACATATGCAGGTTAGGGCCTTAAAAACCATAGAGGAAACCAACAGTTCCCACAATGAGCAGACACTGTGACTGTGAAGAAAGAAAGTGGAAAAAACCCATGTATACAATGGTTTAAGGAATTGTTCAGGCAAAGGGAAAAACAGCATTCAAATCTAATAAAAAGAAAGAATATGGATGCAATAGGTGGTGGCCACAGAAATATCAATGGATGTGAAACAATGAGAAGTTCATTATGAATGTGGAGTCTCATACCAGGTCGGAACCGGGCTTTTGGCACATTTCGTTTTATAATTATCAAATAATCTGGGTGAGCTTTTAAGGTTTTGATAGCAAATTATACAAGATGCATACGTTTATGAATGACTCAATGGACACATTTGTGCGGAATTGAGTTTTTAACTGTGAGACGGCCTTAAGAACCTCAACAAATGTGACAAAGAAATTGAAGCTGCATAGTCGAGGGACATTTGCAGTGCTGGGCTGTGCTAAGCAGGAGCCAAGAGGATATTTGGTCCTTTGAGTGGAAGCTTTGGATTGAGGGCATCATCCACCCTCAGGAGAGATGAAGATCCTTCCTGAGCCACCCAGAGCTCTGCCTCAGATGTTACACTGAGAGCCTGATAATATGCACAATCACAGAAGATGTGAAAAGAGTGAAACAAACAAAGCACATGTGAAACAGTACTTTGGTTTATGTGGCAGTTTATAAAAAAACTGATTTGAAGAAACAGATTAAATAATTTTATAAAATATGCTTTATTGTAAACCTAAATTATTGTGTTATTATTATATGAAGACTGTAAAAGTATATTCAGAACAAAATGTAAGTCTTATTTTGGGGCACGCACCAAAAATAAGACTGTTTGTGTCAATTTGTGAATAATAAACACAATAAACATGTTTTGTGAATTTGTGAATGGAAAATGTATTATTCTGCTGTCCAGTGTCACACGGTGTACCATTAATTGCCAATATAGTGCCAAAGGATGTAAGATGGGAGGACTCTTGACACTTTAGAATTGCCCTGCCCATAGACTGTTTAAGAAGATGGACGACATGTCTGCTGCCAAAAATGTACCCAAATCATCTTGATCTTCACCTGGATGCTGGCTGCAGTATCAGCATCAACCCCACCTCATCCATGTTAATAGATGGGACATGGACCAAAACGTCAGAGTACATATAAAATAGTTTTTCCCAAAGATTGTTAACTGTTCAATTAAAAACTATTGTGTAAGACAAGTCCAAAAACGCGGTGTTACGACACACTATGTTAAGACAAGCTAATACAACACAAACAGAGTAAAGGACACTGATACCCCAATCAGTTCTAAATAGTGACCCATGTTAAATGAGGAATACAACGTTCTTCATAACCAAGTTTGGGTTTAAGTCAGGTGAGTAAAGTAATGCACACGAGGGCGATTCGATTGGAGAGAGCCTGCAGAGGGACAGACAGAGAGGTCAAACTGAAAAGTTATTCACATCTAATAAATATCTGTCTTTGTAGTTCAGCTTCAGGTTTGTCAGTGAAACATTTGAAACTACACTGCAGACTACTCTCAGACTGACAGCGAGCATTAGGATGACAGCTGCATCAACATGGCTTGTGTCATATGTAAGTCTGCTGTCTGACAGTGCCACGAGTGATCGGGGGATTATTAGAAAAGGAGAGGCTGGGCAGGTCAGAGCAGCTCCACCAACTGCAATTGCATTAGTTTATATTAGTTATCCTGATAAACCACCTATCAGCAGCCGTGTCCATTTTTAAATTGCCAGGAGGGATCAAGTGTTCTGTGTTGCTGTGTGGTCATGTCAACAAATCAACCTGTGTGCACTGGGATAAACTCTATGCATGCACACAAACACACACACACAAACACACACACACACACACAAACACAATGGGACAGGACTACCTCATTTGGTGTGGTGGACCCATAGATCACTGGGATCACTCCATCTTTATAATCAGCTTGATCATAGGAGCAGCAAGAGGGGAGGGGAATCGTGGCAGAGGACACACACACCCAACACACACACACACACTCACACACTCACGCACACACACAAACACACAAATCTGGCTAAAACTTAACATAACTGGGTTAGACTGTATTCGTGCCACACACTCACACACATTCAGAGCCCATACTTAATCATTTGGAGGCCTTTCTATTGACCTGGTGTTCTGCGGTTAAACAGGATATATGCTCTGGTCATAAATCACTGGGCTGAACATCAACTTAGTGGAGAGCTTAGTGTAAAGCAGACACAGACACAGATCTTTTTCACCTTCCACTGCCAACTGTGTCTTGAGTTGGTAAGATTGAGTTACTCTGGCTACATTTGCTCAGTATCACAGTGTAAATAATACAACGCACTGGATTTGCAAGAGTTTGTGCTTTACAGTAAGGCCAGAATAATAACATACATTTGATCACTTTAAAAGAGGTCAGGTCCTTCTCATAAAACCCCTGTATCTCCTTGTACATTTCATGCTGTCAAACTAACTCAGAGGTTTAGATATTCTTTCACAAACTCAGATCATTTTCCACTGCCCAAGGCTGAGACCATTTCAAAATTCATTGGATAATATCATAAATGCATTGGCCTCAAGCGAAAACAAGGTCCCAAAGATATGAGGTTTGTACCTGACAGCAATGTAAAGCTTGCCTGGAGGAGACGATGTATCTCTGTATGGCTTCACAAAGTTTGAGCTCCGTTTTTTCTTCAAAGCATTTCAAAGGTGATGCGGAAAATCTTCTTCACTCTCTGATTTGGATTCGCTATTAAGATCAGAGTGTTGTCAGGCGTGCCAGTTCCTTAGTCCAATTCAGGCTGTATTTCAATTTTTTCACTTCTGGTGGAAGAATATTTTGTTCAGAAGACGTATGTTTCAGCTCTGCAGATGATGGAAGAGGCTGATAGCCTGCAGGAGATATGCTCAAGAGGATGCAGGTTTGGTGTGTTTTCAGTTCATAAGAGAAGGAGAGGCTGCTCACTGCAGAACCAATGCATCGATCCTGACCCGGTCCAGACTCAGTCATACAACTGGCAGATGTAGTAGTTCAGTGAACAGCATATGGATACTTTGGAAGCAAGTAAATCAAAAATGAGATTTAAGACAGAGGTAAAATATTAGCATTGCTCTATCTCATTATCACATTGTTAACGTTTACATTGGTTATTTGCAATCTGAAGATATAGGTGTCAAATGAATGAGATTATCAACCTTGTGTTCCAGTGAAGCGTTTTTGTTATTTGTTCAAACTGAGATTCCTTCATAATTGGTTTTTCTATTCTTACCTTTATTAGATGTCCAGTCCTGTATCTGTAAGCTGTTGCTCTGTGTTTACTAATGTTCCTTTTATTTCCCCATCCTCCTGCAAAATGCAAACCATTGCCTATAGCGACTTTTAGAAAGTGCAGTTAGTGCGTGTATTATGAGATTAGCTTTTTCTGAAAGATGTTTAAATGGTCTGTTAACATGCACAAATGCATCAGACAATACAGAAGCAAGAATAATATGTCTCTTTTTACAGATAGAGAGTTTTCTGTATGTACATATGCTGCAACAAGTGCAACTGTACAACTATTTACATGGGTGTGACATGTGTGTGTGTGTGCGCGCAAAATCATGATATTAAATTTCTAAAGGCACTTTACATAGTGGATAGAAAAGACTCCCTCATTAACCGGAAGAAACCTCTGGCAGAACCAGACTCAAACAGTGGTTCAGGCAAATCCAATACAATAGAAGTAACTGCATACTGCTCCTGTGGTGTCATCCAAGTGTCTGCATACCCCGATTCAAATTCAAATCAAAAAGGCATCATTTACACCATGTTTTTAGCCTAAAAGTCTGCTGTTATGCTCGACTGGCTTGACTGATAAAGCCAAACACCACCAAGTTTCGTGATCGCCATGTCCGTGTTGACTCTGTTTTGGAAAAAATGTTGAAGAATAGTTCCGTTGTGTATCCCCAAAGGACCAAACCGAGGGTAAGTTTGTTAGCTTCATTTTGTACTATGTTCCTTAACCCAGATTTAATACAAACAGACTTAGGGGAGAGCGGGGTAATGTGAGACATCGGGTAATGTGAGACACCCCATGTATCTAGGCAACGGAACAGATTTGTGGTCATGTAACCATTTTGTTTTCAAGCCCCTCCCATTCCCCCCTTACCATGAAGGAGAAGTTGGTGCTAGTGCTGTGGTAAGTATGTTTTTTCACAAAAATATGTTTTGTCTTTGTCTTTGAACTTATTCAACTGTTTTGTCGAAAAACTTATACCATACATGTTGATGAACTTCCAACATATAAAACCATGTGATTGATGCTAGCTGAAGATTAGCCTGAATTGCTCAGAGATGTTGTTTTTTCTAAAATGGTGGCTGTGGGGTAAAGTGAGACAAATGCTGTGGGGTAAATTGAGACATGAAGCACAAGTTAAGTTTAGTCTTAAACATATTTTAGTGTAATATTAAATTACATATGTTTTATTTTTAATGTCAGAAACATTGTAGAAAAGCCATCATGCCAAGAAACTAAACCTAAAAGACAACCTGGGGCCAAACATCCCTCACAGAGATGGAGAGAGCAGCCGCTGAGGTCATGCAAGGAAAGAAGTCCTTAAGAAAAGCTGGAAGGGATAGAAATATTGACAAGACAACCCTCAAAAGATTCATTAAGAAAAAAGAAAATGGGGAAGTAAACTCAATAGCCTGGGGTGCAGTAGCTGAGGCAAAGATAATATTCACAGTTGAGATGGAGGAGGAGCTTTCCAAACACTTGAAACAACTAGCTGACCAGTTCCGTGGCCTTGCTCCAGTTAAGTGCCATGAACTGGCATTTGAATATGCAGAGAGTGAGTGCCAGCCAGGTGGGGCGCTTAATGCTTTGAAGGACTGAATTGTGCATGCGCGTCTCTTTAAAAAACCCGCCAAATAATCGTTTCAACTCGATTATAGTAGTTTAGAAATCTTTTGACCCAATAATCGTAATAAGGATTCAATTTCGAATGAAGCAGCCCTATAGTCCGATATTAGTTTTTGAATGTGTGGTTGTCAATCTAGCTGTCAGGATTTTAACCATTACAACATGAGTTTTTATGGTAGTTTTAAAGTGGAAAAAGTAAGTGGATCACTTTAGCCCCTTGACTTCTCTGGTCTGTCTCACTTTACCCCTAAGCTGGGGTAAAGTGAGACACAAGACCACTTTACCCCAGTGGTCAGAATGTCCTGAAGACATTCTGATCATTTTCATTGCTAGAAAACTGATATATAATCATCAGTTTTCTGATATATAATTTTAGCTCGCCTGGAGGGGAGCAAATATAAAAAATTTCTCACGTTACCCAGCTCTCCGCAGCAACTCTACACATTGTATTATATCACCAACAAAGAAGAGGAATTTTTTTCTGCTTCCTCTCACACTATAGCAGTCCGCTAATAGCAGTCCGTCAGCTTAGCTTAATTAATATGCCCATTATCAATTCATTTCAATTTAATTTTAATTTGTAGTGTAGCAAATCACAACGTGTATGATCTCAAGGCAACTGCAGAATTGAAGAAAAAAAACTCCTTCGAACAGGGAGAAACAGACACCAGACACGGTGTGAAGTGGGCGATATATAATTATGGGGCATAATACAAGTCAGACACAAACTCAGACTCTAACAAACAACTCAATAACATCCATTCTAATGCAATCCCGAGTTTTTTATTTCAATCAATCAATCAAATTTTATTTGTATAGCCCATATTCACAAATTACAATTCATCTCATAGGGCTTTAACAGGGTGTGACATCCTCTGTCCTTAACCCTCAGCAAGAGTAAGGAAAAACTACAAAAAACCCTTTTAACAGGGTAAAAATATGTAGAAACCTCAGAGAGAGCCACATGTGAGGGATCCCTCTCCCAGGACGGACAGAAGTGCAATAGATGCCACGTGCAGGAGAACATCATCAATAATCAAAGTCTCTAGCAGCATTGATGAAGCACAGTCCATGCTCAGCAACCATCTAGACCACGATCCACCATCCAGACCAGACGCCACTTCAGTCCTCAGTCACCGTCCACCGCCGCCCACCAGGAGGACCCATCACAAGCCACCACTGCGGTCCTGGTCCACCGCCCGTGCCCAATGCCAACGCGACACAGGGTCCGCCACCAGCACCACGATCAGCCCACATGACTCAGAATCCGCCACACTGGATCCAACACCGCGACCCCCGGTGCGCGATCCACAAACCGTAATCCATGGTGCGGCCACAGAGGCCCTGGATCTGCGGGTGATAAAGCAAAGGGATTCCGGGGAAGGGGGATAGGGATGGAGAAGAGGAAGGAGAAGCTGGAAAGAGAAGCTCCGTGTGTCATGTGTCATAAAATAGAACAAGTAACGTTCTGGCGCACTAATTAGCTCTAACTATAAGCTTTATCAAAAAGGAAGGTTTTGAGCCTACTTTTAAACGAACAGATGGTGACTGCCTCCCGAACTGAAAGTGGTAGATTATTCCACAGCCGAGGGGCTTGATGGCTAAAAGCTCTGGCTCCTACTCTACTTTTAGAGAATTTAGGGACGACAAGTAGGCTTGAATTCTGGGAGCGGAGTGCTCTAGTGGGTTTATAAGGTATTAACAGCTCTTTAAGGTATAAAGGCGCTATATTATTAAGGGCCTTGAAGGTGAGGAGGAGAATTTTAAATTCTATTCTAGATTTAACTGGAAGCCAGTGTAGCGATGCTAATATTGGAGAAATGTGCTCTCTTCTCTTTGTTCTCGTCAGGACACGTGCTGCAGCATTTTGGACAAGCTGTAGAGTCTTTAACGACTTCCTGCTGGAGCCTGATAATAATGAATTACAATAGTCCAGTCTCGATGTAACAAAGGCGTGGACTAGTTTTTCTGCATCTTTTTGTGAAAGGACATGTCTAATTTTTGAAATATTACGCAAGTGGAAAAAAGCGGTCCTAGAAATTTGTTTTAAGTGACTATTAAAGGATAAATCAGGATCGAAGATCACTCCCAAGTTCCTGACTGTTTCATTGGAAGCAAGGGCAATGTCGTCTAGCGCAGCTATATCATTAGATAATGCATCTCTAAGGTGTTTGGGGCCAAGTATTATAACCTCTGTTTTGTCTGAGTTTAATAAGAGAAAATTGCGGGTCATCCAGGTTTTTATGTCCTTGAGACATGTTCGAAGTTTAGTTAATTGATTACTTTGTTCAGGTTTTATTGACAAATATAACTGGGTGTCATCCGCATAGCAGTGGAAATTTACCGAGTGTGTCCTGATAATGTTTCCTAGTGGAAGCATATATAATGAGAATAAAATTGGGCCGAGCACAGAGCCCTGTGGAACACCATGATTAACTTTGGTGCGCACAGATGACTCATCATTAATTTGCACAAATTGGGAGCGATCAGAAAAATACGATTTAAACCAGTTAAGGGCGGTTCCATTAATGTTAATTAACTGTTTTAGTCTTTGTAATAAAATTTGATGGTCAATTGTGTCGAATGCTGCACTGAGATCTAACAGAACGAGGACAGACACAAGTCCCTGATCTGAGGCTATTAAAAGGTCATTAGTGACTTTTGCCAAGGCTGTCTCTGTACTGTGATTGGCTCTAAACCCCGATTGAAAGTCTTCATATATATTATTTTCCTGGAGAAACTCACACAGCTGATTGGCTACCACTTTTTCTAAGATTTTAGAAATGAAGGAGAGGTTAGATATTGGTCTGTAATTGGCTAAAACCTCTGGGTCTAGGGTGGTTTTTTTGAGTAGGGGTTTGATGACAGCTATTTCAAAACAATTCCCAAACTGAAATCTGTAATTTCAATATGACTATATGATATAAATTATTTTCTGCACAAGCATCTGACAACCCCCTAAAACTATCTTATGCCACCCCTGTGGGGTCTGGAACCCAGGTTAAGAATAAGTGTTCTAATGGACCATTTTTCTATCACTCACTATTCTGTCTCTTTAATGTCTCCCTCTGCTCTGTGAGTGACTTTTTGGTCATACATCTCACATTTTCAGAGCAGTAACTTGCTGTGAAGCTCCAGGGGTGACTTAATACATGTGTGTATCTTTGTGTTCATATTCTTAATGTGTATACATTAGGGGTTCACATACACACTGACAGAGTTGCCTGTGAAGTGGAGAACTAAGCTGATCCCAGTGTCTGAGAGAGGCTTGCATTGTCACATGATGCAAAGATGGAAATCAGAGAGAAATACCCAAAGAGCTTAGACAGCCCTGTGGGAATAGAGAGAGAGAGAGAGAGAGAGAGAGAGAGAGAGAGAGAGAGAGAGAGAGAGAGAGAGAGAGAGAGAGAGATTTGATTTTTCACAAACACTTTATTTACATTTTCTAAATTTTACAAAACACTTGCTTACAGCATGATTCAAATAAATAAACAAAACTGCTGCTGTTAAAAAAACCTCAGTCTGTTAAAAAGTGTGGAAAGGACAGTTGGTGACGGTGCAGAGGATGTCATTAAAACACCAAATTCTTTTAAAAGACTCGAGATCAGATACCATTGTGTAAAAACTGAACTTGAGTCGGAGTCTGGCCCGGAGGTTTATGACCCACACCACCCCCGCTTCCTGCCCGTTCCTGTTCTCTACCCTGTTCTTCCTACTAATGTAAATGGCCATCTTGGCCTCACCTGAGAGGTGGTTCAGGAGCTGCCACTTATCTTTATTTGCTTTGTTGTAGGCAGCTCCCATGATAAAAACTTTCTCAGTAAAAGTGATGTTAAAATCACTAAAAACCGCAGTTAAAAGAGCGAAGAAACTTGTCAGTCTCTTGCACTCAGTAAAAGCGTGATAAATAGTCTCACGCAGGTCGCAAAATGGACACTTGTTAAGAACGGTGGGATTAAGAATAAAAATAAAAGCATTGGAAGCGACGGCGCCGTGTAAAATTCTCCACTGGAGGTCGCCTGTTCTTTTCTTAAGGGGATAATTTCCGGGTAGGGGTCTGCAGCCTCTGGTGCGGTTTCCCCCCTCTTGTAGGCCCTCAGGAGGTCCTTCTCATGCACGGAGAGCCTCTGGGTCCAGAGCTCCAGGATCCTCTGGGCCATCCGGGTAGACTGCAGCCCCAGCAGGGAGCCCAGGGCCTGGGTGTTGTTGAGTGCCGGCCCCACTGCATCCACCAGCTGCTGTAGGGTCACTGTTCCAGACCGGGTCAGCGCCGCCATAAGGCCGGGTGTTGTTGTGCCGCTGACGTCTAGTCTGGCTCCATTTACAAGTGGTTCTCTCAACAACCAGTACAGAGAGTCTGCTTTGTGACACCTTTTTTTGTTAAAAAGGGCCCATGATTTAAAAACACCTTGATAAAAAGGAGGCAACCCACTTAATTTTAAGAATTTAGAATCTGTTAAAAACAGAGCATCATCCAACCCCAGGTTATTGGCACGCCTAAGGATGCTGCTGGCCACATCTCTCCACACCAGATCTGCTGGACCTGTGAGATATTTTTGGATGAATTGAAGTCTAAAAGTTGTAGTCCGGCTGGCCAGGTGGACGAGGCCCTGTCCCCCCTCCTCCCTGGCTAAAAACAGCACCCCCTGTGGCACCCAGTGTAGACCCCCCCAGAAAAAGTCCACCATTTTCTTTTGTAAAGTCGAAAGCAGGCAAGGGGGGGGGGGGGGGGGGGGGGGGGGGCTTCCACACACCCTAACCCTAACCCACAGTTGGGATGCCACAAGATTATTTAAAACCAGCACCCTCTGTCTAAGAGACATTTTTGGGAGCAGCCATTTCCATTTTTATTTTTTTTTAACATTCTTTTTATTGAACATTTTCAGAAATTATAACAGTCCAGCACAGTACATACAGAATATATGAAATATGTAGCAAATCCAAAATACATCTACAGCAATGATCTCAAAAGTCCTAATTAGGTCTTACATTTCAGGCAGTTGCAGTCTGAGCTCCCAGGTACCTCACCACTTTATCAAACTTAACTGTAAAAAGGTCATTCTGACCGTTGATACGAAATCTTAGTCTTTCCAGAGAAATGTAATCCAACATCAGAGACTTCCATAGATGTATTGAAGGAGGTTCATCTCCTACCCATTTGGTCATAACAGCCTTCCGGCCCAACATAAGCAGAAAATGTACAGTGTTCTTATGTGGTCTTAGTTATTCAGGAATATAACCCAATAAACATAATATTGGATTAGGCTGTATTTTCTGTTTAATTATCTCACCAACCTCATCGCATACAGTTTGCCAAAACCGTTGAATCTTTTCACATTCCCAGAGGCAGTGAAATCTTGTCCCTAAAATATGTTGACATTTTAGGCAGTTTGGAGAGGCCCCTGCTGTGTATTTACTATACATATAAGGAGATATATAGACATTTTGTAGGATATTATATTGCATTTCTCTGACTCTGTTACATATGGATATTTTTGATGGTAAAAGTAAGATTTCCTCCCATATTTTACTGTCTATCGTTGTTTTCATCTGGGTCTCCCATAGTTTCCGTAGGGATGATAGTCTGTCTGTTTTTAGATATTGCAATTTGGAGTAAAATTTGGAGACAAAATGACCCTGTTTAAGACTATCTAAGAGAGTCTTTTCTAGTGAGTTAAAGTCACCTGGAAGACTGAGAATATCCATTTTAGTATACACATAGTGTCTGACCTGGAGGTATTTGTAAAATTCTTTTGTTTGTAAATTATATGTAGCCTGTAATGATTCGAATGTTTTAAATTTTCCCCTATCCCAAAGGTCATAAGTATGGTAAATTCCTGCTTCATACCAGTTCTGAAAGTTAGGTCCAGTGCCTCCCCTGGTCAATTCAGGGTTATCAGTCAGTGTTGTTAAACAACTCAATTTATGTTTAGTCCCGA
Organism: Platichthys flesus; assembly: GCF_949316205.1. Lineage (NCBI taxonomy): Eukaryota > Metazoa > Chordata > Actinopteri > Pleuronectiformes > Pleuronectidae > Platichthys > Platichthys flesus. The sequence continues at coordinate 25,716,970 of NC_084952.1, read as the reverse complement.
ATAATTTCCGTAAAGAATCCCAAGTGCTACACACATTATTAATTAGATAATTGTCTTTCGCCATAATTGGTAATTCACTCCTGCGTTTGTCAAGTAAGTTGACCGGAGAGTACGGTTTGGAGAAGGTTGCTTCAATATCAAACCATGGCGGCTTCGGTTTAGCAGCCGACCATATTGAAATAATTCTGGCTTGCATTGAAGTTGTATAGTATGTAATGTTGGGGAGGCCCCATCCCCCTTGTTCTTTTGGCAATTGTAAAATATCTAATTTAATTTTAGGCTTCCTGCCAGCCCATATAAAGTCAGAGATAGCTTTATTTATATCTTTAATGTTGTTTCTCTTCAAAGATATGAAGAGCATAGATAGAGGGTACATAATTTTGGGCACAATTGTCATCTTAATAAGATTGATTCTGCCAAGAAAGGATATAGGAAGCTTCTTCCAGCTCAGCATCTTGTCTTTAATGTGTTTTACCATGGGGTTAACATTTTTAGCATAAAGTTGACAAATTTTTGGTGTTATTTTAACCCCCAGATATGTGAATCCATCTGGTGCCCAGCGAAAAGGTTTCACAAAGTCAGGTTCATGTTCATATGACATACCAAGAGGCATGATTTCAGATTTTGTAAAATTAATCTTGATCCAGAACTATGTGCCTCTTATCGCCCCATTAGTCTACTTGGGGTGGATGTTAAAATACTCTCAAAAATAGTAGCTAATCGACTAGAAAGAGTGGTGACTGATGTAGTTAATGCAGACCAAACAGGGTTTGTGAGAGGCCGTATTTCATCGAACAACACAAGATGTTTAATTAATATTATTCACCATCTTAATTTTCATCAAACTCCAAGTGCTATAGTAACGATGGATACAGAAAAAGCATTTGATCGTATTGAACGAAAATACATGAGGTGTTGAAAAAATGTGGCTTTCAATCAGATTTTGTTCGATGGGTACGGCTTCTAAATAAAATACCCACTGCCTCAGTTTTAACAAATGGTCTAATTACTGGCCAGTTTCAACTTAACAGAGGTACAGCTCAAGGGTCACCACTATCACCTCTGTTGTTTTCTTTAGCTATAGAGCCATTGGCAATTGCTGTCCGACAAACCTCCAGTATCAAAGGAACGGTGATAGGTAAAACACAGTACAAAATTCTGCTGTACGCGGATGATATCCTCCTGACATTGACAGACCCACACAATTCAATACCCGCGCTAATCAAATGTGTGAAAGAGTTCGGTCGAATTTCTGGATACAAGCCCTTTTTTGGGGAGAACTATAATATGAGCTAAGTACATAGATTTTGGGAGTTCGTCCTCTTCAAAAGATTTGTTGAACACACATTGTAGTAGTTTATTAATTTTGCTTTTCATCTTTTTATAAAACTGAACACAAAATCCATCAGCCCCTGGACTTTTATCCGACTGGAGTGAGGAGATTGCATTATCAATTTCTGTTATTGTAACAGGTCCTTCTAGCAGTTTAGTTCGTTCATCTGTTAGCTGAGGTATCTGTAAACCATCTAAGAAATTGCTATCGGCAAGTGTATCATTGTCCAGTTCTGAGGTGTATAGTGTTTTATAAAACCTCTGAAAAAATGCATTAATCTTTGTATTATTTGTCTGGCGAATTTGATCCTCATCAGATATTGCAGAAATAAAAGCTTTTTGGGGAGAGTTTCTTGCAAGACGAGCTAAGAACTTATTTGGCTTATTTCCAAATTCAAACATTCTTTGTCTAGCAAACAGAATATCAGACTCAGCCTTCTTTGTTAGTAGATTAGTCAGCAGTATTCTTGTCTCCTTTAACTCTTTAAGCACCCTATCGGATTTGGATCTATGAAAATCTTCCTCTAATTTTTTGATTTTATTCTCAATTCGTGATTGTTCCTGAGTGCGCTCTTTTTTCTTCTTACTAGAGTATGATATAATCATGCCTCTCATATAAGCTTTATAAGCTTCCCACACCAGTCCCGGATCACAGTCATTGCAGTCGTTTACATCTAAATAGAGGTCTGTCTGTGTTTCCAAGAATTTAATAAAATTATCGTCATGAAACAGTGATGAGTTAATTTTCCAAGAGAACGATCGCTCTGTGGGCCTAAGAGGTTGCATTTCCAAAGTGACAGAAGCATGGTCTGAAAGGGCAATGGATCCAATGTCAGACTGTTCTACCAAATGGGCCAGGTGTCCAGATATAAATATATAGTCAATTCGCGAAAATGACAAATGAGGTGGAGAATAAAAAGTGTAATTCTTGTTATTAGGATTTATGTATCTCCAACCGTCTAGCAAGTTCAATATCTCAAGAAAATTTTGTAATTCTCTGCCAGATTTTGACTGATCTTTATGGGGGGGGTCTTTGTCTAAAGAGGGGGAAAGATAACAGTTAAAGTCCCCTCCAATTATCATATTTGTACAGTCCATTTCAACAATTTTACTGAGTAGGAAGGCAAAAAAGTCCTTGTCATAGACATTAGGAGCATAAACATTTCCTAACAGTACTGATTCTCCATATAGTTCTCCTTTTACTAGAACTATCCTTCCATCTGTATCTTTGAAGCTATCTTTAGCTGTAAATGGTAACAATCTGTGAACTAATATAATTGCTCCCCTTTTATTTGTAGAATAAGATGTAAAATATACCTGTCCGACCCATTCCCTGAGATATTTTTTGTGCTCCTCCTCATTCAAATGGGTTTCTTGGAGGAATGCAACCTGGACATTTTCCTTTTTAAGAGAGTTCAGAACAGCTTTCCTTTTGACAGCATTATTTGAGCCCTTAATATTCCAGGTACAAAACTTAATATTCAAAATAATATAATATTATATCATGCTGCATAGTCTCATTTACATTATAACATAATTTGGATATGCTTCCAATCTGAAATCCTGCCTGGACCATAAACAAAAAACACCTGAACAATCCAAGCAAGAACAAACCGAGGCTTGGGTAATACCTACCTAACATGGCTAAAATGGAGCCTAGTAAACAAAAAACAAAAACCTTGTTGTACTCTATACTGGTACAGCTGAGAAGGCGAGTGAATCAAAGTGAGAGAGAAACAAAAAAAAAAAGAGAGCATGTCGGGTCTCTCCATCTGGATTATGTTCTAACCATAATGCCAGCATGTCAACGACTATGTAAATAATAGCAATACACATCAACTAAAGTAAGACACAGGGTTAGGGTTACAGATATACTTTTATAAGTGTGTTTAAATTAAAATTAACAGAAGTTATCTTAATCTTACCTAATACTTACTATCCATTGTGCGAGTCATTTTCTGTTCATTTGTATAAGAAGTCCTTATTTGGCAGATGATGTACTTTCCCTGATTACAGGTGGATTGATAGAGTCACTAGGTCGGGAGTGTCTTCACGTAGTCGTTGATTTCCTTCATTGTGGGAAGGGAGATCGGTTTTCCATTTGGAGGGAGAACCTTAATTATAGCTGGATACGCAAATGCGTATTTGATCCCCGCTTCCCGGAGCCTTCTGCGCGCGTCTGCAGATTGTTGCCTCCTCTTAACGATCTCCGCAGAAAAGTCCTGGTAAAAAGACACTACTTGACCATCCGTGGAAACTCTGCCCTTATTTCTTGCTGCGTGTAAGATCCTCTGTCTGTCCGTGTAGTCGTGAAGCCTCACCAGGACCGCGAGGGGGCCCTGTCTGCCGATGGATCCCACTGGAGGTCCCACCCGATGAGCTCGTTCAATTTTCAACCGTTCCCCTTGCGAGTCCATGGTCAAGACCTCCGGAATCCATTTCTCGAAAAACACGAGTGGATTCTTACCTTCAGTGCCTTCTTTCAATCCAATAATTCTGACGTTTTGTCGTTGACTCTGGTTCTCATAATTCTCAAGTCTCTCCATCGCTCTTTCCAGCGCCGATTCCATCGATTCAAGCCGTGGCGTATTAGCCGCTGCATTATCCTCCAAGTCCGAGACTCGTTGTTCCTCCGACCCCAGTCTGTCAACTGTTTTGTCTAGCTTTTCTGACATCTCTGTGACTGGTTTCAGGATATTAGCGAGTGTAGTGTCCAGCATCTCCTTAATATTCCGCGTCACCTGTTGAACCACAGCGCTGTCGTTAGTGAGGCTGGAGAACTCTTTTCCCGGCTCGGTGCAGGATTCTGGCTCTTCTTTGGTAGCTAGCTCTAGCTCTGATTCGTCATCTGGGTTAGCTAGCGCTTCGTTAGCCGCCGACTTGTTGTTCTTTTTCCGAACTTCTCTCTTTTTGGGCATAGTGAAAAAGTTGTCCAGCGACATGTCCAACACCTCTATAGGTTTAGTGATAATTTCAGCGCAATTTTAGCAACGGGTAGACTGAGAAATTTTGTTTAAATTAAATTCAATTAAATTATCCTCCAGTGAGGAGCCCGACAGCGGCACGTCTATCCTCCACGGTGCATCACGTGACCCCTCCAGCCATTTCCATTTTAACAGTTTGTTTTCTATTTTTTCTGTAACGTTCTCCCAGTTCTTCTTACGTATATCGTAATTTCCTAAAAACACCCCGAGGTACTTTATGCCCTCCCTCTTCCATTTCAGGTTTTGGGGGAGAACTGGGAGACCGCGAGGCCACTCCCCGACCGCGAGGGCTTCGCTTTTTTACCAATTTTTTACCAATTGACCCTGGATTGGTAAAAATCCAGGGTCAATTGACCCTTGACCCCCGATGCCATGCTAAAATCATTTAAGATTTTTGCTAAAACATCTACATCCGTCTGGTCTTTAATAAAAACATTAAGATCGTCTGCATAAGCCGATAAAATCATGTTGCCAGGATAAAACACACCTTGCATGCTAGATCTTATTCTGCGGAGGAGAGGTTCCAGGGAGAGTGAGTAGAGCATCTCCGACAGAGCACAGCCCTGCCTGACACCTCTACCCACCCTGAAAGGAGCACTCAGTCTGGCGTTGATCTTTAACATGCTCTCAAAGTCACTGTACAGCACCTTGATCTTAGCTATGAAGCCAGCACTGAACTCAAACTTCCCCACTACTTGCCACAGGAAGCTGTGTTCAACGCGGTCAAAAGCTTTTTCTTGGTCTAGGAAAATCAAGCCTATATCTACATCGAATGAACTGGAGACATCCAAAAGGTCTCGAATGAGGTGGACATTGTCCACCCTGGACCTGCCGGGCACGCAGTAGGTCTGGTCCCTGTGAATGACCTGCTCCATAGCCTTCCCCAGCCTGGAGGCCAGTGCTTTGGACAGAAGTTTGTAATCCACACAGAGCAATGACACAGGGCGCCAGTTCTTGATGTCCTGCAGGTTCCCCTTTTTCGGTAGCAGTGTGAGGACCGCCCTCCTGCAAGACACTGGCATGGAGCCAGACGCCAGACACTCATTAAAAATCTGTAAAAGATTGTGCGATAAAATGCCCCAGTAAGCTTTATAAAACTCCGGTGTCAGTCCGTCAATGCCAGGAGCCTGCCGTCCCTGCATGCCCTGCAGGGCGGTCAGCAGCTCCTGCATCCGGAGGGGGGCAGCGAGCTGTGAGTTGGACTCTTCCGAGATCTGAGGTAGTTCTTCACATAACTCCTCCCTGCCGGTGTGTTATTCCTCAGAAGAGTACAGTGCTTCATAAAAACTCACAGCCCGCTCTCTTATCTGGCGTGGCTCCATCAGCTCTTCCCCTGTGTCTGAGAGCAGGGTGTGGATTACTCTCCTCTGCCTGTTCTTTTTCTCCAGACTGAAGAAGTAACTAGTTGGAGCATCCATTTCAGCAATGTTCAGGAACCGAGACCTGACTAACACGCACTGTACTTTACGTTCTAACAGGTTGGCTAAAACCATTTTTTTTCGTTTGAGGCTTTCAATATAACCTTGATTTCCGGTGGACTCACTTAAATGTTCTAGTTCCACTATGTCGGTCTCTAGATCTTTCATAGATCGGGTGGCGTCTCTTGTGACATTGAGGGTGTGTTGTTGACAGAATAAGCGTATTTGTGTCTTACCATGGTCCCACCACTGCCTAAGATTACTAAAATCGCCCTTCCTCTGACTAAAAACACCCCAGAAAACATCCTTAAAATTCGTATAGAATGTTAAAACAGAATTAAAATGCCAATAAGCGCTCGCGAAAACATTCCTGACAAAAACATGACATAAAAGCAGGGAATGATCACTAAAACCAGCCGGCATGATAGCGCAGCTTTTAAAAATGTTAAAGTGATGTTTAAAACAATAAATCCTGTCTAACCTGGCTAAGGAGATCCTACTCTCTCTGATGTGGGACCAGGTGTACTGTCTGCAGTCTGGGTGCATCCTCCTCCACACGTCCACCATGCCGTGAGAGCGGACCAGCTGCTTTAAGGCGTGCTGAGAGGCTGGATGAGGCTCTGCATGGTTGCGGTCTAAAATCGCATCTTCAGTGCAGTTAAAATCCCCACCCAAGAATAAAAAATCCTCCATGGCACAATCATTAAGAATCTCACTTATTTTCAGTAAAAACGGCTTCCTCTCTGCACCGGTTGCTGGAGCATTAACGTTAATAAAAACAGCAGTAAAATGGTCGAACTGAGCTTTGGCTAAAAGAAGCCTCCCTTGGATCACATGTTTGACCTCCAGCGAGTTCGGTTTAAAAGCTGTGGAGAAGAGGAAGCCTACTCCTGCGCTCAGGGAAGTGTTGTGACTTAAAATGGCCTCCCCACCCCACTCCCTCCTCCAGTCAGACTCATTATTAAAATCACTATGCGTTTCTTGTAAAAACATGACATCAATTTTTTTCACTTTCATAGTTTCATAAATACAGGTTCTTTTCTTTTGATCTCTTGCACCGTTCACGTTTAAAACCCCAACTTTAAAAACATCCATGTTGTTTAAAATGTTAGAAACAAAACCAGCAAACAATAAATTAATTAATACACACATTGCTGTACTTTCCATCACTGCTCAGTTGTCTCTTTGCTCTGAGCACCCGTTTTTTAAGTCTAAAAACGTCCTGGTCTGTGAGGCCAGACTCCTCCCTCTGGCTGACGTGGAGTCTGGCAGAGGAAACAAAAAGACAGATCTGGGAAGTGCTCCTCAAGTTTCAGTTGCTGATTTTTTGTGTGATGTAAAAATGATTTAAATTTGTCTACACTGAGGGTTTTCTTTTTTTGACTGCTGCTAAAAGGTAGCCTGACGTTGTCAGACTCACAATTCTAGTCAGATGTGAGTCTGAGACCACTCCATTGGGCTGTGATTATGGGGCATGTTTCAACTGACCAGGAAATATAATTCCTCTTCGCTCAATTGGATAGACCTACAACCAATCAGAGCAACGTAGTATGTGACGTACGTTAAGCAAGGCATCGTGAGTTATTTACTAACGCTGGGTTCACACCGGACGCTGAAGCGATGCCGAAGCTATGCCGAAGCGACCCTTCAGCGCAGCGTCAAGCCTTAAATAACAGCTGACTCCCATCCACTCCCATGTTAAAACTTTGTTCCGGTCACACCGGAGGCTGAAGCACAGCGCTGTGCCAAGGCTGCCTCGCGCTGTGCAGCGATCGTTTCGGCGTCGAGTCTATTTTTTGCGCTTGACGCGAGTGTATCGCACCAGGAAACACACTGAAAAACGATCTTAAACTATATTGATGACATATTTTATATGATATAAATGATCAAATATGCATCCCATACTTTGAAGTCCCCTTCTGTTGTCCTGGAGTTTTAATTTGACCAATGACATTATTAAATGTCCCCCTCTGCCCATCCACTACAGCCACACAAGCAGTGATACAGATAAAAAGAGAGAGGGGGGGGGGACTACGTATTCTCCACATAGGCTTGAGTGGAGAATACGTAATTTACCCTCGACACCCGACATTTAACGGAGCAAACAGCGGAGAAGTTCTTCAACATGGATGACATTAAATTAATAATTGAAGTGGAGAAGTACAGTGAGTTGTATGATCCTCGGAACATGTTGTATAAAGACAACACCAAGAAAGACAAATGTTGGGACGCTGTTGCTTAATGTTGGAGCAACAAGTAAGTATATGCTTTTAATCTACTGGATCAACGGGTGATATTATTAGCGCTGCCCGGCGGTTCAGTGTCGCTTCAGTGTCCGGTGTGAACAGCCAAGCGCCGGCGCGATAGGGATAAGCGCGGTGCTTTGGCGTCACCTCCACGTTCTCTGTTCCTCTTTCAAAATGAATGCGCTGTCGATGTCTTCTAAAACTCAATGGCAGCATCTACACATCTCAGCTCTCCAGCGGCAGGCATGTTTGTTGAAAACAAATTCAGCCCAAGTGCACATTGATGACGTGGTTGATTACGTTACCGTTGATCATCTGTCCATCATCGTATAAAGCCCGCCCTGACAATCTGATTGGTCCGGATGATTTCGAACCGGGCATAATTTCTCCCCAATGGAGCGACTCCAGACCGAACTTCCAGACCTCAAATGTTGTGGGCGGGGCTAAGTTCGTCTGGCATCCAGGCTAGCTAAAAGGCGGAAAGTCGCTGCTATCAGACACACACTCACTTTCACTGACATCACTCTCCATTTGCACTTTACTGTTTTTTGCTTCAGTTAAAACTGTCCTAGCTGACCTCCTACGTTTTACTGTTTTCTTTTCCTTTATCGATTCTTCCTCCATCTCCTCCTCCTCCACCTGCTCACTCCACACCATCCTGCCCTCAGCTGCTTCTCCTCCTCTCCTTCCACTGTCCCCTCCCTCCTGCTCAACACTTTTTTCTTCACCCGTATTCCCCTCCACCTGTTTGCTACCTACACCACCCTCTTCCTCCCCTTTATCTCCCACCTCCTTTCCCTCTACCTCACCCACAACATCCTCCACCACAACATCCTCCACCAACACATCCCCCCCAACACCCGGTGTATTAACAAAACTCACCCCTCGTGATGGCTCGGTCACAGCCTCGGTTCTCCGTGGAGATGTTGGAGGAGAAAACCATGGCGCAGCGACTGGGCGCTCAGATGTGACGGCCAGCCCCTCAGCGGCCGCCCCCCCGGAGGGACTGGCCAGCCCCGCGGCGACCGGCTCCCCAGGAGGATCGGCCGGCACGGCGGGCACAGCCTGCCGGGCAGCAGGTCCCCGTCGCTCCGGTACCAGAGGAGCAGCGGGGGCCCCTGCCCCAGCGCTCGTAGCCGCGTCAGGACCGGGCGGAGCCGGGTCACTCCGCTTCGGACAGGCTCTCATCGTGTGTCCCTCCTCTCCGCACCCGTAACAATTCATCACCGATGAAGTGTGAAAATCACGTAGTCGTAATCATCTACTTTAACATGGAAGCAGAGGTTGAGCTCCTTGTTCCGGTTGTTCAGTATCATATAGAGCTGTCTGCGGTAGGACACTAGTGTTTCAGTAACGGAGACTTACATCCAGACAACAGCTTACGTATGGTGGACGCTACCTTCACCACGCCACCAGCAAGACGCTGGTGAGGGGAAAAACACCCAGACAGAGACCCAAACCACCAGAAAATAAACTTCTGTGACTCTAATGTGATATGTGATTCAAAAAATATAACATTAACTACAAACAAAAGTAAATTAAGAACGAAAAATCACACTCGCTCCGCCACTCGCTCACACACCAAACTCCCAGCATGCACCGAGAGCGCGCAAGAGAGAGATTATTTGAATTTATTTGACTATATTATATGTTATACATATATTCATATTATTTTAATTAATTTTCCCCAGCTGACACATTACAGCTCAGAAACTTCACCAGCATCACCTCATTTCCTCACTGATTTAACCTTCTTTAGGCTATCAAAAAACAATACATCTATGATAATTAAGTAGAATGAATTATTGTAATTAGGATTTTAATAACAACAGCTAGGGCCCCCTCAGCTATTGTCCCTGGGAGTGCTTGGATATTCATAGTTGGGTGGACAAAGCACAAGCAACTGGGTGTGGTCACCAGGAGACAACAAGGTCTATATTGAATTAGGTAATAAGATGACTTATTAGAAAGAGACCTTACAGAGGGACTCATGTGGACAGCGATTAGGTCATTGGACCAGCAAGATTTATTTCTAGAAAAAAATGTGGACTATTTTTTATAACAAAAGGTATATAAAACGTACCTGATGCATTGGAGTGGGATGAAATTGTAGAACCCGAGACTATTGGTGATTGACAGGGAATACTTTTGGGATTTGAGATGGTTGTTGTGGATCTTGATCATTTATTATTTTATTCTCTGGTCTTGTATGGGGGAAGAATACTTGGGAGTCAGAAGCGCAGCCTTCATTCAGGGTATTTGTTTTGCAGTCTAATTGAGCAACGCCTGCGCTGCTCCAAACATGTGACATACATCCTGTTACATACCTCAATCTCCACAACCACCTATCATACACACCCACCTTATCAGGCGGTCTATTTAAGCAGAGAGAACCCTTGGCTCGCACCGCTGCTGCAGTATTGCTACCAGTTGCTTCAGCCCCTCCACCACCCCAGCATTCACCTGTAGGCTGCGACAGGGGATTACAAGTATTTGCTCATCACTCCCATCATTCCTGTGTAATCATATGGGGAGTGATTAAGTCTGAGCCTAGACACCAAACAATCACCTACTCTCCTGTTGCTATAAACATTTGAACGCGACTTGTCTGACTGAACTGTTTTTCTTTCAGTACAAGTTGGATTATGTACTAAACAAAGTGTCAGGACTCTACGGTATGAACACATGCATCGTCCGATCTGTAATTAACAATCATAGTCCCATTAGAACAAATTAATGGATTCAGAAAGTGAAACACTGGAGTGCTTTTACTCTGAAACAGGTTTGGGAAGTGTTGGAAATACGTTTGTGACATAGACAGATAAACGTTGTGTTTCACAGAAAATTTTACCTGTGTTTTAATGTTTATCTGATGAATTTCTGTCACAAACATAAATGGTTGCAACACTTCCTGTATGCGTTTCAAAACAAAAGTACTCCAGTCTAAAAAGGGTTCTTTTTACAAATATTTGAAATAGAGGTAGATTCAGGCTTCTTACTTTATTTCACTGGTATTTATTTGAGTATACAGGACTACATACACTTTAATACAAGGAAATAGTCTTATTTATGGCCATATTCAAGCCAAGCCTATATGTAAAAACATTGTGCTTCAGTAGCAGCTCAGCTGCATAACATATTGTTTTACCTGAGAAGATGAATATTGTGCATTGGACAGATTTTGTAAATATGAATTAATTTGAATTGGAATATTATGAATTGAACAGATAAAGTTGCACAACTGCCTTTATTTGTTTATATTTATGCTTGTAAATTGAGCCTTTATCAGAAATTGCAAAATAAAAAATGTAACCCTCCTATGTGTTTTAGAAGATATCAGGGTGGTAGATCTTGGGTTACTTTAAGAATAAAAAAGTGATCTTGGGCTCGAGAAGGTTGGTGACAAGTGCTTTAAAAGATGATTACAAATTATCATGACTTAACACATTTTATATTTCATATAAAGATGGGAACTTTTCAGAAGAAGAAAGAGAATAAACAGAGCTGAGAGCTGGAAAGTTAATAGATGACTTGAAGTTATTTGTTTCGATTTATGTTGGTCAGCAGCAAAAAAATGACATCATGTGTGGCTGTGAACCACCAAAGCCTCTTCAGGCAAGAGTCCAGACGTGAAATTAGGCTGAGCCTTTTGGCTTTCCACAAAACATTCAGGTGTGTTCAAACAGAAACATGACGCAACAACACACTTCTTGTTTCTCCCCCCACACAAGGGAGCTAAGATATGAAAGTCAATTAATTCAAACCTAATATGTGTTGTTGTGCAATAGTAGGAGTAGATTCGACGTTGGCTAATTATTAATAATCATGAAATATGATTATTAACATAACACTTATTTATTAAAAATAATCAAAAATTATAAAGCTATTAATTAAGAATAGTAACACAATTAATTAGAAATTATACAGTTATCCATTAATAATAGTTAAAATAATTAATGAAAACAATAAAATTATCAATTAAGAATAATACAATCTGTCAATCTTGCTTATTGTCGCGGGGCACCACCCTGGTTACAGGGACCAACAATTCAATCTTTAAATATCAGTCTCAATGATATAAATTATATTAATAATCTCAATATTTAATATTAATGATTATATAATAAACAATGAAGGGTTTCAAGTTCGAACACAGGCTATAGAAATCCAGCTGTATTCACAAACATATGCACAAATAATCACAGAAATACAAATACTTTAATTACAAAAGTATTTATTAAAAAGGGGAAATAAAGTTAATGTTATTTCAATGATTCTTCATTTAACAAACTCCAATATTTCAAAGGTGGTAACAACAGCAGCAGCACTTATCACAATTGTCACACATGTAATACGGAGTATCTATGTGTGTGTGTGTGGTCTTGTGTGACTGCCTGTCTGTGTGTGTGTGTGTGTAAGAAAGAGAAAGGGGAGTGGCTATGGCGTAATGACGAGGTCACGTGGTGACGTCCTCTGGCCGAATTCAAGGTGATGTTACATTCACGTACTTTCAAGATGGAGGTTACCTAAGTGAAGTCACGTTGCGAAAAGCAAAATGGATGCCAGTCACTGACCTTAACAAAGGGGATCTTTAAGACAAAGATTTCTTATCTCGTGGTTTTGGCGCCGAATGGCGTCGAGATGTATAAAGGCTCTTTAAGTCTAGATTTCTCCATGTAACATGTAATGTATAAATGTAGGGCGGGACGTGTGTAAAAACAGGTTTAGGAGAAAAGAGAGAGAGAGAGAGGGAGAGATAGAGAGAGATCAGGAAACATCAGAAACACCGTCAGAGACAACTACTAGCGAAGCAGGCAGTCCAGTTACGTGAGATTTATCTTTTAACAGATGTAAATCTCCGCACAATATCTCTGACGGTAACACGTAAAAAGGAAGCGCCGGTTTGTTACCGCGCGCTACTCAGAACATAGTAGACAAAGGAACCGGATGTGACGTCTCGGTCCGCCGTGTAATGGCTAAAAACAGATCAGCGATCTACAAACAAACATACAATTAAACAAATGACACGCTAAGTATTTAAACTAGTTCTCTGCCCAGACAATTAATAAGCCTCTTACTGTGACCTCACGGTGTTGCATGCGCGTGACGCGCGGATATTCCGGAAGTCCAGTGAATAATCGTGGCCACTCAAGCTCGATGGCGCTGGCTCCTCTGTCGCAGCGGCGTCGGCTGGGCCGAATAGGAACGGATTTGTCTTGCTCCTCAACGGGATGACGTCGTTTATGGAAGTAAATCTGTGTCATCGGGATTTGAAACAAAAAAGACATTGAATTTCTAGCACTGAATAGTTATTATTATGTATTTGAATGTTTCTCAACTTTTAAAATTCAACCGCAAAATATTCAACCTCAAAAAATTCAAGCTCAAAAAATTCAACCGCAAAAAATTCAACCTCAAAAATTCAACCGCAAAAAATTCAACCTCAAAAATTCAACCTCAAAAAATTCAACTGCAACATTCAGGGATCCAAGGAGGAGCAATCGATTCCAGATTCAAGATCGGGAGCGTGCGTGAGGTGCTTCGGTGAGTGTTTAAACTCTTCTATATGCCATCGGTGTAGTTTGTTTCTGTAAGATGTAGTAATAGACAGCTGACATGTGTACATTCACAGACTTTATTGGACATAAACCAAGTGGAACTTAAACAAGATGACGTTCGGATTTTTTTTTTCCCGAATGGGCCAGTGACTGGCATGGGTAACGCCAGGATTTCAATTTTGGATGGGCCACTATTTAATAGGAAAAATAATACTTATTATATGATCCCTGCCTCACTTGTTTGTGTTTATCTGCTGTAGACGAGCTTTAACAGCGCGGTGCGCCGCTCTCTCTCCCGTTAAAAGTGAATGTCGCTCACCCAGCTCTCTCTCTCTCTCTCTCTCTCGCTCCACTGTCAGCTGTAACCCTCAGCTGTTTTAAGACACGTCACACCAAGACGCTTTGACAGCTCTGACAACGCTGAAGCTACAGCCGAAACAGTAAGGACAGGGCCGGTCTTTCCTACAGGCGACATAGGCGGTTGCCTAGGGAGCCACTCAGAGGGGGCGCCAAAAACTGCGCCGAGCCAAAAAATTAAAATATATTATATCCTATTATATACTTAAAACAGCTGACAGGGCCAAAATAAAGTTCCCCAGCCCAGCCGTGCCCGTCCTCCGCCCTCACGCCGCCGGTGGAGAACGGTGTCCCAGGTATGTGGGAGACATGTTACACCAAGACGCTTTGACAGCTCTGACAACGCTGAAGCTAACTCACCTTCAGAGGAATGATATGTATGATGGTGAGCAATTTGGAATATTTTTAAGTAAAAATCTGCATCTAGTGTTATTACATGTTGCGGACACATTGTCAGTGGGAACAACAGACACACAGCTTCTGTGGAGCAACTGCAGTCAGTGAGTCCAGAGCGGGGTTCAACAGTGAAGACTGCTGAGATCCAGAGAACAAAATGTGGTAGAGAAAACAATTTTTTTTAAAGCTTTATTTTATTTTAAACCATTGTATTTAAAGATTCAGTTCCTGGGCCATCAACTGAATCCAACCCTGATATATCTGTTAACAGTCAGACCTTTGGCTTACTGTGTGTGAGATTCCCTCCCACACGCACAACCTGTTTGCTGATGTGTGTGTATGTGAGTGTCACCGAGGACTCTCGAGACACCAAAAACCTTTCAAGGGCCAAGAGTGCTGTTGTTCAAAGGTCTCCATTACCCCCCTCTCTCTCTATTTTCATCACATGATGTTTTTTCCTCTCCCAGCCTTTTCTTTTGCGCTCTCTCTCCCCTCCGTCTCTTGCCCATCAACAACACTGAGACAAAACAACAGCCGCCTCTGTCTCCCAAAGGATTGAACTTTAAGCCCATCATGCCTCTGACAGGCTACAGTGAACAAGTGGCTAATGCTGCTGCTTCAAGGCACAGGAAGGAATTGATAACATGGAGCAGGATTACACATATCTCAAGACAAACAAATGCTGAGGGTCTCTCTTTACAGTGCTGTGGTGCCAAATCAATAATTCTTTGAATATTCCTGCTGATTTGTCTTTTACTTGTTTGTTTGATCTTAATAGGAGCTGATGGTTGTGTGTGAAAATGATCCTTTCTTAGAAGATGTTTCAGAAAAACATAAATAGCTGTTAACCCGTTATGAATACTCCAATAAAGAGCCCATCCTCTTTTTTCATCAGATGAAAAATTTATTTAACTGAGATGACATCATGTTTTTTGCCAGAAGATACGATTGAATGAACACTGCATGTACTGCAATGCAGTCCATCAATGAGGAGAACATCTAGAGAGTTTCTCTTTAACGGGGAATGGATACTGCTATGGGACAGATCTCAGCAGTAATCAGAAGAGATTCACAGAAATGTGCAAAGTGTGGTACGGTACACTCACCTGACAAAATAAATCATCATCCTGTAATGAGACAATGTATTGTTCCAAAGCACGTCAAGAACAAAAGTAGACTGATCACAAGGTGGCACTCACCTATCACCTCCCAGTGTGATGTTTTCCTGTCAAGGGAAAAGTGTAGAAATTCCAGTCCACGACTGCAAAGTCACCTCATTATCAGGCAGGCAGTGCCTTGTTGAAGAAGCCAGAGTGGAGGTCAGTTGTTGCCTTGTATCTCTTCCGGGCCAATTCAAACTCTGTGTTGGGCGAGCTCTTGGAGCTGCACAAGCTCACGGGTCCGATGATAATAAAGCCTGAAAATGAAAGGACGAGAGCCTCTGCACATGAACTGGTGGATCTCACACATACTAAATAACAATAATAATATAAAGAGATACTTCATGTCTTCTGCTTTAAAGTCCAACTGTGTGTCTTTGTACTTCAAAACAATAAAGGCAGAAGATGACCACTCAATTACATTAACCATATCATTCCATCCCGTTTACTTTTCTCTCTCCCATGCTTTCTTCAACCGTTTCCTCTCCTTTCTCTATATCCTTCTCTTCCTCCTTCAGCCAAAACATGCCTTTATGCATCCCAGTTTTACCAATTTGAAAGATACACTGTTTATAAAGTGAGTTTTGGGGAAGGAATTTAGTGTGGGGTTGAGGAAGACAAAGGAGAGACAAAGAAACATATTGGGAAAAAAAATGTATGTTAGAGAATCAACATGTTTTTCAGTGATAAAGAAACTAGGACAGAGCACCCTGAGGCTTCTGTTCCAACCAGAGGGGCACAACAAACCAACAGCAAACCTGTTAGAGAATAACACAGAAGGAGAGAGGAATGGCTGAATGCAGCAATGTAAAAAACAACTTAACTTAACTTATCACCATTTATCAACAATGAATGAGCCCTGACAACCTCACAAAATGAGCGAGTTCTGCAGACATTTATTCTGCAGGATTAATTTAAACATTTTTTTTAGACATTTGTAACTACGGTTAGATCTCATAACTGATTTTATCAAAATTTAGGGTTAGGGTAAGTGATGTGAATGCTGCACATTCATACAGTGCATCTACTGTGTCCGGGACACACCACTCATACACCACTGGTACAGCCACAATCGGGTTCAGTCTCTTCCCCTGGGACACTTTTGCACAGGGGATAAGGGAGACCGGGATTAACTCACCGACCTTTTGGCTTGTGGACGACCCGCTCTTAAACCACCTTTCTATGCACAGATAATGGCGTCCTGATTAGAGTGTAAACTCACACTCCCTCTGTATTGATCGAGGCTTCTCTGTTCTTTGTTTTGGTCACTGCTCTGGGTGTGTTAATGTTAAGGCATGTGAGTCACTCCCTGTGGAAAAGTGGTTGCCCCCCTCTATTATAGAAGAAAGGGATCAATAGATCATACAGGTGAAAGCAACCTCCACAGAAGAAACCATGTTCGACATAAAATGCCGCAAACAAAAGCCCCTGTCAAATTTTACAGAAAACTCATAAAGCCGTTTTCAGATATGAACTCCGAGTGTCGACCCGATTGGGTCCAGACTGTCTCTGGAGCCTGCCTCTCACATGTGACCGCAGCAGGGGTTCTGCGGCCAGTCTCTTGCCACCATGGGACTTTCCAACACTACCAGATGAGAGGTCACAGGTTCCATCTTTCTGAATAAAACAGGAAACTATACATGAACCATACCTTGCCCAGTACATAACCTTCTCTCTTCGGTGGCAGCACAGCTCACTCCACTGTGTCACAGTCTCTCTGTTTGAGACTCTCCCTGTGTGGCAGCTCTCTGCCATCTTTAAACAGGGGGGTGATTCGCCAACTGGACTCATTTGTGCTAATCAGCCCCCTGGTACAAATAGAGGTGCTCTGCTGAGCCACCTCTACAGACGCGTTCACAGCAGAAGAGTGTTTTTGTTTACAGAGCATGGTTATGGGTGGCAGGCCTTATCACTTAAAGGTCTTGTATCTGGTGTCCTTTCAAGAAAATGTCTTCGAGTGGCTCCTTTTTTAAATCCTTTAATGTTTGTATCCTTTTTTTTCTTTTCAGTTTGGGTGAAACGTCATCAAAACACCCACTTGCTATTCCCTGTATTCTCATGTGAGCTCACATCAATCAATCAAATTTTATTTGTATAGCCCATATTCACAAATCACAATTCGTCTCATAGGGCTTTAACATGGTGTGACATCCTCTGTCCTTAACCCTCAGCAAGAGTAAGGAAAAACCACTAAAAACCCTTTTACAGGGTAAAAATACATAGAAACCTCAGAGAGAGCCACATGTGAGGGATCCCTCTCCCAGGACGGACAGAAGTGCAATAGATGCCACTTGTAGGAAAACATCATCCAGATTAAAGTTTTTAGCAGCATTGATGAATTGATTGATATATGTGATTGATTTCACATATCCAGAGAAACTCAAGAGAATGTCCACAGCAAGGGACTTGGAGATTTGAAAGCATCTTAACATATTTTAGCAGCTTTATTCCTGGATTCCTATAATCATATTGAATCGTGACCCTATAGTGTGTTTTACAACATTTACACAATAAAATGCATATTTACATGGTGTACTGTGGATGGATGTGTTTTATATACTTGAATGAAATGCACTCAATAAAGAATTACGATACATTAAGGCCATTTAGCGTATAACAAAAGGAGAAGATAAAACAAAAAGATAAAGCCCCCAGCGTAATTCAAACCAAAATGATTAACCACGCTCCATGCAATGGAAATCCTATGACAGATGTTAGACCTTTCATTCTTTTCTTCAGTTGTGAGGCTCAAATGTAAAACGTGCCCTGAGGCAGATGACAGGTCCACAAAGAAATGTATCATATCCATATTCGGCAGTATTCTTCAGCTTGAACCGAACAAGAAATGTCTCTCTGAAAAAAATTTATACTGAAGCAATTTTAGAGCAAAGTTAAAACTTTGGTAGCTCAACATTTTCTTCTCTGGTGACAAAAACTAGGCAAGCATATTACAAATGTTATGTTGTTCATACATTGGAAAATTCAAAGGGGACATGCACACGAGAGAGAGAGAGAGAGAGAGAGAGAGAGAGAGAGAGAGAGAGAGAGAGAGAGCGAGGGAACATGCACAAATTAATCATAAACCACACAAATAGGGATCAGAAGCATGCTGAACATGCAGTGATGTTTCTGTTTCATCTGTCACGCGCTGCTTTTAACTATCTGTATCACAGTGTACTCATCAGGCACAACTTCAAAAAAAGGAACATCGATTCAGTTCTTCTCTTCCTCAGGAGTTCACAGAAAGGGAACAATAAGATGAAAAGTAAGACCTTGATCGTTGTGTCTATAATCTGTTGGATGGGCCAATTTACATTGTTCTGCTTTTCTCACACTGTTAACGGTAGGTTGGTCAAAATATCCACCTTGTCTTACTGGTGGTATTGGAGGAAAGGTGATGGGGTCAGCAAAACCTTTAACTGAAATCTAAACAAAGTCAAAGGGAAATGTGAAACTAAAAAGGTCTGGTCACCAAGTGTGACCTTAAAGTCACATTTAAAGAAACAGTGGTCCTACTCTTTTCCTTGTATAAAACAAACAAACAAACCTTTAATTTGATCAGTTTGTGTTTGTTTACAACTTTGAAAGAGCAATAATTACTGGACTGCATTTTGGTTTGAAGAGGTTTAACAGACACATACACAGACACACACACACACACAAACACACACTTGTTCCTCTGTGCTCTACATGGTCAGGAATATGTCCAATTCTATCCATCTTGGTTCCTAGAGGATACATACTGCAAACTGTGACAATCTTTCCATGTACAGTAAATGTTACAGCCTAGTGGGAGAATTGCACACCTCTAACGTTGATGCAGTGGATATGTTCTGTAGCATGATGTGTTAGTGTATGATGTCAGTAGGGGGCAGCTTGTAAACACACAACTTGCACATGCATGTGAATGATTGTAGCTTACATGCATGTGTGATGTTACGTCCTATTAATCCGCTATGAGACTGTACAGGACCATTGGTGCCATGACTGAAACTGAGGTCCTGTGGTCTATCATGGATTCTGCTTGGTTTTCTCCTGTGGTGCTTCAAAATTTGATGTTAGTTATGAAACACCAGTTTCAGAGAAATACAAACCATAATAAGACTTATCAGATTTTTACAGACAGGGAAGTATTTTACATTATAGATCATTATTGTCACAGTTGAGATGCAGCTCTCCTCTGAAACCACACTATTAACTTGTGATCTTGTCTGAGATCACTAGTTTTGTCATCACTCTTATCAGGGCTTTGTCCTACCCTCCTTAATGCCCTATCCAGTCACTTCACACTGTATTAAAGCCAAATTCATGATGTAGCTTGGTTGAAGTAACTTAAAGTAGATTATTCGCTAATTCTATGGACAAGATTTCAGTGACTAGTGTTAAATTTGTCAGCTATTTTTGGATTCATACAGTCTACCATTATAGTTCACTGAGATTAAAAGTTCATGTTAGTGTTCGTGGAGTAGTCACAGTCTTATTTCTGAAATGGGTTAAGGAGTGAAAAGTCTAGTTTTAGTGCAGACAGTCAAACTTAAGCAAAATGTGTAAAATTAAATTCAATCTGACAGATTTTAACAATTAATACTGGAAAAATAAACAATAGTATATAATAATAATCCAATACAATCTAACTCTTTCCAATAAAGTCACTTATAAAGTAACCGGAAAAAATCAAAAAATCTAAAATAACTTAGTGAGGAGTCTGTTAGTTGTTTGTTGTTGTTGTTTCTCCTCCTCCCCTTCTCTGTCTCCCTGTGCAGGGTGTGTGTGTGGCAGGGGGCCTGGCTGGTTCCTGGCTGCAGCGGACAAGGCACACCTGCTCTCAATCCACCTCATCATCCCCTCTATAAAGACCTGGTCCGCTCAACACTACGGGGCCAGATTATTCCGTCTAGTCCAGTAGATCTTGCGCTGCCGCTATTCTCGACCCTCGTGTCTACTTGTATTTCTACTAACTCCTTTGTTTGATTCTTCTACTCAGGACCTCTGTGTGCCTTACCTCTCAGTTTCTCATCCTCACCTCATCCTGGATCTCCCAGCCAGCCAGCACCCTGCCGCTCCAGCCTGCACCAGCTTCTCCTGCAAATAAACTCTGTTCATTCTTTCTCAACAACTTGTCTGTGTCTGCTTTGGGGTCCAAACCTTATCACAACCCTAACAAACTTTGTACAACAGCTCTGCGATAAAACTTATCATGTTTAGGACTGTGGCAAAAGCAGTTTTTATTCTATTAATTTGAAGGCCATAGTGACCATGTTATAAATTCAAATGTATATTAGTATAAGTGAACATCATAAATAGACAGATAGCATGTTTGCTACACAGTAACAAACAAGTTACAGTACCCAGTTATATTTATTCAGAGTTTCATTCAGTAATACTAACAAATTCAGTTCTCTGTAAAAGTATGCATTATTGCACTCACCAGCAGGGGGCAGGCTGAAACTGTCTGTGGTAGATGACATTCGGCCAAGTGAAATAAGTTGTTAGATGGAGCCATGGTTCTGTGAGGTGAGTGTACCACTGTACTGGAGTCTGAGTGGTGTAACAAAAGGAATGTAGCCACTGCTCGGAGATGCTAACATGTAAGGTTGCTGCCGGGGGGGTTGAGGATTCCGGGAGTCAAAATGCAGACACATGAAAAAAAGCCGGTTCAGTAGATATAGACACATATTGTTTATGACATTTTGTCTCATCATTTCATATCTGTCTTGGGAAACAAGGACATAGACCCACATGTGTTGTCTTAGTATTCTTTGAGGAAATGAACAGTGCAAGTGACCCCATCAGTGACATGAACATTGCATCCACCTTGTGTTTGACATGTTTGCAAATCAGTGACAGATAGAGGAGCACACTGATGACTTTGGATCACATATGTGTTATGTTGTCATCTTTTCAATTTCCATAGAAACAAAATCAACAGGTGTGATCGCCTGTTTCTGAAGTATATTACTGATCATCTCTTGTATTAACAGTTTCTCAGGAGCTTTGCCTGTTTACAGACATTTCTAATCTGAGCTGGCACCAGGGTCTGCTCTTTTCATACATTCCAATAATATGAATGAAATTACTTGGGGGGCCGACAGACAGCATGAACACGTCTTTCTTCCGGTTGACATTGTGCTTTTATGTTGAACCCTTGCTGTGAGTTGATATTTCAAGATACACAGGTAGTTTTTGTCTACCCGTGGAGATAACTTTGTGTATGGACTTGTTTGGCATTATCCCTGCTGCTGACTGGAGTAGGTAAAATGTTAGATGTCAAATATGGTATGTAAAAGGCTGCATATGGATTTGCTATTGAACAGTAATTTCAAGATTAAATAGTGAAATTAAGAAAATGTCAGTCTCTGTTCCAATCCAATTATTGCACAATAAAGCATTAATTTGCACAGTGAAATAATTGTATGATTCATAATAAGGACAAGCATTACATTTGTAAATCATTTAAATAAATGCCCACATCTGGGTAAGGTCTGTCTAACAGTCCATATGAATTTGTTTGTGACATTTAGTTTCTAATCCTCCTCCATTGTTTGTGAATGGGAAGCTAAGTCCTTGCTGTGTTTAAATGTAACTGAATTCATGTCATCTTATTTACGTTCTTTTGCTTCAGGTATTAAACAATACAACAGATCAGAAAACAGTTTACTACGAAGTCATTCAGATTTCCTCATCGTACTGTTGACAGTACCATTTCCTTTGTATTGTTGGTTATGATCAACTTGTTTTTATGGTTCCTTGTTCGGTCTGTGTCAGTGTTTCTTTCTGGCAACCACATGTAAAGCTGCAGTTCACAGTCACACAGACCAGAATGTCAGAGCACCTGAATGAGTCCTAAAAAATGCTATAATTCCCTCAATCTCATGGTATAATATGGCTTTAATATGCAATGCCTTGCAACAATCCCCTCTGGAGAACATTATTATTGTTGTTATTTTGAAAACGGGGGTAAAGAGGACATAGGTTGCCCCCAGGTGAGCTGTGTAACTGTGGCGTAAATAAAGCTGTTAACAGATTCATGTGTTTTAATTTGTGCCCACTGGAGGTGGTGGGGGTAGGTGGGGGGCAGAACATATGCAACGCTGAACTGACCATCTGTTGGACCTACAACTGATGCGCACACACACACGCACACACACACACTGACACGCGTAAAAGGGGGTGGGGTGGGGTGGGGGGGAATCCACAGGTTGTAGGTGCAACAGATTGTGTGATCAGACTCCATGCTCAATTGCTCATTGCACCATGCTGCGCAATGGGAAATGAATGCAGCCGAACATACTTACCACTCAGGGCAAGGGCAAATGAATTATGTTCAAAATACTACAAAACACTATTATGTAGTTCTTGGGATGTGCAGATAGATGATGGTCCCTGTGATTGTTGGAAAGTGGGATACGCTCTTTGTATTACAGTCTAAAAGCTTTATCTATCAAAACAATCCAAACTGATGCGGATGTGTCAACTGTTAGGAACTGTGTGTCATGTCAAGTGTACACTATCAATAATTCCTCCACTAAACATGAGAGAAAAGCTTGTAATTGAACACGAGGCCATCCAAGCAAGTCATAGAGAATATCATAAATTCAGGTAAAAATGTGATATTTTCAGCTTTGTGACAATACACTTTTTAGCTAAAAGGGTTTTAATTGGGTTGTTTAGCTTCAGAATTAAGAGAATGTCAGGAGACTGGATGTGATCCACGAGAGAAGATATACAAAAGGTAAGACGGACTGCTCACTGGGAACATCAGTCCTCTCAAGCAGCTCAACACATGCAAAGAAAAAATTTGGGAAAAAAACTAATAAATATAAAAAAATAGGATATTTTTCAACATTTCTATTATTTATTTTATATATTGAAAATGTAACTGATAAGCAGTCAAAGCACCCTTAATCAATATAAGTAATAGCGATAGTAATAACTTTCATTATAACGTTATTTGTATAAGAGAGAAAAATGAATGTTGGCGGCCATCTGCTTTGACTGGTTGTGGTGAGTCGAGAAACATGGGGAAGAGGAGAGGTAGGTGGAAAAGAGGGGAGACTCTGACTTTCTGGTAGCAGTAGATAGAAAGTCAAGGGATTGATGAAATCATTAGGATCCATCTGCTCAGGATAACAGAAATTTCATGGCAAATAGTCGCCAACATATTTGAGTCTGGTTGGTTGGTCATCTGTTGGTTTCAAACACTGCAGACATGCCACTAGCATGGCAACACATAGCTGTAAGTACTAAAAAATTTTTATATTTCTTGTCAGGCTGGAAAACATTTGAAGTAGTGGGCAACTCAATTTCCACTGACACAAAGGAAGACAAATCAGGATGGTAATTATATACTACAGGCTACACTTTGGCTGAATCCATAGATTAGATAAAGACTCATTGATTAAACACTTATGTGTGATCCATACATCAGTTTACACCTAATGAAGGCTCCATTTAATATCCATTTAAAAAAAACATTAGTGTCCAATGTTTATGGTGTCTCTGAGGGGACATGGGGCTGAGGTGCTCTGCGTTGATCCGCTAACCTGAGGATAACACTCTGAACCCAGACATCATGTCCACTCCACCAGATGAGAGGAAGCAGCTGTGAACACCAAAGCCTTGAGCCTGTCTGCATTAATGTTACATCTTCAGCACCTCACACTCACCATTACTAATTAATCCAAATCATGTTCCACAGGGCCGAGCGCTTAGTCACACCGTCCACCTAGACCAGCCAGCCTCAACAGGGAGAGAAAGGACAACCATCATAATAATTCCACTTAAGTATTTAGTTGCTGCATTATGCACGAGAGTGAAATCAGTTCAGAGGGCATTCGAATCAGGATGTTAGTAGTGTGGCTTGCATGTTTCTATGTATGTGTATGACCATGAGGTTGTGTCAGTGTGTGCACTGATTTATTTATCAGGCATACTTAATGAAAATGTGTGAGGCCGTGTAGGGGAGGCACTTTAAAGAAACACTAATAGTTAGTAATGTACCTTGCATTTCAGAGTGGTTTGCTGTTATATTTCTTTTTCCTATTCCCACAGGTAAGAGTTGACAACCTAATTCCTGGCAGAGATGTTTCCTTTACAACTACAAGGCAAAAGGATTTAGTTCAGGATCCCCAAGAATCAAAGGAATCATGTTAGAGGAGGTGGAACAAGAAGTTTGCCATGAACCAGAATGTTACATGTTAATCCTGATGGAATAGCCCCAAACCATACATCTTAAAAGAAACTTTTCACAACATCACAGCTGCAGATACAAATGGCTAAAATTATTTTCTTTCTGTATTGGGTCTAGGCTTAGTGTTCGAGATTGGGGGAGGAGTTCAGACATCCAGAGGGAGCTTGGAGTGGAGCCACTTCCTCCTCACGTTGGAGGTAGACAGTTGAGGTTGTTCCTAACAATAGGGGCATCTGATCTGGCTCAGAGTTGCCTCAATAGTTGGTTTTCCGAATACGCCCGACTGGGAAGAAACATCAGGGTAGTCCCAGAACCTGCTGGAGTGATATATATATATATCCCACCTGGCCTGGGAACGCTTCAGGATCGCCCACACCCTGTCTACTACAATTTAAGTATAATAGATGATAATAGATGTTGCCTGCCATGTCACAAAATGTCACTGCTCCGATGACGCTGTCTTAGGTGCATGTGACAATAAACTTTGATTTGATATATATATATATATATATATTACCTATTTTATCAATCTATTTTGTGTTATAATTCTATGTCTATCATTACTTTACTTATTTCAAATTTCAAATTTGTATCTTATCTTCTGTGTTTTACTATGTTTCTCTCAAATAGATTTGATTCAATCATTGCATGTTGGTTCAACTGCTCTTGTGTTTAGAGTGCTATATAAATCAAACTGACTTTACTGTATATGTACCTTTCATTGTTTCAATTAAAAGATTCATTGAGTTAGTGAAGTCTATTTTAATGTACAACTATACCATAAATACTATGAGAAAAGCAATTGGCAAATCACATAACACTGATATGGGCTGATATACAAATGAATGAATATTGAAATAGCGTTTAAAGGATCTAAATTAGAAATTATACAGATTCAAGGCTGGATGAATTGCAGAAGACCACAGGTACACAGGCATGCATTTGAATTTGATTGTACCTCTATATCTACAGTACATAAACATGTGCCATAGGCCTTTTCAACAAAGGTAGCATAACCTTTTTTCTTTGAATGTTTCTAGATGTTTGAGTGTGCACATCAAACAAAACTCCATGAACATCTGAGAAAACTGAAAAAGTGAACATGATTTTTTGACAACATGGAACATATTAGTGCGTGGTTCTTACTTTTGTTATCACTCTGTCTCTCTCCTTGCCATTGTGTGCACGAACAATACACTCGCCTTTCTACTGTTTGCTTATGCTGCCTGTGCCAGCTGCCTGCTCCAGTTGAAGATAGATCAAGGACCTCACAGCTTGTTGGGGCGTTTACAGTGAATTATATTTATAGGACTTTTAGACAAACAACTCTTTATGGGTCACAAATTAGATTTTATTATTATAACTCTGGGAACACGCCCAAAAACATAATTTAATGGGAGATCCTCTCACACCAGCCATGAACCCTGTCAACATGCTGATGTTCAAACCCACAAATACTGAGAAACCCTTTTTACATTTGTGCCAAGTACTTATGGGTCAGAATCACACCAATCTTTGATCTCGACCTTCATTTGGATATCAACTGTAAAGTTTTGTGACTGGTTATTACACACAGTACAATATTTCTCCTCAGATACTCGACCATTATTGACAATATCCATCAATTAATTGACCTTCATTTTTTCTACAAGGTGTTTATTCTAATCAATGCTGCAAATACCCTTTTCTTTCTGATGTTCTCCTTTACACTTTTTTTTGTTTTACCTTATTCATGTTGAGGGTTAAATCCAGAGGATGTCACACCTTTTTAAAGCCCTATGAGACAAATTGTGAGTTGTGAATATGGGCAATACAAATAAAAATTGATTGATTGGTTGAGTAGTAAACTACTATGGCTCAGGGGACAGAGCAGGTGGAACCCTGATCAGAAGGTTTGGCATTAAATCCCTGTCATCAGGTGTTATGTTGAAGTGTCCTTGGGCAAGACACTGAGTCCCAACTTTCTCAAAAGGGTGTGAATGTATGAGTGATAGAGAGCTGTGTGAATGGCTGGATGTGACTGTAGTGGAGGTATTTATGGTTGAGATCTACTTTCCACTTATTCACTGTATCCTTTGGACAGGGGTTGAGGTTGAATACTTAACAACCTGAAGAAGGTACAAGTTATCTTTGTGAAAATGCACTCTGATGTACTTGAAAACAGATAGAAAAGACTCAATAAGGGTTTAACAAGATGAGACATGGATTCAATATTTGTATCCAATAGAGAAATGCCATTTATAATATAATAGTATGCAGCGTCCTTGACTTTGTAAGCACTTTGATAACGACTAGAAAAGCGATTTATTAAAACTGTCATGCATAACATGTAAATTATACAACATTTTTATAAGATCATATCCATTGAGTTTTGTATTAATACTCGTTTATTCAAAAGTCTCAAGGTGTGTGAACTTGTATCTCCTGGCTGTTCCATGTGTGGTCACAGAACCAACAACAAATGCCATCTGGTCATCAGCCTGACTGACACTCTAGGGAACTGATAAGACCATCTCCTATCCTCCCCTGCTGCTTATATACCAATCCATTTGCCCATCAAGACATCTATTCATCCACCCATGCAGTCGTCCGAATATTCCCCCGCCCCTCTGGTCCACTGTCCCGGCTATGTGGTGTGGCCATTAACAACATGTTTTTTTTATCGAGGCAGTGCAATTGAATGAATCCCTGTGGAACTTTGCCATCATAAAAGGCTTTGAAAACCTCTGTGGGTACATCTGTCAACCATTTTCAGGAGTTACAGTATCTCTGTGTATGTTTGTGCATGTGTGAGTCTGTGTAGATTATGGAAGTGCATCTGTGAATGTGTAGGGGGAGTGCTGGGAGGAAAGATGGGATCCAATTTGTTGAAAACATCCAAGCCACAGACATGGTGGGAGTTGGAGTATGTGTATGTACATGCTTTGATTTATGTAGACATGGCCATGGGCAGGATTTTTTTCTGTGCATTTATTTCCCTGCTTCCAAGCTAAGCTAGGTTGCTAGCTGTGGCATTATATCTTCAATACAGAATGAGAGGGACAATATGAGGCTCAGGTTATGTGAATCATGAGTAGCATATTTTTGCACTAAAGGCCGATTTATAGTCAGGTTGTATGCACTCACGCATGCACGCAAGAAATTGGCAGACACGGCTTGCGTGCATCCGCCAATTTTTCTAACTATAGGACAAAGCGACGCGAGCCTCACGCAGCCCGCAAGGCTTGTGATTGGTCTGCTTACTACATCCCGTCCGGATTCTAGTTTCCGGTTCCATGCCCGACAATACGCAGAAATCACAGAAGATTTAGAAGAACGAATATGGACCAAATAGATGAGCACTTGGCAGAAGAGATCCGAAAGTAGGACCACTTGTATAACGAGTCACTCTCCACCAGAAATAGGCTATGAGGAGCAGGAGTGGCGATGTAAATAAACAGTCGACAAAGATGAAGAAGACGTCTCTTCTTTGTGTGTTTTGTCTTTGACAAAAAACATTACTTCGCCTAGTGTTCTGGCGGTGAATTGCGGCGCAACACGTTAGAGAAGCATAGACCAAAACGAGTCCGTTGATGCAACTGCGTGGCCTTCCGCGGTTGCAGTTGCAGGACTATAATTTCGGCCTTAAGAATGGAGTGAATGGGGATGTCCCACTCTGTAAACAGTAAAACAACCTGCTAACATCGCTCCCTAATGTCCCAGTATAGGAGGAGCCAAAATGCATGAAAGAGATCTAACAGAAAGGAACCCAAAAAGTATTTTATCTCAAATGACAACAAACTATATATCAAGTCTTTCAAATTGAAGGGCATTATTAATCTATTGTCAAAAAATTGAAGAAAAACCCTGTGCCCACAATAGCTACCTCCCTTATTTTGGACAGAAAAGTGTGACCCACATTAAATACAATTTGATAATAAAGTCATTGGTGTAAATCATTAATGTTGAAATTGTGTTCTGTGATTGCACACATGTATGTTATCTTATTGTATCTTTTTTATTCAGTAATAAAAAATTATACTTATCACACAAATAGTCAACGGTCTATGTAAAATGTGACTGAAAAGGCACAGGCAACAGATGCATGTCCTATGTTTATATCCATCCAGATCAGCCTTCAGATAGAAATCAGCAAAGCAAAACAAACAAATTATTCACACTTGTAACTAGGGATGGGCATAATTAATCGACGATCGATTAATTGATCATCAAGAATTTCGTCGAGGAAATTATTTTTTCATTGAGAAATTCACTAATTACACATTTGACCACGGTGGGCAGTGTTTGAAAAAAACACCACAGCCCTACTCAGTTACCTGAGACTGGCTGCGAGTAACCGTGTATTTCCATTTCCAAAGTAAACATTAAGAGGTCATGGCGAAGTTTAGCGTGGGACTATTTTGAGTTAAAAAATGACTTGGTTCACTGCCAATACTGCAAAGCCATGTCCGAGACTGGGGGAGACGAGGAGCCTGCGTTGTCTGACACGGACGAGGGGAGCAAAAACACCGGAGCTGTGGCCAGGCTAGCCAAGTTAGCACGGAGCTACTGTGTATCACGGCGACGTCAGTCCCCTCAGAGCAAGTTTTTCCGGCGGCTGGACTGACGGTCATCAGGCTGCGTTCGCGTCTGACCTCGGGGAATGTTAACATGCTCATCTTTCTCAACACAAACCCTTAGGCTGGTGCTGAAGTTGTATGTGAGTTACTGGTTATTTTTTTATGAAGCTCTCTCGACTCGGTTTAATAGTTTTGAGTTAAATCTGGCAAAACCTGTCAGACCTAAGTATTATATAGAGTAATATATGGGGTTAAGTTGTTGTTAAACATGATGTTTTTTATATTATTATTATTATATTATTTTGGAGAAAAAAAAAACGAGGGTCAGTTGTGTTTGGTAGAACCGGCTTCTAGCTGTCGGCTCCGCTGCTTAAGATTACGGCAGCGCATATTTTGTTCATCTTGTAATAAAGATCTCAATGAGGAAACACGCTTTGTTTTTTCACTGCATTTTAATATAGCCTATAAATAGTGAATTTTTGAACTTGAAAATATGAATGATTAATCGAAAATTCGTCATTAATTCTCCCGACAATCGATGAAGACTATTTAATCGAACGCCCATCCCTACTTGTAACCCTCGAAAATGGCTTCAAAGACCATTTCTTTGGAAATAAAAAGTAGCTGACACATTACAAAGTTTACAATTGCATTGTTCCACAATCTAACACCAGCGATTGAAACACATCTCATATTTACCCCCTTTTTGCTTTCTGTACTAATATATAATATATAATAATTATTATGGATAATAATGGTTCTATTAACTAAACCTTATTTGAGAGGTTTGCCCCCACAGCTCCAAACAGTGATATAGATAAGTAGAAGTGAACAATAAATTAGATTTAGATTGGTACACGATTCTACAAATCTTTTTCTTTGATCTAATTATAATCAATCACAACCCCTGGAAAATTTGCCTTAAAATCTCTTCTGAGTTTTTACATTTAAGAGAAAGTTCATATGCATCAAACCAAGCTTTGAGGATTCAATGATCCAGAGAACTTCCTTTAAATTGTTAACGTGTGGTGAAGGTGAAAATGGGATTCAAATGAGCTGAATTTATGTGTGAACTTTTAATTTCAGAAATGCTTGTGTGGACTTTTTAAATAAGGCTCTGAGTGGGTAGGTGTTATAGGGGTTTAAAGATTCTGTGTCATATGAGGATATGTCACAATTCAACTTCAAGGTGAAGGTAGGTTTAATGGTTTAGTTTATAATTACGATAAAGTTTGATTTAGAATTAGGTTATGTTTAGGACAACGGTTAGATTTAAGTAGTCTTGCTTATGTTAGAGTGAAATTAGTGTAAGTCAGTATCCTGAAGATACAACCCTTAGTGTGTGTGTCTGTGTGTATGTGTGTGTGTGAGCTGGAACTTGTGTGCGTGTGTCTGAAGTGACAGCCACGAAGAAACCACTGCAGTCAATTAGAGGCTGAGAGCCCCGGGGGCGTCACTCTGTGACTTCTGTTCACATCTCCACCTCTGCTCCTTCCTTGCCTCCATCCCCCTCCAACTAAAATCGTTCTTCCTTTGGTTCTTTCAATTCTATGTTGAGCACTGTGACAGCCGATGGAGTCAAGGACTTTTATCCAAAGCTTCACCTGTCACTGCCATTGACTTGGTGACTGTTGTCCTACCAGAACGAGGGAGGGAAGGAAGAGGTGTGGTGAGGGCTAAGAGGGAGGCTGACATGTTGAGCAACGAGGAAAAGCATGAAGAGGAGCACAGTGACACAGAGTAAAAGAATATGTGATTTGTGGTCCCATTTCCATTTTACATTGTAGACATTCAGCTGATGCTTCTGTTTTGTTGAGTGACTTGCAATGAATGTGCCACAAAAATAAGCATCAGTTGCTGGATCTACAGTTACAGCAGCCAGCAATAAGGAAGTGCAATGTTAGGCCTTAGTGTCCTACTGTACATGCTGTATTTGAAGTAGAGGAAGATATATGCTATGTATATTTCAGTGGAAAACTCTGTTAATATCCATGAACTCTACCCAAGTTATTTCATAGCAAAACAGTTTAATGCCCCTTGTTATTGATCAATCCATCCATCCAACTATCAAATTCCTCCCCTGAATTATAGGATGAGTCACAGGGGCAGAAGGCTTAACAGGCTGTCCCAGAATTCCATCTCCCCAGCAACAGTTTCCAGAGGCCTGATTTGCAGGTATCATGAAAACTTCATGTTTAGTTCAGTTTAGTTTTCAGTCCTACAAAGCTTGTTCACTTTTTATCAGGATAAATCACCATGGTAAATAATGCTGGATGGCTGATCTGCTCCGGAGCAGGATATGTTGGAGATGAGAGATCAACCTGTATAAATGCAACCACCCACTGAGCAATCAATTCCTTTGAAACATGACAACGACGTTCTTAGAGGATCCTGTGGCGCTCAGCGTCTCTGAGGAGGACAAGAGTATTCAGAGACCCACGGAATCCTTTCACCTACCCTGATAAGTATCTTTATGACAGACATAGCTTCTCATCAGAGGGAATGATAAACCTTCATTCGTCATCTGCTGGAGCTGAAAATTACATATTCCACATGTAGGAGCAATAGTGATTGTGTTAGCAGTGGGCTAACCAACCACATTTTTGTACTTTTAGCCTGGCCTTTGAGTAGCTTTATCCTATGAAATTTAATATTTATTTAGAGTGGGGGAAAGATAGTGCATAAATTCAGCTCCCATCTCTGCCTCTGCCTCACAAGACTTGAGCAGTCACCAAAATGACAGTACACTGTGTGCCGGAAGGATAAGGTTAGTTTAAAATAATGCCTGACTGGTTAAGTCAATCCTCGCCACTAACACCCCTAGTACATTTCAATGTTTCGCTGTTTACAGATGCCCCAGGCACATCCTGGCACCACAGTGACAAATGCATTGCGCACTAAAATAGGTACATATGTTTTTATTGACTAGTAATTGCCAATGTTTCCACCACAGTGTGTCCTCAGACATTGTTATATAAAGCCCATTAACGAGGCTACATCATGTGAGTGGCGAAAAGTTTGATCTCTAATCCAAGAGGTTTCTTCAGTTCAGTTCACCAGATCTTTTTAATTAAGAATATATTCATATTTAGTGGCCCATAGTTATATTGTGGTGGACACGTCATATATTTATTCCAAACACATTTTTTTACCAGCTATCATTCCTGCATTTAGTGGCTATAACTGAATTAAGGAGAAATATCCGGGGTATGTTGAGCTCACTTTGTAGTTCAGGCTCCGGGTCCTTATGGTGGATCTTAAGGCGTTCCAATTTGGCTTGGTAGGTGGCATTTACATTGATTCAAAAAGTATTTATTTGAGTCTTTAAGTGCCATGTTGAATTGGGACACAGAAATACTGTACTACACCCTGTAGCGTCCGTATTGGAGATATTTTTGTCTTGTGCAACGATGGTGGTAACAGCTAATTGCAGCCAAAGGCAGTGTACTTGGACATAGAAATGCATTATTTGTGTTACCGAAACTCAATTAATCAGCAGATATGTTTATTTCCAAATGAGGGTCACACACTCCCTGGTGATAATTTATTCTTGACCTGAGACAAATAAACCAAAGGACCTCTTACTTGTAGAAGCCATATTTATATTCTTATTTTCTTTATCCTTATTAAGGTTATATTTGATTCTCTTTTTAAATACAGCTCAACAGACGATATGCAGCTGTTTGAAGACAGGAAATGCACAATGATTCTGTGAGAAAAACAGGAGTTCGCATATATGCCTTGATTAGCAGATCACACACACACATATGGAAAAACAGGATGATAAGCATACAACTCGTAAACAATTATTTTGAATATAGCAACTTCCTTGATGAAAAACTTTAGGTTAACTATTCCTTGAATGTTGTGTCTCCTTGATCACTAGTCTGTAGTGTATATAGCTTAACCTTGAAAACGGAAGGACTCATTCACAAATGTATCAGTATTTGGAATTTGAATAAGCTTTGATTTGAGAGGGCAAAGACTTGAACAAACATCTCTCATGTTTTGATTCTAGAGAATACCTGTCAGCCCTAATGATAAGAGCCAAGGTTTCCTCATATGAGCTTAATGTATGCAGTTTATGTGTTAATGATTACACTAATTATAGCACACTGATCACATTACTGCGTCTTAGGTGTGTCAGAGCTGTCAGAAGATCAGCATATTGGATTATCACAGGCATTCCATCTTGCATTACAGATTTCTTTAAACGCCTTTGTTTTAAGTGAGATACTTAATCCATTGTTGTAAAAGATGACACCTACACTGATAAAACCACTGTTGCAATCGCAATAAAATCCTGTTCAGGAGAGAAAAAATGATAGCTTCCCCGAGGGATTTGCTAGTGATATTGATTGTGTGGATTTCAGGGCTCTATATTGAAATACTAATGATTAACTTCAAAAATATACTGAAGTGGTTGTGTAGAAATGTAATAGCATGGTCTTAATTAAACTCTTCATTATAACAAGTGTTTTTCCAGGTACATTATGAGGACAAAAATTACTAAAACTCAAAGAGCTTTACAAATTTTCCAGAGACACCAAATACTACTTGTTAGCCTGGATGCCAGACGAACTTAGCCCAGCCCACAACATTTGAGGTCGGGAAGTTCGGTCTGGAGTCGCTCCGTTGGGGAGAAATTATGCCCGACCGGGCCAATCAGATTGTCAGGGCGGGCTTTATATACGATGATGGACAGATGATCAACGGTAACGTATCAACCACGTCATCAAAGTGCCCTTGAGTTTTCAACAAACATGCCTGCTGCTGGAGAGCTGAGATGTGTAGATGCTGCCATTGAGTCTGTTTTAGAAGACATCGACAGCGCATTCATTTTGAAAGAGGAACACAGAACGTGGAGGCGACGCCAAAGCACCGCGCTAATTCCTATCGCGCCGGCGCCTGGCTGTTCACACTGGACACTGAAGCGACGCTGAACCGCCGGGCAGCGCTAATAATATCACCCGTTGATCCAGTAGATTAAAAGCATATACTTACTTGTTGCTCCAACATTAAGCAACAGCGTCAACATTTGTCTTTCTTGGTGTTGTTTTTATACGACATGTTCCGAGGATCATACAACTCACTGCACTTCTCCACTTCAATTATTAATTTAATGTCATCCATGTTGAAGAACTTCTCCGCTGTTTGCTCCGTTAAATGTCGGGTGTCGAGGGTAAATTACTTATTCTCCACTCAAGCCTATGTGGAGAATACGTAGTCCCCCCCCTTTCTCTCTTTTTATCTGTATCACTGCTTGTGTGGCTGTAGTGGATGGGCAGAGGGGGACATTTAATAACGTCATTGGTCAAATTAAAACTCCAGGACAACAGAAGGGGACTTCAAAGTATGGGATGCATATTTGATCATTTATATCATATAAAATATGTCATCAATATAGTTTAAGATCGTTTTTCAGTGTGTATCCTGGTGCGATACACTCGAGTCAAGCGCAAAAAATAGACTCAACGCCAAAACGATCGCTGCACGGCGCGAGGCAGCCTTGGCGCAGCGTGGCGTTTCAGCCTCCGGTGTGACCCGCACAAAGTTTTAACATGGGAGTGGATGGGAGACCAGCTGTTATTTAAGGCTTGACGCTGTGCTGAAGCGTCGCTTCGGCATCGCTTCTGCGTCCTGTGTAAACCCGGCGTTAGTAAATAACTCACAATGCGTTGCTTAACATACGTCACATACTACATTGCTCTGATTGGTTGTAGGTCTATCCAATTGAGCGAAGAGGAATTTTATTTCCTGGTCAGTTGAAACACGCACCATAATCACAGCCCAATGGAGTGGTCTCAGACTCACATTCTGACTAGAATTGTGAGTCTGACAACGTCAGGCTAACTACTTGTAGTAGCCATGAATAAGTACATTGAGTTTTCCTGTGATAAGGACCATTAATAATATCAATGATGAGCAGCTATGTGATTATTTTTTACTGTCGAACAAAGCAGGGTAGAAAGTGAAAGGTGCCATGTTTGTGTAATCTTCATGGTATTGTGCGCTGAAGAGGACTGTGTCTCTGGGATTAAGCTTGTATGGGATCAGGCCTATCACAATGGCCCAAGGATCAAGGCCACAATGATAAAGTCACTCTCCAGCCACTTTTCTAGCCTTCTAAACATCTGTTCCTTTTGACTGAAATAATGAAAAATATGCAGGTGGCAATGAAGCCTTCCGTTCTGCCTTGAACAAGCATATCTCTGTATTAAGAACAGTACACTAACCTTAAATGCTCTTGAGTGCCACGCCTGAATGGGAAAACACTTGGATGAACTTGTGGCATACATCTCTTGGGCTCACATTTGTCTGTGTGACTGTTACTTTCAGCAAACTGGATTAACTGAATAATTAGTGCCGTCACTAACGTCAAAACGCACGTATACTTTTAATCAATAAACCATGCATAACCATGTTATTCTAAAGCAACTACTACACATAATGATCAATTCTAGCATATGACTTCTGGTTTGTTTGTGTGACTGTGGTAGTAATCACCAAGGGTGCAGGGTGGTGAACTTACACATTGAAGGTAGCTAGGGGTTGGTTGATGCTACCCACACACTTGTTAAGACTCGCCAGGCTTTTGATGGCTGGAGAGCGGCACAAAATTCCCTCAACTCCGGAGTGAGATAATCTCCACTGCAAGACTGAAAGTCTGTTTTCTCATTTATAAAATTTTGCTCAAGAAAATGCAGTGATATTTATGTTATTGTACAATAGCAAACAATCATATATGTCCTGTTATTCAAGTTCAATTGTCAGGTTGATAAAAGTTTATCCACATCTTCGGACCAAGTACCCTGACCCCTCTGCACAATAAATATGGTTATAATCATTGTTCATGGTTGCTGTCCTTATTTCCATTGGTAATATTAGATATTTTTGTTAATCTATCTAAACTGTCATTTCTGGCATTGAATGTGTATAAATCGAGAGCTCCTGAGAACTGCAATCAAACTCCTTGTTTATGTGGAATTGGCCCCTAACCCAAACTTATCGGTCCAAAATACAGCCATTCCGCTGCCTCCAAGGTATCAGCATTATTCTTCAATAAATTAACTATACTAAATTCTGATGCAAGCAAACACCTAACATCCATCTCCCCATCCATCTGCATATGTGCCTCATACCTCTTGTGTCTGGGTCAAGTTCTTTGAGGAAAGGCAGATGTTTTGGGGTTGCTGAATGTGGCGTGTCAGTTCACATGCGTGTCAGTTCACATGCACTCTTCTGTCCTCCCACCTTTCTTCAACACCCTCTCTGGGGAAAACGAAGCTGCTTATCACCCCTCTGAGAGCCATTATGGTGAGGCCCACAGCCCTGACATATTGATTTCTGACTCTTTTTCGTTTCTCTCCCCATGAGGTTGCATGGCTGTGGAGAAGGGCTGGCACAGCTCTTCTTATCACTCAGACTAGAAGGCTGTTTTTTACTCCACAGCTCGCTCTTTTCACCCCTCAGACAAATTCCACATACACAGTACTGCGTTTTTCAGAAACTGTGAAGGAATAATCCCAAAATGATTCAAACAGTTCTTAAACATATGTGTCGATTTTGGGGCTGGTACAATTCATTGAAACCGCCTTAAGCTATGAGCATTACTTCCCTATGCACTGGAATTTAAAAACCATCCTGTAAAATTTCAGTTCACAATTATTCCAATGCAATTTTGCACTGATATTCATATTATCCTTTGTGTAAATGATCATAACTTAGGTGCTCCTCTGACTTTCCATTTAACGTTTAGGTCAAATTTTGTATTGGCACAATACTAAGACTTTTATGGCTAGATATTTATACAGAACATAAACATTTAAAGAATTGGTGAAATGAGTGATACACATAATGTCCCTATGGACTCATCTGAACATCATTGGATAAATAAAAATAATAATAATAATGTAATATCTATTATTAAAGAATGTATGAGTAGCACTGTAATGAAGACCTGTGGAGATATTGATGTTAATTGTAATGAGATGTCATGAAAAATACAGAGTGAAGTACTACTGAATTGACTATTGGTCCCAGTCAATAAAGTTCGGTCCTTTGGGGCTTGAGGTACTCTTTGATCATTTATCTTTGTCCATGCTTTAATTGAAGCACTTAGTCAGCAACTTTGCAGCTCACCATCCGGGCCACACTGTGAAAGGCAGACATGCATTTGTGTCCGAGATAAGTAGCATTTGCATAATTTATTTTGTGTCTGTTGAAACCATAAACTGTATATAAAGATGGATGAAGCATCGCCCCTACCTTGGCCTGTGGTAATGTTGGTTGCAGTTTTCTTTCTTGAGCTGTAAACAAAAGAGACCTGCAGTAATTGAACCACAGCATTTAGATACCTACCGAGTAACATAGTCAACAGAACCCTGAAGCTGCACCACCTCCGCTG
Source organism: Platichthys flesus (assembly GCF_949316205.1). Taxonomy (NCBI): domain Eukaryota; kingdom Metazoa; phylum Chordata; class Actinopteri; order Pleuronectiformes; family Pleuronectidae; genus Platichthys; species Platichthys flesus. Next base: position 25,679,363 of record NC_084952.1, on the reverse strand, counting down.
CACAAATAACTGTGCACCTGTTTATTAAAAGTTCAGTGAAGCGCATAACCCTAAACTGAAGGATCAGTTTTCAATGCCATTGTCATCCGCTTGTGATTGACAAGATCACATCGATGAGTCCCAACTGTTACTGCTACAGAGCCTTACTCACCTGTTTATTCAAAGTTTATTATAATTCAATAGGATTAACCATGCAGAATTCACCATCCAGAGGTAATCTCAGCTTTGACAATGATTTTTGTGTCCAAATTTGACAATGTACCTTCTTGGGCCCTCAACAATACACATGCCAGGTGTGAAGCCCTTAAGATGAGCGATTCTTAAGATATGCATTCCACATTCAGACCAGCACACAGATGGACTGTTCTGGAATTAGTATTTGAAACAACTGGATATCTGTTGAGGTGTGCGGCCGGTTACTTTGGCTAAAAAATCAAAGTGTGCCTCAAATGAACATAGTACTCAAGATCAATAAGTACAGCCATATTTCCAGTTACCTTTACTAAGACAAACTACTAAGACTGCAGCTTAGTCAAGGTATAGAGCCATACAGAGTGAGGTACAACGCAAGTTATGGTAATTGCATTAAATCAGCCATGACTCCTGTTTTGTCTGGAGTTTACCCCTGAAACTCCAGAAGTGTTTTGTGGACTCAAACAATTCACACACCTCTCTAACGGCATAGGGGTGAGTAGATAATGAGTGGATTTTCATTTTTCTTTGTGCTATCCCTTTAAGCACCACAAACTCCTTCTCATTCATCCATTCACACACACTGTCATACATCATTTGGGTTATATTTTAATTTCAGGACAAACCACATTTATGGATGTTTAAAAGGACTTGTTGGCATTACCTGCTGATTAAAAACACATTATGTCTGTTAGTAGGATCATACTATACCAACCCCATCCTCAGACATTACTATGGCTCTCCCTTCAAACATTTTTCTAGATATATGGCAGCATACAATATGTTTACAAAATTCCCTTGCTTGTTATATTTTGTTTGAATTGCTTTACTATTAAATTTGATTGCTTACTCTCAATTTTGTTCAGGGCTCACTGTACTCTTTTCCTCCGTTGACCCACATAACCTGCTGTAGATTGTTAGTTTCCACACTGGGATCAATAAAGCTTTGTCTCTCTTCTAAATAAATAGCTGCTTCATCCCAGCTGGAACAGTGTAATATATTTTCCTTTTTTCACTTTGTTCACTTATTACTCTCCCCCTTTCTCTCGTTCCATGTCTTTCCCTCTGTCATTCTCTGCTTCCCTAATGACTACAATAATGAGGCATTATCATCAGCTTCGACGACAGATGCTCGGAATATTCAGTCTCTAAATCTTTCCCTCTGTTTCTGTCTTTCTCGCTGTTTAATCTTCACTTCCTCTGTCTCTCTCATTCTCGTTATTGTTTTTTCTTATCAGACAAGCCATTCTTCAGCAAACTGGAACCTCATTACTTCCCATAAGCATCTTTTTCAATCTGTCTGCTCTGACTTTCACAAGTTGTCTTGTGCGCTGTAAGTACTGTAAAAGTACCGCTGATGTTCATGATGAAAAACATGAATTCATTTATATTATTATTTGCACAATATAAAGGTTTTATTTGTTAAATATGATTAGTAAAAACGTCTAAATCTGTTCTTGCGTATGTCCCTATGAAATAGCTCATATAGGGGAAATTGTTTTTCAGGGATTTGATCCATCAATGAAATGTGTTAATGATTAAATATCATAAGCTGATATCTGGGATTAACATTCAGTGTCAATTCAGAGTTAATCAAAATGATTTAGCAGTGACACACTAGCATCGTCCCCTGTTTGTTCTATTGTTTCCCTGATTTAGGATCCCTGTTGCTTTGGCAGGTATCCATCAATTAGGCCCGGGCCACACTGGCTGCATGTGTGGCATGTCTTGCTTTTCAATTGAGTGTCCATAACATCAGGTAAGGGCGGCCCCACTGCGTGATTGGGACCCGCATCTCAGGCACATCTTCTACAGGAGACTTGCGTTGCCCTCTTTGAAAGTCGGAGACTCCCTCCTTTTCTCTGTGCACCACATGCAGTTAACAACAAAATAGACCCTGACATTTTCAGTTCAATATCTAAAAAACTAAGTTGACAAGCTTTATGCAACTTTGAATCCTTGACGAATGACAGTTCTTTATTTGTTATTGTCTTATGATTAAGCTCATTCAACATTCACCTGGTAGCCATTTTCCTCCAGCAATGGTGTGAGGCTCAAATAGCGAGAAGAGGCTGTATTCTTAAGAGCAAATTATTAACTGTATGCAAAGGAGCTCATAAATAAAGACGATCAATATGCAAATATTGCCATGTTGTTTTTACGCAACACTCAGTATGTCATATTAATACATTTGAATTTACAATTATTGACCACACTGATTCTGGACAGAAATTCTATTAAAGTCAGCGTTTATCTGATAATACTGTAAACAAATTTACTTTGACATTAACTCACAGCCACGTGTCAGTACAATACAGGAGAGTTAATGCGAAACTTCACTCCCATACTAGTTGATAGCTTTGTTAATAGTTCAGCAGCCTCATTTAAATCAACCCCTTGACGGTGTCTCCTCGCTGAAAAAGAAGACAGTAAACCAGAGGAGATTAGCTCCATGCTGTAACTTCTCAAACACGTGTTTTAAACAGACATCACAGAAGCTGGAGAGGTTGTGGTGTTCCACCAGCCAAGAGGATTTTCACCTAGCTGGGAGAGATAGCCTGATAAATCTAACCTCACCCCAACCGGTCGAGGCAGATGGCCCCCACATTGAGTCTGGTTTTGCCAGAGGTTTCAGTCAATGAGGGAGTTTTTTTTTCCCACAGTTGCCAAATGCTGCTCATTGTGGGAGGTGGTGGGTTTCTCTATCATTTTTAAGGTCTTGACCTTCTATGTAATGTACCTTGAGATACTGTATATTGTGATTATGATATCATCAACTGAAGTTAAATGTAGTTTCATGAAGAGACTGCTGGGCCTTGTCAGCTGTATTTGTTCTACCAAGTGCCATTCTACTTAATTCCTGTGTTTTATCTTTCATAATGAGTATGAGTACTTCGGTCGAATTCCAGTTTTTTCATGCATCATATAAATAAATCTGACTTGACTTAACCTTGTGAATACTATACCAGCACAGTGTATCACATATAATTTGACAGCTTGTAAACAAGCTTTACATTTTAGCCATGTTTTTCAAAAACCGCTAATGATAACGAGAGCTCATATTGTTCCTAATAATCCCTCATTAGACACACAAACTGCCAGCATGTACACCTTTGGCATCCAGCTGTGTTTTTGTGTTGAGCATTGTGCATAACGAAATTGAATGTAAGTCTACACATGAAAAAACATTCATCTTGAGATGATTGTAAAATGTAATGAATTACAATAGTGTGTTTTTTGTGTTTGTTATTGTTAATGCACTTTAAAACGGTTACAAACAATGTTTTAAGTGCTGGGTCAACAATAACCTGAGATATGTAGTACTGGATTTCAGGTTTAAATGACTTGCGGTCTGCTTAAAACCTGATTATTCCTTGTGCCTCTTGCAACTTCTTTGTAGCAATGTCATGTTCTGAAGAACTGAGCTACAAAAGTAAAACAAATGTGATTAACCACATTTTTAAAGTATTTCTCACTCCTTTCCTTCACATCTCAGCACCAAGTTGTCCTGAACACACCACGCCAAGGCACATCTTTTGAAGTGGATGCAGTTCTCCTAAATTTATTCAGTGTGCTGCTGATTCAATCCCTTCATCCTGGCCTGTGGTTTCTTCCATCCCTTTATCTTACCGTGGCCACCAGATGTGAGCCAACTCAGCCATGAAGTTGCTATCAGCCATGGTAGATGGGCAGAGTACACCAGGCTAATCAGGGCAGCAAGGTGACGAGCCATTAATCCAAAGAGAAGATATGATGAAAACCTTTCCCTACGACTATCACACTTGACCTCCTCCCTTTCATCAAGTCTTCCCTCTTTCATTTTGCCACATATCCATTCATGCTTTCATCTCTCAATCTGTCTGTTGCTGTAAGGAGAAGGACAAGGCCTGGAGAGTTTTTATCCACAATCCACAATCACCTCAGCACCCAGGAGGTACTGGCATGTCTGTGTGTGTAAGCTCTCAAATTGTCTGTGACTCACACATCATTTTGCTATTTCTTCCTAATTTTCCATCACAGGGGTTTGCTCTGTAATCAGTCCACAGGATGATAAGGCCTTGATAAGCTGTGGATAAATCACATAATAGATCTGAAATGTTTTGGCTGGTTTGGAGGTAATTACCAGATCTTACCTTTTAATTCGGCCGACGGTTCCCTGTGATCTGTGGAAATGAGGAGGAATGTAGCGTGAACCTGTTCTAATTGGTTTTTAGATGACTTTCACATGAGCTGTGAAATTATGGTAATCAAAAAAAAGGACAGCATCTTGATGGATTTCAGTTGCTGCAGCCCTACTCATTTTTTTAGGTCTAGGAAAAACACTGCATTCGCCAGATTTGCAACTATTTGAATTGAACGTGGATACCTGATTATTTCAGTTTTCTACTTCTATGTCTCTACATTTCATGTGTGTAGGCTATCTGCAATTTAACACTCAAGATAAAACAAGCGGTTCCCACTACTTGAATTAAGTCTCTGGCTAGTTGGGAATTTTTTTTGAATAACTTTCTGAGACCAGATGAGAGAAACTCTTTGAAGACCCCTGGGTTAAACTACCTGACTATATATAAAGTAGTTAAAACTGGCTCCGCCTCCAGCTGCTACAACTGTATAATTATACTTACTCGTTGGTCTCTTATTTTGATTTTTTTTATGTTAAAAATAAATGACCTCATCAGTTCTAATATGACTGCTTATATTTTTAAATGCATTTTGCAGACACTTAAATTACTTTTACCATAGTAGCTTTGTTACATGTGATTAAATATGAATCATTGAATATAGTTTAACCGTTTCTGTAAAGACATACAGTTCAATAGTGATATAACCACAGCATTTCCCCAGGTGATATGTCAATTTAAGCAGTGAGACAATTACAAAAGTGTAAGAATTATCTTATGATATGTGGTAATTTGCTATTATTTACCGAACAGAAAACTGAACATTGCACAGTACCAGGTTAAAAAAGCATTCATAAGAGGGGACTTATTTATAATAATTCCATGAATAAGAAAATACTTTTGGAAACGTGTTTTGAACGTCAGGACTACTGAAACAGAGATTTGTGACTGAGAATATGAGAAACAACTAAGTTAGTGAAAAGTCTTTAAATATTGTAAACTGTCTACTACTTTTACAGTGAGCTACTTTGTATACACCCAATATCTAATGATAGTAATGAATACAGAAGTAGAAAAGAGCAGTAGACTTCCTACATTTGTGTAATGACATGGTGCAGACATGGGTACTGCTTGTTGTTTTACTATATGCACATTTGGTGCATTTAGGAGAAATCTACACAAACTAGTTTAGTAAAGGACACACCTACATTTGTGTTCTGGATGTTTTCTTCACACCAGTCTGGAAAAAGGAATGTTATGGAGACAAGCCCTTGTCTGAAACAAGATGTTCAGCAGTGATGGGAATAATGGGAATAAAAAGCATTTGCAACCTCCTCTCAGTGGGGATGTTCCCCTTGGAGTGGATTTACACAGAGCCAACCACCGAGCATTTCCATGAAATCTGCTCCTCAGTGTGAACTGTTTTTTTTGTCAATATCAGATGGCTGGAGGGCCCTGGGCTTGGCATCATAGCAGGCATCAGTCCTATCTCTGGCACAGCTCTTATTGAATTGTATACCCTGAGAGAGAGGGAGGGAGAGACGGCGTGGGTGTTTGATGCCCTCCATCTTTCTCTGTCAGCGTGGCTTCTCCTCTGTATCTAATCCTACCAGGGCACCAGCTGCTCCCAGAAAGGCATCTCCTTAGGCAGAAGACACCTCCTCTTAGAACTACCCCCCTCCTGCCACCCATCCACCCATCCACCCAGCCCGATCTCTAATGGGCACCCCCTTGGCCAGGCTTTGGTCGCCGAGGCCAAGTTCGCACTGCTGGAATGATTGCAGTGACAGCAGTGTTTTCTGATCATCCGTAGGGACTTTGGGTTATCTTGTCCGCTTCACAGAGCTGCCACTGACTGGAGCTGTGACAGACTGACACTCAAACAGGCTGATCGACAACTTGATCGACTGGATGAATCTCAAGAGGCTCAGACAGAGGCACACAGCATTCAGGGCGTGTGTTTGATTCCGTGCAGATCACCAGAGTCTGTCTTCATAGGAGTAAAACATTCATGAACTATCTTTATAGGAACAGTAGTATCTGAATTTCTCATCTTTCTGGCCTTTTAGGCTGTATGTGATGCTTTTGAGTTGCTGTACACTTCTGTATATAGAGTATTTCTGATATTCTGCACCCTCATGTATTAACCTAAGCTGACAGAGTAATCAATTTCATCATGCAGACACACTGTTTAGTTTCTAGTTCACTGCGATCAACAGTTTTCTCCAGGAACTGATTAACACAAAACACTTTCGCTGTGTGTGTGTGTGTAAAAGGAGGATTTCTGTTCCTGAAATCACAACTATTAATCATCTTCTGACGCCAACCATCTGTTAAGAATCTAGGTGAATGAGAAGCAATGGCAAAAACATACATTTTTATTAATTAAAGTTTGACTTATGTTGAGCCTATTTCTTCATAATAACCATTTCCATGATTCCTTGTAATTTAAAACAAATGTAATACCTTTTATGAAGTAATTAAAAAATAATCGGGAATTGAAATTTTCCAAAACACTTGATGCTGAATTACCATTCCAGGTCCTGAGCGATGAACAAAGCTCAACTTACCCAGAATACATTTAAATTATCAGGGCTTCTCTTAAATGGGACATATTATGAAAATTCCACCCTTGTAGTGCTTCTACACGTTAATTTGGGTATCTGGCATGTCTACTGTCCCAAAAACTCTGGAACAAAACAACTCCCACGATTTGTTGTGGTTCCTCTTTGTCAGAAACGATACGCTAGAGTGCGTCGAATGGGATTACGACCGAAATAAACGTCATAGCCACACCATGCCCATGTAGGGAGTCTCGCTACATGGCCTTGGACGAGCAAGCTAACGCTAGCAAGGCTTAGGGTTGCCAACCGTCCCTTGAAAAACGGAATCGTCCCGTATTTAGAAACAAAAGCACCCGTCCCGTATTGAGCTGAAAAGGGACGCACTTTTTCCCGTATTAATGTGAGATTTAAAAAATTGTCAAAACTATGACTAAATCTATTTTAACTTTCGTTGATGAGACGAGACGAAAATGTTGGTGGTTGACTAAGTCACAATAATTTTTTCGTGACGGCCTTATACATCATCGTATAAGGCCGTCATGAAGTACCAGGAGCAGGCAGGTGTGTGTGTGTGTGTGTGTGCTCCCAGATAGCACACCGGTCCCGGGGCTCTGCCGGATAATAATTTGTTTTCCACGTGTTCATGTCACTAAAAACATGCATCTGATTCAATTCAGGGTCAAATAGTTAATAAATAGTTTCACTCACAAAAAAAGGGGCTAAAAGAATTCACCACACCAGGAAGGGTGAAGGCAATCGGGTCGGCCGGCCCTGCCAATGAGGTGTCCCTTATTTATTTTTCAGGGAGTTGGCAACCCTAGCCGGGCTCCACCAGCCCGGTAGGCTCGCGAGCTAACGCTAGCCGGGGAGCCGGGCTTGCGTTAGCTCGCTGCTGCTACCCGTCAGACATTTAAGTGGCCGCATAAACAAGGGACCCCCGGGACACCTCTAAACGTTGACTCAACAGTGTTGAGGGATGCTGCTGCTGCGCCAGCTCAAGCTCCCACTGCTACCACTGCTTCCACTGAGGGGCTGCGCTGGGGAACTGGGCTCTCGCAGCCAGGCTTCGGCCCAACTGACTCTTGTTCAAAACGAAATGTTGACTCAAACGCTTCATACCCCTCCATCTGTATAGTGGTGAACTATCCCTTTAATGTAACATTTGAGCATCTGGTCATCTGCAACATGCATTTTGCGGTTGTTGTTAACATTTCCATGGTAACAGCGTGCTGCAACTATCAATGATGTTGCTGGTATGCCTGATGATTGTTGATTGTGTAGTACTTCTTGACATCAGGAATAAAACTTGATGTTTCTTATAGTTGATATCATTAAGATTTGTGGCCTTTACAGAAGCTTGTAACAACGTTTCACAATCACATAGCTTACAGCCAAAAATCCTGTAATGACATTAAAACCACCTCATGTCATGGTGGACAAAAATCCTTAACTGGGTTTAAGCATGGTACAATCATGTATTTTGATCACTTGAATCCAGTAAAAAAAATGCTATGTACTGTAATCAGTAAACTATGTTCATTGCCAAAAGGTGATGTAGACACAGTGCAGACAGGCAGAGTAACTGCCTGATTCAGGATGGCGTCATGTGTGTCTGCTCTCTCAACGTGTGCTGTGACTGGATGCTGCTCGATGTCGCCTCCACCCTTCTGCTGCTTTGATTGGCATCGCCACTGACACCCGTCAGTGTCCTCTTTGAGGCCCATTTGTTTCTTAGGAGTTCACCAGGAGAATCAGTAGTCTGTAGCTTGGGGTGAGGTCTGGGTGGGAGGGGAGGAGAGGAGGATGGGAAGAGGGAGGGATTTGGCTGATGCATTGTTTTTTTATGAACACTGTGGTGTACAATACAAAATAAAACAACACTATTCCAATAATATCACAGACAAAAATCTCTGTATCTTCTTTATAAAAGAAAAACTATCGCGAGTCGTTATAGAGATAGATTTATTTTTCTTTCAGTTTAGCTGAGTAGAGGACAGGCATGTGTGATGTGTAATATTAGTGTGTGTTTTCTATCTGAGGATGAAAGATCTAACATTGGAGTGTTTCTTCATGCTCAGTTTAGATCTTTTGTATCCCCCCTTTTATCTTCTCTTGTTTTGTCTCCCCTCTTCTTCCCTGTCATTTTCTCTCTGTTGTTGGCTCATTCTCTTTCTCCCACCGCCTCACCCTCTCCCCCTCTTCAACCCCCTCCTAAAACTCAGATTAAAGGAATGATGCAAACTCGTCTCCTTCTTATGCTTGATCCTTTCCAAGCGAGTCAACTTGCCAGCGGGCCCGGGAACTCAAGAAAGCGTATTTTTATAGCCGATGTAAAAACATGCAGCACCACGTACGCTTTTAATATCCATGTGCAAAACAAATGTGGCATTAAGCTATGCATACATTCCACCCTGGAGTATTAGGTCGCTCTGTGTTATTAAAGATGTTCCACCAATATGAGCTTTAAAAAAACACATGCACACATTTCGTGCAGGGTTGAAAGAAACACTGATATAATAAGGTTTTGCTTTAATAATCTCACAGTATATTGGTATTTTTTTATAATAAATACCAGACATTAATGGTTTTGATGATTTACACACACACAAAACTACCCACACACACACACATACACACACACACACAACGTTCAAAATTATAAACTGTTAAATCACACAACTGGTGTACAAACAAGATTTTTGTTTTTTTAAAAGATACACAGTAGAAATGTACACATCGACTGTGTAGTCTATGGTTTACCTAGCATGTGTGTGAGGATGGATACAGACCTTTTACAACACAAGCAAATGCAGACATGCTGTGGGGCTAAAGTTTTACTTTCTTTTTAACACAGGGCAACAGGAATGGGAGAAGGAGAAAATAGCTGCCTGCGTTATTTGTTGAGGTGATTTAGGTTTCTTGATTGAATTGCATTTAACATAAATTGTGATTCTGTGTCTGTCATAATGTCTATTGGTGCTTTCATTGTAAAATTAAAGGTCATAATGTAGTGGAACAGAGACTGTCTTGTTGTCTAAAATGTAATGAGCTCATCTGCTCTGGTCACAAGTGAACCTTGTCTACTGTAACCTGTGATGAACAGCATCTTCTTAGAGCAGCAAAAACATACTTTTTGACTCTGGATGTAAACATAACAAGTCCTCCAACCACGATCTACAGCAGGTTGTTTTTCTCTGGAAGGACCCCTGGCATCGAACTGCTTCACTACCACCAGGTTTACAGTAAAACATTTGGTCGTTATTTTTGTAAGGCACAAAAAATATGTGGTAGATTAAGGGAAGGTTTATGGGAAGTATACTATAAGTAAAAGTTAGTCATATATATATGCAGCCAATCATTTTGTAAAATTACGTCCACTGGTTTATCAAGAATATCTAATCAATCTTACAATAAAAAAATAATTCTTTCAAACACTCAGCAAACAGTAAAACACTCAAAACAGCATTGTTAGTAAATAGAGTGGCTGTAGATTCCTAAGCTCCATTTGTATTGGATGTACAGGGGAAGCCAGGGGATTTTAATATGACCTGTGCTGATCAGTAATATTAATTCCATCTGCAAAGGTGCTGTGGCTTCCTGCTGCAGTGCTCTCCAAACTGTCTTTATAAGATTGGAACCTACAAGCCATGTCTCTCAACTCAAGCCACTGCCTTTCAGACCTTTACTTATGCCTGCCTGCTCCGTCTGCTGGATTAACTCATCTCATCAGAGCTTATATATTTGGGGTCCAGAGTTTGCCAAGTTACCCAAACAGATTCATACCAGTACACTGACACAGATTGAAACGTCGATGGGGGTCTACACGTATGGGTCAACAAATACCAGCCGAACCTCCTTCACAAAACCTCTTCTTGACCAATGTTGGACACTGGGCTGAACGCAGCTTCATTAACAGGATTGCTGTTGAGAGGGGAGGTGTGTTACACTGAAGGGTTTCAACATAAGTCTTATTTTTTCTATGCTTAGCTTTGACTGTATAATGATTCCTTAAATTGAACATTTTCCATATCAGCTCATGTAGTATCTATGCCTTCTCACTGTTTTATATTTTATACAGTGTTTTGCAAACTCAAATATCCAATAAGTTCATAATGGTTGAAACAAAATGATTACTTAAATTAAAAAGGACAACAGTTATTAGTTCATCCCCACATCCCAATATAATATTAAATCTGTCCAGATGGACTTTAGCCCTGTTTCATCTTTCTGGAATGGGAAATCAAAACTGATGTAAGTTACCAGGGGCAACAAAACTACATTCAATAATCATAGAACAGTAGTTTAATATTTGTTTAGGATAATTGGAAAACTTCAGAAGCGACACTTTGCCGTTGCATCACAATGTGAGACTTTTTCTTACGTAACGTGATATCAATCTCGGCACGTTGTCATCTTGAACATAATTGCAGAGAAAAATGGAGGTAACATTATGACAAAGAAAATCCCAAATGACAAAGAAAAGATAAGCCTGGGGATAGAGAGTCAGAAACAAGTAGATGGCAGAGGGAGGGAGCTGTGTTTGTTATGGCAGGGTGAGCTCTGGCCTGCAGGTAGGTGGAGATTAAAGATTCCTCTTCCTGAACCTTTTATGATTTGTGGAAGTTTAAGCATCAATTTGAAAGCCTCTCAAACGGCTGTGGAACCGCTCTCAGATGGGGTTGGAGGGGAGATGGAGGCAGGGAGACAGAGATGCTTCTCCAGAACTTCCACTGGCCTTTAAACAGATGTGGCAGGCAGAATGGGACAATGAGGAAGAAAACACAACAGCAGTGTCGAGGGGCACGGGAGAGGATGTGTCGAAAGGAGACTTAGGACGTGGTGGCTTGAATAATGGAAGATTATAGGATTTACAGAGGATGAACAAATATGGATGAAGAACATGCTGTAGTTACACTATGAGAGGATTAAATCCTCCCCAGAGGTGGTTTGAAAAATCACATTTCAACCCTTTTAAAGGATTCTTGAATACATTTAGACCTTTTTTTTAAAAATCAGAGAGCCTCTATCCAGTCCGCCGTAGACTCATTGGGTTTAAATGAGGTGTTATAGCCATGGTGAAATGAAGCCTTTAGCAGCAAGTGAACATATTCATTTAGCAGACACGATAGATGTATGAGGACTGGTGCTGAGGTGGAGGAAGATTTGTAGAGGCCCTCACCCTTCAAACAAAACATAGGATGTCTGCCCCTTACCAAAGACAGTGGTGTTCACTTCGTCTTCCCACCAAGCTGTCTTTGATGTCAATTTGTTTTGAAGGTGCTAAGCTCAAGAAACCAAACAATAATTTTAAGTCTAAAGAAAAAAACTATTTAAAGTAAATGTTCGGCCTGTTCAGCGAGCAAACCTTCAAAACATGCCTTAATCTATGACCTGAATATGACCTGATTTTTAGGTAGTCATCAGAAATAAGAATCTCAACTAAAAATACATGTGTAAAAAGCATATAAGGAAGAATGGGATATACTCATCTCATCTCATTTTCGTCCGGGGTCGGGTCGCGGGGGGAGCAGCTCAAGCAGGGGGCCCCAGACTTCCCTTTCCCGGGCCACATTGACCAACTCTGACGGGGGGATCCCGAGGCGTTCCCAGGCCAGTGTTGAGATATAATCTCTCCACCTAGTCCTGGGTCTTCCCTGAGGTCTCCTCCCCACTGGACGTGCCTGAAACACCTCCCAAGGAAGGCGCCCAGTGGGCATCCTTACCAGATGCCCGAACCACCTCAGCTGACTCCTTTCTAAGTAAAGGAGCAGCGGCTCTAATCCGACTTCCTCACGGATGGCTGAGCTTCTCACCCTATCCCTAAGGGAGACGCAAGCCACCCTTCTGAGAAAACTCATCTCGGCCGCTTGTACCCCCGATCTCGTCCTTTCGGTCATCACCCAGCCCTCATGACCATAGGTGAGGATAGGAACGAAGATCGACCGGTAGATCGAGAGCTTTGCCTTGCGGCTCAGCTCTCTTTTCGTTACAATGGTGCGGTAAAGCGAACGCAATACCGCCCCCGCTGCTCCGATTCTCCGGCCAATCTCACGCTCCATAGTACCCTCACTCGCGAACAAGACCCCAAGGTACTTGAACTCCTTCACTTGGGCTAAGGACTCATTTCCTACCCGGAGTAATGGCCTAAAGAGTCATGGCCTCAGATTTAGCGGTGCTGATCCTCATCCCAGCCGCTTCACACTCGGCCGCCAGCCGATCCAGTGAGTGCTGAAGGTCACAGGCCGATGATCCAATGAGGACCACGTCATCTGCAAAAAGCAGTGACGAGATCCTCAGACCACCGAACTGCAACCCCTCCCCACCACGACTACGCCTCGATATCCTGTCCATGTATATCACAAACAGGATTGGTGACAAGGCGCAGCCCTGGCGGGGACCAGCATCCACTGAGAACGAAACTGACTGGCTGCCGAGGACGCGAACACAGCTCTCGCTTTGGGAGTACATGGATTGGATGGCCCTGAGGATAGACCCCCTTACCCCATACTCCCGCAGCACCTCCCACAGTTTCTCTGCCCGGTCATACGCCTTCTCCAGATCCACAAAACACATGTAGACCGGATGGGCATACTCCCAGGCCCCCTCCAGGATCCTTGCGAGAGTGAAGAGCTGGTCCGTAGTTCCACGTCCGGGGCGAAAGCCGCATTGTTCCTCTTCAATCTGAGGTTTGACGATCGGTCGAACTCTCCTTTCCAGCACCTTGGAGTAGACTTTACCAGGGAGGCTGAGAAGTGTGATGCCCCGGTAATTGGCACACACTCTCTGGTCCCCCTTTTTGAACAGGGGAACCACCACCCCGGTTTGCCACTCCTTTGGCACTGTACCCGACTCCCACGCGATGTTGAATAGGCGTGTCAACCATGACAGCCCCTCAACACCCAGAGCCTTTAGCATTTCTGGCTGGATCTCATCAATCCCTGGGGCCTTGCCACTGCGGAGATGTTTGACCACCTCAGTGACCTCCACCAGGGAAATTGACGATGAAACACCATCAACGGATTCAGGAGTTCCTCAAAGTGTTCCTTCCAAAGTGACCTCCTCAGTTGAGGTCAACAGAGTCCCATCCTTACTGTACACAGCTTGGATGGTTCCCCGTTTCCCCATCCTGAGGTGCCGGATAGACTTCCAGAAACACTTTGGTGCCGACCGAAAGTCCTTCTCCATGGCCTCTCCGAACTTCTCCCACACCCGCTGCTTAGCCTCCGACACGGCAGCAGCTGCAGCCCTTCGGGCCTGTCGGTACCCTGCAACCGAGTCAGGAGTCCTCCAGGATATCATATCCCGGAAGGCCTCCTTCTCAATCGGACGGCTTCCCTGACCACCGGTGTCCACCACGGTGTCCGAGGGTTACCGCCCCTTGAGGAGCCTAAGACCCTGAGGAGCCTAAGACCCTGAGGCCACAGCTAGCCGCCGCAGCTTCAGCAATGGAGGCTTTGAACACCGCCCACTCCGGCTCAATGCCCCCAACCTCCACAGGAATGCCAGAAAAACTCCGCCGGAGGTGTGAGTTGAAGATACCTAGGACGGGGGCCTCCTCCAGATGTTCCCAGTTCACCCGCACTACTCGTTTGGGCTTACCAGGTCTGTCCGGAAATTTCCCCCATTCCCTGATCCAACTCACAACCAGATGGTGGTCGGTTGACAGTTCCGCCCCTCTCTTTACCCGAGTGTCCAAAACATGCGGCCTCAGATCAGATGACACGATCACAAAATCGATCATTGATCTTCGGCCTAGGGTACTCTGTTACCAGCAGAGGTGTGGACTCGAGTCACATGACTTGGACTCGAGTCAGACTCGAGTCATGAATTTGATGACTTTAGACTCGACTTGACAAAATGTAAAGAGACTTGCAACTCGACTTGGACTTCAACATCAATGACTCGTGACTTCACTTGGACTTGAGCCGTTTGACTTGATAAGACTTGCTCCTTTCCCCAAAACACAAAGATTAAAAAGTATGTTATTAAGGAGCGCTGTCATCGTGTTTGTGTGCGTCTGTGTGTGCAGCGCCGCCGCTCCTAAAACGCGCACTACGCGCTGTGCGTTGGGCACCAAGTCCTGATGGGGCACCAAAAAAAAGCAACTGAAAAATGATCATAGTTATTATAATTATGTAGCCGAGCGTTTGGTTGTATCATAAGTCCGGCTTCAGCCGACAAAGGACACGAGAGCAGGTCATGCGCTCGTGACAGCACACCCGTTCATTCTCCGTTCATTTTACAACTTCACTCATCACAGCACCCACTTCCTTTAAAACCCCCTTTCAAAATAAGAGTCACTACCAACAACCCACTTAAAACCGGAAATACAAATCAACCCTCAACAATAACGTCATTAAATAAATTAGCTTACAATTATAATGCCGATATTATTTCAGTATAGAAATATTAGGTACCTTTTAGCCATGTATATCACAAAAAAGGCAGAACAACAGATATATTAAATTGCTCAAAAAAAAGTTAAAGAAGATTGACTATTCGTGTTTGTACTTATTGATGATTATTTAATGTAATCATAGAGGAGTTATGCTTAGGGCACCAAAATGGCTCGCAGCGGCACTGGGTGGAATCATACTACGTCCACATCGTGCACAAATGACTGACAGACTTTTGGCCAATTTGGTCTTTTGCAAATGCAATTCAGCATAGGGCCCTGACATATAAAAAGCACAACCCTGTTCATTGTTATGTTCAAGAATTAGTTATGTTTCTCACATGTACAACCACACACAGACAATATGAGGTAAGATAAATGAGATGAGATAAACACAGGACAGGACAGAAATGTTCATGTTCATGTATTTGTTATGTTTCTCACATGTACACACACACACAGACAATATGAGGTGAGATAAATGAGATGAGATAAACACAGGACAGGACAGAAACTGCTGTGGAACTAGTTAAAATGCAAAATACAATGTTAGCACTTTTGTACAAATAATTACAGTTGCACTTGTTTTTTCAAATGTGTTCATTCTGTAGGAGTGGTTTAAAATGAAGAATATTCTTGCAAAATATGAGTTAAATGTTAAAAATGACTGGTTAATAGTGCAATAGGGAAGTGCAATGTTGGCACAATTTTTTTCTGTAATTTCAATTGCACTTGTTTTAATGAATAAATAGATAAATAAATACAGATTTTAAAAGCATACATGATCTGTGTAAATATATTATTACTCAGTGATCAAAAGGACTCGAAAAGACTCGAAACTCAAACTGCAGGACTTGGACTTGACTTGAGACTTGTCAGTCTTGACTTTGGACTTGACTCGGGACTTGCCTGTCTTGACTTGGGACTTGACTCGGGACTTGAGGGCAAAGACTTGAGACTTACTTGGGACTTGCAAAAAAATGACTTGGTCCCACCTCTGGTTACCAGGTACACTTTTGAGCACCCTTATGTTCGAACATGGTGTTTGTTATGGATAATCCATGAATAGCACAGAAGTCCAATAACAAACGACCGCTCGGGTTCAGATCAGGGAGGCCGTTCCTCCCCACCACGCCTCTCCAGGTGTCTCCATCGTTGCCCACGTGGGCGTTGAAGTCACCCAGCAGAACTACGGAGTCCCCTACTGGAGCCCCATACAGGACTCCATTCAGGGTCTCCAAGAAGGCAGAGTACTCTGAGCTGCTGTTTGGTGCATACGCACAAACAACAGTCAGAGTTTTCCCCCCTACAACCCTTAGGCGCAGGGAGGCGACCCTCTCGTCTACCGGGGTAAACTCCAACACCACGGCGCTCAGCCGGGGATTTATGAGTATCCCCACACCCGCCCGGCGCCTCACGCCCTTGGCAACTTCGGAGAAGAATAGAGTCCAACCCTTATCCAGGAGTACGGTACCAGAGCTGAGACTGTGCGTGGAGGTAAGCCCCACCAGATCTAACTGATAGCGCTCCACCTCCCTCACAAGCTACGGTTCCTTTCCCCACAGCGAGGTGACGTTCCACGTCCCCAGAGCCAGCTTCTGCCGCCCGGGTCTGGTCCGTCGAGACCCCTGACCTTCGCTGCCACCCATGTGGCTGCGCACCCGACCCCAACGGGTCTTCTCACAGGTGGTGGGCCCATGAGATAAAGAGAGGGGAGGTGCCACGTAGTTTGTTCGGGCTATGCCCGACCGGGTTCCGTGGCAAACCCGGCCACCAGGCGCTCGCCATCGAGCCCTCCGTCTGGGCCTAGCTCCAGACGGGGGCCCCGGGCTTCCTCCGGGCCGGGTCCCATCTCCTCTTTTTTCGCTATTCATTGAGGCTTTTTGAACCATTCTTAGTCTGGCCCCTCACCTGAGACCACTTTGCCATGAGAGACCCTACCAGGAGCACAAGGCTCCAGACAACACAGCCCTCAGGTTCACAGGGACATGCAAACCTCTCCACCACGATAAGGTGACGGTTCCAGGAGAGGGAATGGGATATAAAAACAGCTAAATGAATTGGTTTTGTGTGCATTGGACATTAAAATCAACAATTCTAGGACTAACAATTCAAAATGTTACACACTGTGAGCACATACCTCCGACAAGGTCAAATCGTTCTCTTAAATTGAGATGCACTTAATTTCACGCATCCATAGATATCAGTCCCCTAAATGTGCCTGACTTTGGACTAATGTGAAAAAAGTGCCCCTTATCTTACAATGTTGGGAATGTAAAACAAATCCAGATCCATGCATTAAATGTCATGGTTCTTCCTTGGCCCATCTTCTTTTCATCTACCTGGTTTTGCGGAAATCCATTCAGCAGTAATCTAATCTGTTCTGCAGAAGTAACTGCTCTTACTGGGTGTGTAAATAGGCAAGTTTTTCCTAACCTAATTGTGATAACAACTTAACAATACTAAAACCAAGTCTATATAAACTAAAAGTTTATAAAAAAAATTGGCAAGTTGACAAATAAGGGAAACAGGGGGAAAAATCAGTTTTACCAATTTACCCCAAAAAGTTGCCAATTTATACATCCACCAGAGACAGAGCAACATTAGCAGTAATTTAAAGTGATGTGCCTTCTAAGGAGACAAATGATAGTTACACTCAGTAGCCACTCTTACTGTTCCTGACCACATCGTCTGCTGTTAGTCAGGTAGTGGTCAACTTCCCTGGAAACCACTTCCTCCTGCTGCTGGAAATAGGAGAGTGAACAAAGACGAGCAGGAATGAGCTTAAATATTACATCACAGCAAAACACCTCATCTTAAAACTCAGTTAAAACAGTGTTAACATTGTCTGTGAATGCAGCATTGGGATTGAATTCTCCTTTGTTTGGGAAACTTTTGATCAATCTCTTCCTTTTCTCTTCTTCTCCCACTTTTTGCATGTTGGGGGGGGGGGGGGGTTCTTACACACCAGCTGCAAGGCCTGAGTTCGTCTCATTTGACAGACCTCTCCTCTGTCAAATGAACCGCCCCTTCGTTCTTTCTTTAGACCGAAGACACAGGTGGTGGAATGAAAGGTGAATTAGGAAATCAGCTAGTGTCAGAAATATTGAGTTTTCCATTCTTATTGATTCTGAATGGAAACTTGAACTTTCAAAAATCTTTCTGGCTTGCTCTTTAAGCAGCTGGATTGGACACACACAAACACTAACGCACACACACAAAGAGGAATGCGACCCTGGAGGACTGCAGCGCTGGTATACATTAGCTCAGATTGAGTTTAACTCTGTGATCAGTCTCTGCTGTTTTCTCATGCAGATGAGTAAAGCTCAGATTTTTTCCCTCCTCTGGATGTTGACATGTCTACATACATTGACATAACTGTGGCAATCAGTGGCATTTTAACACTGTGGAAGAGAGTTGCATGGATCCAAGTAGGACATGAGTCATGTGAAGCCTCTGTCTTCCACAGTCGTGAGTGGTTGGTAATCAAGGCTTCTAACTGTCGTCTAAATTACAGATAAATTAGTTTATGACAAATAATTTTCTGAAGGGCCCATGTCTCTCTCTCTACCTTAGTACTAGCTAGCTTTGAAAACATATTTTCATTTTGTATTCAACCAATGATTTTATAAGTATATATTTTTTAACGTTTTCAGACACATGGTGAGGACAGTGAAGCCATTTTATCTTTATTTAGATAGATTTTTTTTGCCCTTCTGATCGCACTTCATAGTGTCAAATATTATATAAATATTGTTTTAGGTAGTTTTTCCTCGCTGACGTTGAGGGGTAAGGGCAGTGGATATGGGCAATGCATATAGAAATTGAAGAACCATTCAATTTAACAAGATTAATACATCTAATCTAAACATTTCCATCTCTGCACGTCTGCATATTTCCTGTTAGCTGTTAAACTAGTAATCCCAAGCCCACTTACAAGCACCTCACAAACATACAAAGACTGCAATCTCTAGCCACAGTCTTGTGCAAATTAGAAGCGTCTACTTCCTTCTGCCAAGCTTCTACTGCTAATTGAGCATATGCTTCTCCCTCATAGTCCCTCATTAGAGCAGGCGAGGGAGGGGGGTGATTGAAAGACAAGAGAGAGAGGTGATGTGAAAATGCATTCAGGTGTTAAACTTTGTCGTGACTGCAGGGGCCTGTGGCGTCAGGTAGAATTCCCTTCCTCTGCAGCTGGTGCTGGCAGGCTATGACACACGTACACACACACACACACACACAAACACACACACACATACTGCAATACTTTCTTGCAGCAGTGTTACATTCAAAAGAGCCAGCATGTGTTTTTTTTGCAGTTATCTGAAAGTATTAATAATGACCAACATCAGAGGGGCAAAGAATAGCCTGCATGCAAACATTAAAACTAGTTATCAGTTTGAATGCCATGGTTGACCTGTGTATTAAGAGTAAATCTAATAAGATTTACAGTATATTAAAAGATACAGCATCTTCTCTGATATGCAGAAAACTTGCTTTAGCTGTCTCTAATTGAAGTAGGTTTGTGTGAAATTTCCATTTGCCGTCACGAGTTCCCAGCACTGCAAACAGCCACTGCACTGATACAAATCTAATGTTGTCCATCCTCCTCCTCCTCCTCCTCACAACCAGATCATGTGTCCTCAGGAATCTGGTCTTTCTTTTTCCCCCTTTCCCCCCTGCACCTTGAAAATAAACACATGAAACATGAGGTCGGGCGCTGCAGACGTTTCCAATTGGTGTGTATGTGTGTTGGTGGGTTAGCTGAGGAGGAGGGATGGGGTAAGTTGGCTGCAGTCAGGGGTTGGGGTGGAGGGGTTCGGGGAAAGATGGAGAACAGCTGTGACCTATTTTTTTCCTCTCCTCTTTCAATCATTCCCCTCTCTTCCCTGAGCCTCCTACAGTTTTTCAGCAGCTTAGAACTTTACAGAGCGAAGCTCCAACCTCCATGCAGCTTTGTAGAGTGGCCACCACCAGCAGCAGAAAACTCATTAAAAAGTCCTGGCAGACCTGGACAAAATCACACACACACACACACACACACACACACACACTCACACGCACGCACACACATACACACACCTTTTCTTAGAATCTGCTTGTTATTCTTTTGAATAGGTCGGTGTCTGGGTTCAGCTCATACTGAATAGATTTGGGGTAATTTTACTGCCAACAGTTTGAAAGTCAAAGCCATTGTTTGCTATAACTGTCAACCAGGGAAAATTCTCCACAGTAACTCCGACACACAGACACACATACACACAGAGACATAGAGAAACACACAGACACAGAGGGAAACACACACACACACACACACACACACAGCACATTCCTTCCACTGTGCAGTTCCAGCAAATTGAGATATGTGTCTATGAATGGATCCCAAAGGAATGTGTCACACTGTGCATGTGTGTGTATGGTTGTGTTTGTGGATGCCTTCAGTCACAGAGTGTACAAGCATACACTACATTTAAAAGCAGCTTGTGTGTGCTTGTTGTACTCAGTTGTATGGAAGCTCTATATTAAATATATTGAAAAGAGATTTTTCAGCTTATCTTCCCATGAAACTCTGTAGAGACATCAGTTTAGGTCAGAAGATAAACCATACAGACTCTGATGTTGAGAAGTTTTGAAAATATCAACGTTAACACCCAGTGGTAAATTAATCTTTTTTATAATTTAATAAATTGTGTAGCTAGACGTAATCTCAATGTAAATGGTAAAGGGTTTTGTATTTATAAAGTTTTCTAGTCGTGATGACCACTCAAAGCACTTTACAGTACAGTTTTACATTCACACACACATTCATACAGTGCATCTATTTGCTGCACTTTGTTATTCTATGGGGGGGCCATTCGGGGTTCAGCATCTTGCCCAAGGACACTTTGGCATGCAGATGGGTCAGACTGGGGATCGAACCGCCGACCTTCAGGTTGGGGGACGACCACTCTACCCCTCAGCCACAGCTGATGTTTATAATATCCCAAATCTAACACTTTGGAAAACGTTACACTGTGAGTATTGTTGTTACTTTACCCTCATACTTTGGAACCAGACAAGCTTGGTGTTCGAATTGATGCAGAACGCAAATTATTATTTTCTGAATCTTAAACTTTTTTATTAGTGAGAAAAGTTACGTTTTTTAAAAACCTTTGCAATGAGAGCCCCTACACTTTGGAACAATTAGCCAGATGAGATTAGACTAGCAGAATCTGAATTGTTATTTGTTTCATCTCTCGTCTTAAGACACTATTCAAAAGCTTTCATCGCATGATGTCTATGACTTTTATTATTTTTATCTTTGTTATTTTTTATTTTTACTCCATGAATTTTATATTGTTTGTTGTAAAGAACTTTGTAACTTATATTGATAAGTTCTATAAAATTAATATATGATCATTCGTTAATTTTGTTGTTTAGGGTCTGGTGAACTGTACACAGAGTGGTCTCCCTTTATGTAAATTGGATGAACAGATGATTACAGCAGCAAAAACTGCAGCCTCCACAATTATCATACAAATTAATAAACACCTCTTTTTAAAAGTTTCAACAAAAACTTAAGATTAAAGTTTGAATGCAAAAATGATGTATTTCACCAGAAAACAGCTGTTGTATTTGGTGAATAACAAAAGATGTCAAATGCTGTTTTAAAAAAAGCATCAGCATTTGATCATGATTATTCTTGTTGACTACAATCAGGATTATGCAATAAATCAGTTTCAATTAGATGTTAGAAATAGCAATATTTAATATTATACTCACAGAATAAACAGTGAAGGGTTGAATCTGAACACTGACTGTCACAATCCAGCCGTTATTAAAAACACTAGAACAAACAACTACTAACACTGAAGAACACTGAACAAAGTCTTTATTAGAAATAGCAACATGAATTTACATCAGTACCATTTGATCAATAGATATGACTTACTATGCTGCAACTCACAAAAGCTACTATATTAAGGCAAGGAAGAAAGGAAGGTGAGATACATAGGAGATAATGTGATTTAGCGCGTGGTCCTGGCCATTATCACTCTTCTGTCTTTGGTATCCCAAACCTATATGTGGAAACACACAAAGAGGAAGAAAGACTCACTTCTAGAAGCACCTATGATAGGATATGTCAAAGTCAGACCGCTGAAGCCTTGTTATAGTTTCTGCTACTGATCTTTAGAAGAATTTTTATATGTGATAAAGACTGAGAATTTTGTTTTCCATCTCTAACCTGTGAATCAAATAAGCAAGGGATTATAGAGCAACTATAGACTAAACATATTTAAGATCAGAGAAATTAGTTTTCTATAATAAAGCAAATAAGGAAATATTAAATATAAAAAATAATTAGATAAAAATACTGTTTAATTTACCTTTCATTAAAACAAAATATTGTGGGAACGGGGACTAAATGTTATTAAAAATGAGTCCTTTATATTCATTGCATTGCATTGTATCTGTTAATGGAATAAATACATTTATAAAAAAAAGGACAGAGTCTTTAAGACAGTGCTGCAGAGAATCGTTTATTAAGTTAATAAATGAAAAAAAGAAAAAAAGAAAAGGACCTCTTACATGAAAATGGGCCACATTGATCAATCTTTATATAATATAATCATATAATAAACATTACTAAACATTTTCATGATTATTCTTTTAATGAAGTCTTTTTCAGTGAAATGGACTAATGTGGGAAATAACTGCTGTTTGTCAGTGCTGACCTTTAGAGGAATATAGAGTATGTGGGTCCAACAGAAGATTCTATCATATAAAGATTCAGAGGGAGAGCGTGGCCTAGGGGGTAGAGTGGGTGCTCTGCAACAAGAAGGTTGCAGGTTTGAATCTCACTCTTTCCCATCTGCATGCCTAAGTGTCCTTGGCAAGATACTGAACCCCTAAATGGCCCCTCATAAATGTTGAGTGTACTAAAAATGTAAGTTGCTTTGGACAAAAGCGTCAGCTAAATGACATGTAATGTTATAACTTTACCTTATGTATTTGCTAAGTTTCCATCTAAAGAAAGAGGTAAAAACAGGACTCATTGGAAGAGACTCTATTTTGTAAAAATCTTCAACTTCCGTTTCTAACCTACATTAAGAGCATGTTGTAATATGTTATTACCTCTTCAACCAAGTCTTTTTATTGATGTTGTGTATTTTCAGCACTAGTTGTATGTTTTTTTTCTAAACCTGCCTTCCTGGATAATACATCAAAGCTGTCAACAATCAGAAAAAAAAAAAAAATATATAAATATATTACCAGTACTTAAATATTTTTCAGTAATATGTTACAACAAACTAATTTGGTATTACAATGCACGCACACATGTGGTGACGAAAGCGAGCACATGTGTCGTAGAACATGCTCATTGTTATTGTCACCATCATCAACCTCCTTCATTGCTGCTGGGTGAGTGATGGGTGGAGGCTGAGTAGTGTGCAGAAGGTGTTAAACTGATCCAGGAATAAACACAGTAACTGTTAGAGCTGTGTTTGATAGAAATGCCTCAGGCTCACACCTCTTACTCCCCAGGGCCACGACTGATCTGTACGTGTAAGCAACATGCACATGTGCTATTGTGTGTGTGTGTGTGTGTGTGTGTGTGTGTGTGTGTGCGCTAGTGGCTCTTATATACTGGTTGTGAAGTGTGAGCTCAGTGTCAAAGGACAGCGCAGAATGCCAGCCTCAGGGACGGACAAACACAGACAGACTCAGGCCAACTGATCGCCACTGAATGGAGCCAATAGGATTAAGCAGTCGTGCGACCTTCACAGATGACTGTTGAAAGAGGAAAAGAGTCGCTGGTTTCCTGGTGTTCATTCTGTCTCATTGCTGAGGTCACAGAGACAGAGGACATAGCCACTGTGAGCTGCAGAGACGTTATGACAGCTATGTGCGTCTCTGTTAACTGCGTCAGATCTGGCGAAGCACTGGAAGTCAGTTGGTATGTTTGATTTGCATTTTCAAGGGCAGTGGATTCATTTCTTTTGTGGCACCCCGACCCCCATCGATTTGTTAACAAACCAAACCTATACATTATGCCACACTATATAAAATCACTCTCAACAACTTTCTATATTATATATAATTGCACATAATGGAAAATCTTTTATATTGGAGGATTGTATTACTCATGTTAATGATGAATCTGATCCATTAAGTATGACGGATCATAGATTCCGATGTGGATACACACCTGAATGGCCACTCTCTACCTTGTCTTGACATGTGACCTGTCTTTTTCAGACCAAATTATCTCACCACATCTTCCCTTTCTTCCAGGTCACTGCTTCCTTCACTTCAAAAGGTTACACTGTCTGGGCAAAGTATTAACCATTTTGAGACCTACACTACGCACTGCTTTGAGTCAAATCCGAACTTGCTGCTTTTACAACCATGTGTGAAATTTGGTGCAGCTTGAATCTAGAGGACTGCTGGGCCTTGGCAGGGTATGCGGTCTACTGAGTGCCTTCCTAATTCAAATCTGTTTAACTTCTGTTCATGATAAGGGGGCAAGTAAGGTCCCTGTATTTGATTGTTATTCTAATTATTTGAATTTAGGTAACTACAATTTAGTTGGTTTGCTTTGTTGTTTTGGCATTGCTTGCACAAACACATGTTCTCCCCTGATTGATTAATACATTTATCCTGTTTGGATTTCAAATCTGTTGTGGCACAGCTTGTACTCTTGAGTCAGAAAAGAGGAATACTATGCTCAGGTTTCCCCTAGGCCATGTATCACAAATTGTTAATCAGAGTTTAAATCTAAATAATACAACAGAGTCCAGTTAAAAGAGTACTCTTGGATCGACAAATCACAGAACATTACTAATGTTGGTTTCATTTGATCCATTTGGTGTAAACCAGTATACATGATGCCAACTGATGACTCTACATTATGTCAGTAGTGCATGGATTCAGATGGATAAGTGGGGCAATATGCTCACCATGTTCCCTCTACACACTGGCTGTCAAAATGGCTGAGTGGTGCGAGGCTCCAGGGGCTTCTGATCTCCTGCTGCAAGTGTTTCCAAATCCCACAAGCAGCGTTGGAAGCTGTTGGGTTGTCACTGTTTGGTTGAAACTTTTTGGACATGCAGTAATTCACTTTTGATCCTGCACGTAAACACACTCAGATGTTCTTATTAGAGTGATAGTGTTTACTCAATTAGAGCAGACAACGAGTAGAGAAGCAGTGAGGACGTGTGTGTCTGTCTGTCTGGGCAGCTGCCTGAGCGACACACACAACGCTCCAGCAGCACTGGGAACCTCAAAGCCCACGCAAGCCCCCACTGATGAAATCAAACAGATGCTCTGAGTCCTCTTACACTTGATGAAACTGTTTGAAGTTTTTCAAGAGACCTACGGACTCTTGGCCTCCCAACCACGCACCTGCTTCTGGTAAGAGGGGCTCTGAGATGTTCCGATATTCATTAAGGAGAATGTCACTATGTATAACTTCTGTCTTAGAAAGTACACACCTTACGCTAAGGCTCAATCCCATACATCTTGTTTTCAAGGGTTTCCCCTTGAAACTGAGATACAAGTGCTAGTGGTTGAAATCTTCAACAATAAAAAAATGTAGTATGAAAATTCTGCATGTTCCCACAGGATGATTTGTACATGGCAAGTAAAATATAATGTTGTACATAAGAGTGAGACGGTTGTACATCAAAAAACAAGTGTGCAAACAGTTTCTTCCTCTTAAAAGTAGTGCAAAGTAGTACAAAAAATGACAAGGTAAATGGTCAGGACATGTTTTCCTGCTTTCCTTCTGTACTAGGACAATATTGGTAAAGCAAAATGACCTTTGCCATTCATTCAATGTAAATTGATCCTCTGCATTACTTCACGTATGAAACAAAAAGGGACCAGAACATATTTAAATATCGTAATTTTTGTAATCCTTATTAATGGAGAAAATGTTATATTTGTGGGTCTCTCAAGTCGGTTTTGCAGCTAGGCATTCTGGGAATTTTTCACAGCCAGTTTGAAGTGTGGGTCTGAGATTCAGACATTTTAACTTTTGAATACAAGGCCTAATTGTGCTATGCTTTTGGTACAGTCACTGATTTAGTTGGCTTAATGTTGTGAGTCAGTGTTAAGCTTTTGTTTTGTTGTTGTCACAGAAACAAAACCCCAATGCAACCATTTTCGTATGAAGTGCTCCCCTTCGGCCTCTCAGCTTTTTCCTGCCAGAGAAACATGCTAAATGGACACAGGCCCAAATGATTGCTCAAAGGAAATGTCTAGTATCTACTGAGGCAGTAACTGCTATTGTGTTATGTTTCTTATTTCTCCTCGGGATAAGCTATCCGTGAGTTTTGCGCTCTTGCCCATGAGTGTGTTGCTTTTAAAATGATGTTGGAGATCGATTGGCAGAATGGGATTGCACTAAAAACTAGTTTAAGTATAAGTAGTATTTCACTTTTATTTTATCGATCATTATCAAGATGGCACTATATGCATGTTAGGTGCATATGCTATCATATATGCTTGGGCATTATAATAGCATCCATCAAGGTGCAAAAACACCTGGCTTTTAATAGACATTAAGTACAGCCCCTTCGGAAACCACCTTTTTTTAAACAAGCAATACCATGTGCTTTAGACCATCTGCTCAAAATGTTACAATAGTAACCCTAAAGATTCATGGTCCTCCAACTTTCACTTTTGGCTACCACAGTATCCAGACATAAGGGTCACATGGGCGGCTGTGGCTGAGGGGTAGAGTGGTCGTCCTCCAACCTGAAGGTCGGCGGTTCGATCCCCAGTCTGAACAATCTGCATGCCGAAGTGTCCTTGGGCAAGATGCTGAACCCTGAATGGCCCCCATTTAGAATAGAATCGAATAGAATAACAAAGTGCTGGGATAGATGCAATGTATGAATGTGTGTGTGATTGGGTGAATGTAAAACTGTAGTGTAAAGCGCTTTGAGTGGTCATCAAGACTAGGAAAGCGCTATATAAATACAAATCCATTTACCTTTTACCATTCATAGAAATCAAATGAGCAGACAGCCAAGACAAATTTCAGAAGACAAACCATTTGCACCTCCTTAAGCAAACCCAAAATGTCACCTAATGTTATCAAAGTCACTGGAGATCCATGCATTTTTTTGTGGTTTATGGTCCCCTGATGATGAACCACAATGCCAACTTTCCAGACATCACATAGTTGATCAACAGTTCATGTCTTAACAGGAGACTTCTGTTGTGCAATAGTAGGAGTAGATTTGACGTTGGCTAATTATTAATAATCATGAAATATGATTATTAAAATAACAATTATTTCTAAAAAATTATCAAAAATGATAAAGCTATTAATTAAGAATAGTAAAACAATTAATTCGAAATGATACGGTTATCCATTAATAATAGTTAAAATAATTAATGAAAACAATAAAATTATTGTATAGTATAATACAATCTGTAATCATTGCTTATTGTCGCGGGGCACCACCCTGGTTACAGGGACCAACAATTCAATCTTTAAATATCAGTCTCAATGATATAAGTTATATTAATAATCTCAATATTTAATATTAATGATTATATAATAAACAATGAAGGGTTTTAAGTTCGAACACAGGCTATAGTAATCCAGCTGTATTCACATACATATGCACAAATAATCACAGAAATACAAATACTTTAATTACAAAGTATTTATTAAAAAGGGGAAATAAAGTTAATGTTATTTCAATGATTCTTCATTTAACAAACTCCAATATTTCAAAGGTGGTAACAACAGCAGCAGCACTTATCACAATTGTCACACATGTAATACGGAGTATCTATGTGTGTGTGTGGTCGTGTGTCTGCCTGTCTGTGTGTGTGTAAGAAAGAGAAAGGGGAGTGGCTATGGCGTAATGACGAGGTCACGTGGTGACGTCGTCTGGCCGAATTCAAGGTGATGTTACATTCACGTACTTTCAAGATGGAGGTTGCCTAGTGAAGCCACGTTGCAAATAGCAAAATGGCTGCCGGTCACTGTACTTAACCAAAGGGGATCCTTCAAGACAAAGAGATTTCTTATCTCGTTACCGCGTGCTTCTCAAAAACACAGTAGACAAAGGAACCGGAGGTGACGTCTCGGCCCGCCGTGTAGCAAGGCTAAAAACAGATCAGCGATCTACAAACAAACATACAATCAAACAAATGACACGCTAAGTATTTAAACTAGTCTCTGCCCAGACAATAAAGCCTCTTAATGTGACCTCCGCGGTGTTGCTTGCGCGTGGGGCGCGGATTTCCGGAAGTCCAGTGAATCTCTCGTTAAACCTCAGGATGCGTGCGAACGGGCGGATTCCTGGAAAACAAATCAGTGAAGACCTGGCCTCTTAAGCGGTGCTCCGGTGGGTCTCGTGGTTGCAACGGAGGTCAGCGCTGGGCCGAATAGAGCGAACTTCTCTTGCTCTTGGAACGGAATTCTGCTTCGTCTCTTCTCTGACGGGATACTGCTTCGTCTCTTCTGCAGGGAATGAACAGCGATCACGCCGCTGTGGATTTGGAAAGAAAGTCTCTGAGCTCGGCCAGCGAGCGAGTTCCTGTGTGCGTCCTTTTCAAGTTAAAAGCAAAAATAGTCTTTCAAAATAAGTGTTGACTTAAGCTAAAAGAAAATAGAAGCTAAAACAAACTTTTGTGGATGTTGCTCCCATGAGAGCTGGAACATCTGGGAGGCCCCAGAAGGGGCCCTGGTCGAAGTCCTGAGCAGGGAGATTGAGCAGCAAGCATATAGCATATAGCAAAAGTTAAAGTTGACTCTTCATAGCTGGAACATCTGGTAGGCCCTGGAGGGGCCCTGGTCGAAGTCCTGAGCAGGGAGAAATGAGCATGGCATTATTGATGTCTCAGTGGTTTTATTCTACCTGAGAGGTCCTGCCTCCTTGAGGTGCTGGTCATAGGATGATGCTGGCTTTAAGCCAATTGAGTGTCAGAGTTGGACCTCAGTGGGCGGGGCTTGGAACTCAGCGGGGGTCCTAAAGGCTCAGGACATTTTCCAACCACCAGGGGGAGATTCTTAGGCCTGCTGGAGAATGTTTTCCCGCCAAAAGTTTACAACCCTTTGTTTCCCCATCTGCTCCAGTGTCTGGTGCTCAGCCTCTGGGCTCTGACCCAACACTGCCATAATGTTAAAGAACATTCATGGCCCCAAGTTGATATCTTTTGAGTTAGGATGGGTGGCATCTGTTGTGTTGGGTGAGAAGTGGGGTTTACTTTGAACAGTCAGCCAGTGCACCCAATTTGATAACACTTCAGACTTCCTCAACGACACACAAATTCAACTTTTGATTCATATATCTCTGTCAATTCACACTTTTATGGAATTATAGCAAATCTTCAGATTTATGAAAAACCATCCGAAGTTAATTTCCTGACTTTATAGCCACAGGCTGTACTTTGTACTGAATCTCATCAGGTTCAGTCAGAATACAAACTGCACCCTGAGCTGCTGTGAAGCAAATGACTGGATGGGAAGACAGACGAAACAAACAGATTGAGAAGACAAACTCCAAAAATATTCCGTTATCTTTAATTTCAGCACTGAGCTCTCTCCAGGGCAGAGTTTCTTTTAACTGTGCTTCGCTCCATCAAAGTGTATGGGTCTGCTGTCAATAACTACTGCTATTTTGTTCCCTGTGGGTTTTTGAACAGATTGTTTATAGAGCTGTAAAAATATCAATGTCTTCATAGTAAATATCTGCATTGTTTCAAGGTTCCTTCATCTAACTACAGTCCTTGATTGAGCGTGTTTGACGTTCAACGAATGTTTGCCTTGGGCCTGTATCAGCTGTCTTTAGTGGTATAATGCTGCTGTTCACGGTTCATGGTTTCATTATCTGGTTCAAAGCTGCACATCACAGGTAAGTGAAACAAATAATGTTGACTTTAAGTAAATATTTTTAAATCTGCAGGCACACAAAGCGAAAGAAAACGCATCTTTAGTGTTGGCTTGGTTTTAAGTGTGTTTTTTAATTACAACTCTTACTGTTTTTCAAGGAAGAAAACATAACCTTACATTAAACTCCTATAATCTTGGACAGCCTATGTGTTTGGAATGAAACCATGTAACAGATTGTGTTGTTGTAAAACTACAAGGGCTGTAATGGAGATCAAGAAGAAAACTGATAACTTTCCCTTCTGACTAAATTCTGGTATAACACAAACAGAGATAATTTCAGCACCTCTATGAATCTGGATCTTCAAGTTTATCACTTACACAGATGAGAGAGAAGTATTTCATAAAGTCAGGCCTGGAAGAAGAGCTTGTTGACACTGGCAGGTATCCATGTGACATCTGTTTTATTTTAACTAGGGCTGTGAAATGATTAAAAATTTTAATCAAATTAATCACAGGTTTCTATGGATTAATCATGATTAATCACATTACCGATTTTCTCGGTATATTTTTGTGAGAACAAAAAGATTTATGACAAAAGACAGATATATACATTTTAACATTTTTTCTTTTTTTATTCATAAATAAAGAAAACAGTGGTGCTGCAACTCGGCAGTTCTTTAGCAGTTCTCTTTGCTATTCAATATGGAACATTAATATAATCTTCATCCTAAACACAATTCGGGCTTCTTAGCCATTGTATTGTTGAATAAATCAAACAGAAATTATTTGAGCTTCTTAGCCATTGTTTTTATAGGACGGTTGAACATTTTTCTATTTTTTGTCCAACAACCATTCACCACACCATGGCACAATCTAAGGCCTCTAAAGGCCCTTTTAACTAGTTGTTCTTTAGCCAGTTGGTGAGGCAATCTAACTTGTTCACATTCTATGACAGTAAAGCTGACCTCTTCTTTTGCACAATGTGTCCTGCGATTGAGTCTGGCTTGGCGGATTCCACTTGAACGCCCCTCGCCGACCAATGCATGCTTCGCGTTGAGGTGGTACTTTAAGCAGCTTTGCTACGGTGAAACAATAACATCTTCCCGCAGAGTGTGCATATCACCTTGGTTTTATTGAATGTTCCATCTTTGTTTTTTTGGATCACAATCTTCCCATCCAGAAGGTGATGTTTGTTTGTTTGAATAGCAGCTGCCATTTGACTGCTTTAGAGCGGCGACTAGTGCAGAGTGGGCGAAAATTTGGGTATATTGGAAGGTCCTTCTGCGCATGCGTTAAATGCGTTAAAAAAATGTAACGAATTAATCCTGTAAATTAATTTTTCACAGCTCTAATTTTAACCTATTAGAAAAAGAAAAAGAGGAAGCCCGGGGCCCCCGTCTGGAGCTAGGCCCAGACGGAGGGC
Organism: Platichthys flesus; assembly: GCF_949316205.1. Classification (NCBI taxonomy): domain Eukaryota; kingdom Metazoa; phylum Chordata; class Actinopteri; order Pleuronectiformes; family Pleuronectidae; genus Platichthys; species Platichthys flesus. The sequence continues at coordinate 25,647,829 of NC_084952.1, read as the reverse complement.
TCGATGGCGAGCGCCTGGTGGCCGGGTTTGCCACGGAGCCCGGTAGCTGCCGTGGCTAGCTGTGGCCTCAGGGTCTTAGGCTCCTCAAGGGGCAGTAACCCTCGGACACCGTGGTGGACACCGGTGGTCAGGGAAGCCGTCCGATTGAAGAAGGAGGCCTTCCGGGATATGATATCCTGGAGGACTCCAGACTCGGTTGCAGGGTACCGACAGGCCCGAAGGGCTGCAGCTTCTGCCGTGTCGGAGGCTAAGCAGCGGGTGTGGGAGAAGTTCGGAGAGGCCATGGAGAAGGACTTTCGGTCGGCACCAAAGTGTTTCTGGAAGACTATCCGGCACCTCAGGAGGGGGAAACGGGGAACCATCCAAGCTGTGTACAGTAAGGATGGGACTCTGTTGACCTCAACTGAGGAGGTCGTCGGACGTTAGAAGGAACACTTTGAGGAACTCCTGAATCCGAATAACACGCCCTCTATATTGGAGGCAGAGCTCGAGGTTGATGGTGTTTCATCGTCAAATTCCCTGGTGGAGGTCACTGAGGTAGTCAAACATCTCCGCAGTGGCAAAGCCCCAGGGATTGATGAGATCCAGCCAGAAATGCTAAAGGCTCTGGGTGTTGAGGGGCTGTCATGGTTGACACGCCTATTCAACATCGCGTGGGAGTCGGGTACAGTGCCAAAGGAGTGGCAAACCGGGGTGGTGGTTCCCCTGTTCAAAAAGGGGGACCAGAGAGTGTGTACCAATTACCGGGGTATCACACTTCTCAGCCTCCCTGGTAAAGTCTACTCCAAGGTGCTGGAAAGGAGGGTTCGGCCGATCGTCGAACCTCAGATTGAAGAGGAACAATGCGGTTTTCGCCCCAGACGTGGAACTACGGACCAGCTCTTCACTCTCGCAAGGATCCTGGAGGGGGCCTGGGAGTATGCCCATCCGGTCCACTTGTGTTTTGTGGATCTGGAGAAGGCGTATGACCGGGTCCCCCGGGAGAAACTGTGGGAGGTGCTGCGGGAGTATGGGATAAGGGGGTCTCTCCTCAGGGCCATCCAATCTCTGTACTCCCAAAGCGAGAGCTGTGTTCGGGTCCTCGGCAGCCAGTCAGTTTCGTTTTCAGTGGGTGCTGGTCTCCGCCAGGGCTGCGCCTTGTCACCAATCCTGTTTGTGATATACATGGACAGGATATCGAGGCGTAGTCGTGGTGGGGAGGGGTTGCAGTTCGGTGGTCTGAGGATCTCGTCACTGCTTTTTGCGGATGATGTGGTCCTCATTGGATCATCGGCTTGTGACCTTCAGCACTCACTGGATCGGCTGGCGGCCGAGTGTGAAGCGGCTGGGATGAGGGTCAGCACCGCTAAATCTGAGGCCATGACTCTTAGCAGGAAACCGATGGATTGCTTACTCCGGGTAGGAAATGAGTCCTTAGCCCAAGTGAAGGAGTTCAAGTACCTCGGGGTCTTGTTCGGGAGTGAGGGTACTATGGAGCGTGAGATTGGCCGGAGGATGCCCACTGGGCTTCTCCCTTGGGAGGTTTTTCAGGCACGTCCAGTGGGGAGGAGACCTCAGGGAAGACCCAGGACTAGGTGGAGAGATTATATCTCAACACTGGCCTGGGAACGCCTCGGGATCCCCCCGTCAGAGCTGGTCAATGTGGCCCGGGAAAGGGAAGTCTGGGGCCCCCTGCTTGAGCTGCATCTCCCGCGACCCGACCCCGGATAAGCGGATGACGATGAGTGAGTGAGTGAGAGAAAACTTAGAGAATTCCATAACCCTTACATATTTACAGCTCCAAAGTAATCAACTAAATGGCACATAGGTATCATACTCATAATTTAGTTATTTCAAAATATATCTAAATAAATGATGTGTCCCCTTGGCCCTATCTGTTGATTTTAAATAATACAGATTAAATTAAAGTTTATAATAATGTATGCATCAGATTGTTGGCCCGTTCTTCTAGCATTATATCCTGCAATTTCCTCCTGAAAAGGGTTGTCTGACTTGTTTATTAAAATTGTTGGGTCAAAGCGCTTTTAAAAAATCTGCTTTGAAGCCAAAAGAGCTTACACTCACTGTATTTTGACTTAATTTGTATGAAAGTTCTATGTCTGAGTCAGGTATTTGAATACACAATGGTTACCTCACCACGGAAATGTATCTTCTTGTGTCTGGTGAGCCCATGAGGTTGAGCTGTGTGTTTTGATTCCACATAAAGCCTCTCATCTGTCCATGTTTGCATATTCTGGCCTATATAGAGCTTAGTTTCTTAGAGAGCTCACCGTGAGCATGCAGCAGGTGAGACTACTGAACAAGGTCAGTGGTTAATGGAGATTATACATTTTTTTTTAAACACTAACAGTGTGATTTGTGGTTGTAAAAAATATGTTGTGGTCTGTGTTTATTTTAGTAGTATACTTACCACTTAGCCTCAAAGCCTGTTGGCAGTGTTCTCTTCTATATGGGCTTTAATACAAACTGCCACAGCTCTATAGAGAAACAATTAAAAGACACTCATCATTCATGTCTCCTCCCTTATTCATGAAAGTTATCCTTGTCACAAACCATTTTGATGTCTATGGGTTCAGAGTTTCACATTTGGAGTCATGAACCGAGATATTTCATCCAGGGTTTTCAGGTAAAATGTACTAATTGTTTAGTTTAGACCTTTACATGATTATTTACCTTGCACTCTGCCAGACATCAAACTATAGGACTCTTTTGAGCTCATGGCCTCACTGGCAGCTGCTCTTTTGACTTTTGCATGAGCTCCTAATTATATATAATTATATTTGTTTTCCATGCAAATATAAGCAAATAATGACAATGTTGACTTACAATGTCCAACTGAAACACAAACCAACTTATCTGGCCCTCACCAGTCACCACTGGACAAGCCCCAATAACGTTATGACGATCTATTGCACTCACTGTAACTTTAAATGAAGTACAAAATCGTAGTACAAGTACATCAGTACTTCTATTCTAAATCTGATACAGGTACATAATTAGTTAATGAATATGTAGGTGAAAGTAAATTCATTACACACTTACCACCAGCAGAAATACTAATTATAATATATATTACAGTTATGTCTCAGGAGTGAGGTAATAGAAAAAATAACTGCCATCATGGTTAGTATTTTACATTTTACACTAAATTGATTACAAGTCAATAATAAACAAACAATGTATCCACCTGCTCAAGCAGGTTAACAGATGCAGTCAGTGACTGTTAGTTTAGATTTTGTTCTCTAAGGAGCCATCATATAAGACCCAACTTCAGGATATTACTACACCCAGCTTGCAAATTTTTTCCAGCATGTACTCAAATTCTATAAACTACTGTGTCTCAATAAATAAATAGTCATATACTAAAATTAGTCCTATTTATTCTTAGTGACCTAGTGAAATTCTACCTCATATAGTCATTTATATTTATTTAGAAATAAGTGGAACCTGCATCTTTTGATTTTCTAGTAATAATATGAATAATATTAAAGATATTCACAATTCAGTTTGAGCATTTTAAGGACAAATTAATATGTCTACAGGCCAACAGTAGCAGAGTCTAGTATCATGTTCATTGTCACTCTTGATAATAAGCTGCCCTGTCTACATAAAAGAGCACTGACTGTTGTGGTTTGCTTCTGGAAACAAGAAACAACAGAAGATGAAAAATAAATGCTGATTTCAAAAGTTCACCCTCCTCTCTCACAGCACTCTGTGGAATATGAGATGGATAAACGTTTAATGTTATTTAGCTAAAGATACACTGTGTCTAAATACTGCAATATGCTTCCAGCTCACTGCTAAGAGCGGTGTTGGGTTTACTGGTGTGTTATGACGGATAGGACCCCTGTTGAGAGTTGGCTGTTCCAAAACATTTTGTGATGGAATGTTCTCTAGAGAGGTGTATTTCATTTGTTACCATCAGGGGATTTTACAGATGGATGACTTTACAGGAATGGAGGAATATGATTTTTCCTCCTCAGATTGAGTATAGTAGAATACATTTCCTTTGAGAATGGCCACTCTGAAATCACAAATGACCAAAATATCTACAGCCTTGAAAAATTAACTGAAATCACATCAGGGTGATGCCCTGTTATGCACCCAATGGCTGTTTCGCCCCAAAACATCCTTGTCACGGTCAAGACATTTTACCCCAAAGGCTGTAACCAGAGATAATGTAATTTTATAGGAAATTATTGCCATAATAATGTGGTTGATCTGAGTAGTGTGAATTGTGTTGAGCTGAATTTTGAGTGGGTTATGAAGGAAACAAGGGTTAAAGTTGCACTGTGTAGAATTTAGTGACACAAAGTGGTGAAGTTGCATGGTGCCTCTGACCACCCCTCACCTCATCCTCCTCTGCAGAACATGAAAGAGAACCTGTGGGGTAACCTTCAGTTTTCATAAAAAAATCAATACGATATACTTTATCATCCCCATAGGGTAATTTATCTTGCTGCACAGATAAATGCCTCTACATTTACAGTAAAACCATTACAATTAGAATTATTATTTAATTACATAAAAAAAAAACAATCACACAATTAAATAAAATACAACAGTCTAAGCAGAACAACATTCTAAAACAAAAACAACATTCTAAAACAAAAACAACATAAGATGTACCCAATAAAAACCTTGCACATAATCCCAATTGCACCTAACAAAAATGTTGCACATGCATTGCACATAACACACATTGCAAACACCCAGTGACAAAACACCATGAGACTATTGCACACAGTCCCTCAAACAGCATTGCTTAAAGGTTTGACAGAGATGGGACAAATTAGTTTTTAAAACGGTTGTGTTCACATTGGGGGACTCTATATCGACTGCCAGAAGGCAAGAGCTCATATTCTGCGTAGAGGATGTGTGATGGGTCACTCAGCAAATGTGATTTGCTGAGGAACGTGTCAATCACGCTGCACCTGCAGCCGTATGAGTCTTTGTTTCTAGTGCACACTAATGTTGCACTAGAAACAAAGTTTCAGACTCATACATAGGTCCAGAGATTGTCTTTAAGAAATATCCATCGAGAGAATACTGCAGCATGTCTAACCGACCAAAATGATCTGCTTGCGAATATAAAATGAAACGACTATAGATGGAGCAAGCATTCCAAACACAGAGGGGTTCCTTGTTAAAATATATTGATCCTGGTAGTGTCAGTTTTTCCAAATGCTTTTATAACATCACAAGTGCTTCTCTCCCATGAGTGTTTGATGCACATGAGACAGTGGTGTATGGGAGAGATTTGGACTGGTTGTATTTAGTTAAAGGAGCTGAAATTGGATTATTTGGAAAAAGTTATATGTGCTGCCAAGAGACATGATATGGATCTGCAAAATGGCCACATATTGCGTCATGGATACTTTAATACTGTTGGCAGGTTGAGCACACTAATGTTGCACTAGATTGCACTAGTGATCTAGTGCCGTTGCACTTTATGTGAATAGCATATTAGCGTTTGTGTGTTGTTGCTGGTATGGTACGTTGCAAATAGTAGGGCGATACAAACATTTTCCGCCTAGAGCAGCAGAAGCGCCGTCCTGGCTGATATTCATTCCTCCCTATCACCTTCATGGCCGTAAATACCAGACAAGCAAGAAAAGTTATGCATCTGATCATAAAGGTTCATCCACAAATATGTTGCATTTGGTCTTGATGGGTTAATTTGCATGTATTTTCTTGTTACAATGGTAAGTATGGTATATTCAGGCTAGTGGAGGTAAAATAGAAAAATGTCAAAGTGTCATCCTTCACCCCCAGGAGGGTCATTGACACTGTGGAACACAATGTGCTTGCATGTCCTAGTGTACCACCAATCCCATTTGAATTGCCTGTCGATGTTACCAGTGACCAATGTCCACAATTCAATGGAGCTTCAAAATATACACACTTATTTTACAGTGTGGCACAACCACCTGAAATGAAGGGTAAGAAATCGTATGGAAATTAACAAAAACATGAAAAAAAACATCTGCATCATGGGGTCTACGCATACCAAGCCACCGTTGTTGTGTGTCAACAACCACAAGTGTATTACTAATTCGATAAAAAAAGATCCCATTACGTCATCACAGTAATCATCCTTGGGAGAATCAACTGGAGTGGAAAGAAATGGGCAATGTGACCTAGCTGCCACCGCTGCACACTGTGTTAATACAACAGATTTAGAAAGGGGGAGATCCAGGTCAGGTGTGGAGTTGATGAGGGTGACTGGAGGCTTATAAGGAAGGATGAAGGTATAGAGGGAGCTGAGGGTGAGAGTTTGCTTTGGGCACATCGATTAAATACGGGGGGATTGAGGGAGGAGAAACCTGGGTCTGACATGGCAGGGACAGGCCTGAGGCAAGACACCAGCTCTGCATGTGTGTGTGTGTGGGTGTAGGTCTGCACACATGCATCTTTACATGTGTGCCTATGCGTGTCTTGGGAACATCCTCATTGATCCGGGGGCCTCTGCGCTGTCAGGAGTGTTTAGCCTGGATTGGCTGGAAGCTCTCCCCTGTGTCTCTCATCAGGCTCACCGGGTCAGGCCTCTTTCGGACACAACTGACAGCACAACACCACCAGCAGCACACCTGTTGACACGCTGGCAACAGCAAGAGGATCTACATCCTGCAAAAAACATACTTGTTTTATCTGATCTCAAACATATACGTATATAACACATTATTAAAGACCTCTCTGTCCTCTCATGGTGCTGCTCTGCTGACCTTACTCTCAAAGAAATGGGTTCAAGTTTTCAATTAGTGGTTAGGGCCCGGACACGCTGTGCAGAAAGTCCCAGCAAATGTCTAGAGAGGTAAATTAGCACTGCTACTAACTGACAGGTAAACAAGATATTTTCAGACAGAGGATGCTTGTGGAAGAGCTACTAAGTATATACTGCCAACATGTGTGTGGCTTATTGTGGAATCTGTGGAGGGAACAGATGCAGACAAAAGACAGGAGACAATACCCGAACACAAGGTGCATGGCCAAAAGCAGGAACAATGGCAAAACTAAAATACAAGTGAAACAGTTCAGGCAAAGATACTGCACAAAGTGAAAATGGACATTTGTATATTCGTTTTCAAAGCAAGGTTGGAGTGCTTATTGTGTTTAGCCTGCTCACTGAGAAACAAAATCATTTGGGGCCCAGAGTGCAAGCCAATGGAACATTTAACTTCCTATTTCATGTTAAAAGTTACATTTGTTAGGACAGACTCTTAACAATTGAAGCAAACAAATAATAATAATAATAATAATAATAATATTAAAAATAATAATAGAAAAAAAAGAATTCATGCATCCAGTCTGTAAACTTTTCTATTCACTGAGAAAAGTTTTACCATGAATAAAGGCTGGACATCACAGCAGTGGCTTTAAACTTCCGAGACCTTAATGGTGAAATACTGGTCACTATTTACAGGGTAAAAAGGTGCTGTTTTAAATGATCCTTGTGGTATTTTGACCAAAATATGTTACAGACATTTCATTAAGACCCCAAGGAGCCATAAAATGGGTGGTAAAATGGACATAATATGTCCCCTTTAAGATAACAGCTTGGCCGTTATCTTTGACAGCGTATAGGGTCCATTTGTTAAAAGAAAAGTTTAATGTTGTAAATGTTGGAGAAGAAATGTATCAAGTGCCCCTAATACTCCATCGTAGATATTGCCTGCTGATACAATGTTTTAGTTGATTTTTTTGGTGATTTTCTTTAATGATTCCACCTTTTGTCTCAGGTGAAGAAGCAACTTCAAAAATTAAATTATTTTAAAGTCATTCACACTACATTTCCAGGCATGTTGAACATCATCCCCTCCATTACAGTTTAAAATTGAATTTGTGGGGTGATCGCTTTGAAGCTACTACATTCCACAATCCTGGGGAAGTTGGACCAATACAAACCCACGCTGTTGAGGTTGTACAAGAGGAAGGGAGGAGCTGTCGGAAGGACATGTTAAATGAGGCACGTACATACAACAGTGTAGCAGTTAGCTTTGGGTGGGAGCATTCTGATGTCTGTAAATGATCTCATATTTCATGTTTTTTTAGAACAACAGCATTGAGCTGTGATAGGCGACTGAAATTGTATGTTTCTGAAGGGGGGGGTCCAGATACTACTGATAATGCCGTTCCCTTAATACATTCACATGGCCCAATTATTGAGCCTTGTCTTTCTTGCGGGGAGAAGAACCAAGTCCCTGGACCATAAGTTAAATGTAATAATAACATAATAAACAAATAATTCCGAGAGGCGGTCGACTAGTGGCAGAAAGTTGGACTATGGGCAGATAAGGTTTCTGGTTCGTCTCTGGTTTGACTCCACGGAGAAACAACAAAAAGATGAACCTGGATTGATCTGTCCAAAAATCCAAGAGGATTATCCTTACCCTGCCTAGTGCCCCTGAGCAAGGCACCTTACTCCCGCAACATCTGCTCCCCGGGCGCCGTACATGGTTGCTCACTGCTCTGTGTGTCCTGCACCAGATGGGTCAGAAGCAGAGGATAAATTTCCCTATCCAACACATGTCTGTGAACGTATGTGGGATAAATAACGATCTTAATCTTATAATTAATACCTTATTGTTACCAGCTGACAGTGAATTATCTTCAGTCACAAATTATTCTCAGCAGAATACAAAGCCTCCATCCTATGTTACCTTTGCTAGTTTGTGGTCTCACCTGTTTAGATTCTGCCTCTACATGTTTATTATTGTCCCCCTTGTTTTTCACTCAATGGGAGATCATTAAGAACTTCACAAAATCCTTTGACTCTCATTACAGTAGTGAAAGTGAACAATGGATTTCATGTAAATTGCCTCCTCCCTTCCTATTCATAAGTAAACCCTCAAAGGGAAATACAGAATGCCATTATTTGATAAAGAAAAAGCTGAGAGGAAAATGCAACATTTGTTCTTGAGCAAACCTGAGGAACTTAGCAATGAACATAGCTGGAAAAGTGGAAAAGCTTTGTTACTTCATGATTAAACTTAAAATATGCTGATGACTCAAGTGCAAACATGAATGGGCAGGATGCAAAATGTGCCATTAATTAATTATTAAACTTACAGATGTTGGATGAGAAACACATAATTTGCTCCAGAGAACTCCAAAGATCTCATGTCTAGCATTCTACCAGTGATGATAGACATCTTTTTACCTGAGTCTGCACAGGACTCATGACGTACAGTTCATTTGGTCCCAACCAATAAGTTATGACACACTTCAAATAAACACTGAGAACTGAAAAGTCAAATCTTGAATTAGTTAGATTTTGTGAATGCAGCTTTGCATGGATGAAGCAGGAGACGGAGGGCCGAAGATGAATAATAAGACTGAAGAAAAAATTGGGAAGTGATGGCGAAAGAGGGAGAAGAAATTATGTGGTTAACAGGATGCCAGAGAAACATTATTTTAAGTCATAGCAGTCTTTACTTCAAGTAGATGGAGTGTGTCTCCATAAGCCCCGAAGGCTGCAAAAACACGGGGACACCTAGAAAGCCAGCTTTGAACGGCCTCTGAGAAATGCAAAACGTAATCTACTTTCCCTCAATCTCCCTCCCCCTGAAGCATAACAAAGAGCCTGGAAAGAGTGTTTGTGATGCTAATTCTGTAGGAATAAATATGCAAAACAAAATTCAGACGCTTTAAGAGGGGAGAAAAGATGAAGAGTTTTGATGGAAAAAGAAATGATGCTTTAGGGGCCTGCCAGGAGGGAGTAGACAAATCCTTTAACATACCCTGCATATCCCCTGCACAGAGGAAATGTGAATTAAACATGCTACTGATAAAAAAGGGAAAAAAGGTTGAATAGAATGAAGAGCAGCCAATCTTAGGTGTTAAAGCATTACCTGGATAGGGCAGTGGCTTACTTTTGCTTATCCTGTGTGAGATGGATGACTCTTGTCTCACTGGAAACAATGAACATATGAACATCTACATGGTTCTGAATTCCAAAAGAGATATCTTAATCTTGGAAAAACTCTGCTTCAGTCACCATTCGGCATGTTACAAGGAAACGCCATAATAGGGCAAGGCAAAGTACTCTTAATAAAATGTTATATCTACTCAAAGACCCTTGTGTGGTCTGTTCTCTTGTTTCTGCCCAGCTACCTCTATTGGCATGCGCAACTCCTCTATATAAGCTACAGCGAATACAGCAGGAGGAGTTTTTACCAATAATTTCATCAAATTCTGTAAAACCAGCTGTTAACCTAAATCTGCGGTCCACGTGTTATTGAACAGGAAGGTCTTGTACCTTTTGGGCATTATAAGAAGTATTCTTTAGAAATAAATCAATACAACATGTATTTATTCAAAAAACTTGAAATCATTTTTGTCAAATAACCCGCCTGTCTGTTCAGCATCTGCTCCAAGCTAACATTAACGTTAGCGTCACAGACTGACACAACCCAAGTACTGCAAATCGGAGCTGAGGGTTTTTAAGGTCAACCTTGTTGTAATGTGCTTATACGTTTAACTGGGACATTCCAGCAACTCTGTTCACCCGCTGTCAACTCTACTCGACTCATACCTACTAGCTCCCCCTGTGACAGGACAACACAGAAATAAAAGTTCTGACATCATGCTCATGCAATGCATTTGTACCTCAATTCAATTGTATTTGTATAGTGCCATTCACAATATCTCAAGGCACTTGGCTAGTTTGAGTCCTGACAATATGCTACAATAAGTCCTGACTGTATTTATAGGAATGTCTCACGTGATACGTGACAGAGTTTGTTACTAGACGGTTTTCTCCACACTCCACAACTCACAGTACCATCTGCTTAAATCACAGCATCATTGATACACATGATAATTCAAAACAGTGTGCTGTTGCACCTGATTGCATGGTGTTGTAACAGAGTGAAGTGAGTTTCATGTAGTGTCTTTCCTTTTTACAACTGGGTTAGTGGTGTCATAAATTGAATGACTGTGAACTGAGCAGGTAATCATTGTGTTGGTGGTAGAAAAGGCAAACATGTACATCTTCAAGGCGATTCTTAGCTACCTTGTGTAACTCAGTGAAATCTGTCATTGAGAATTTCCTTTATTGTATCCATTTGTAAAGACAAAATATGCCAGGTAAAAACAAAAGCCTGTGTTGTTTGTCATTCATATTAATGCAAAGTTTACAACTAAAGGAAATGTCGTTTTTTCAGAAAACCAAAGTGCAAAAACAGTTCAACACTGGACATCAAAACAACACAAGCCCACTGAGGTGGGTGAGTTGCATGAGTAATGGTTATTACAGTGCTGTGAGCAAACCATATGAAAACACATTAAAAATATTTGGCAAAATAATTAATAAAAACTACACAACAAAAGCACTGTATAGTGTAAATAAGCATAGAATATATATTCAATCCCACAGCACTGCCACTGAAGTGACTGTGTAGTATTTATTATTTGTTTAACTCTAAATAGCGACAGCGAATATTGTACAATTGTGTTTCAAATAGTAAAATATAGAATATAGCATAAACAAAAACTACTGTAAATGTAAAATATTCAAAAAGTGTTCAGTGGTAAATTGATTAAAAAGGCCTAACAAAATATAGCCTGTGTAATTATACATAGGAAAACATTGTATCTCTCTGGAAAAAAAAACCCATTGGGACTGATCCTCATTTCAAATTCCATCAAAACATGATCAAGTCATTTGGCTCTTCAAGGAAAGGACAAATGACAAATGGTTTTGAACCTGGAGTGGTACCAAGAGAGATGAGATTTAAACCTAATTTAAATAACCCAGATCCACGATGATATACTGCAGAGCACAGAGAGGTGATAGCCCAATCCGTCAATCGAGGAGAGGGGAGGGGGAGGGTTAAGGAGGAGAGAATGGGGCAAAGACATGAAAGGAGGAGGGAGAGGGGATCAAGATGAGAGGGGCTGGAGTCTTTAGAGGTGAACGCGAGGATCCAGAGCAAAGATGAGAGGAGAGGGAGGTGGGTGAAGGAGATAGCGGCTCAGGCAGTGAGAAGATTAAAGCCAATTCCGTGCAGCGCTGGCCCCATTAATGTACTGTATAACAAAACGCCAGATCAGGGGAAAAAAAACATCTCCCCTCCTGTGATCCGTTTCAACCCATCACAGGGCCACACATGGCAACGTGGCAAGAAGACGGCACAGATGAAATATTTACAAAAGGCAATCATTTGTTTATATCTCTGACACGAATAATTGTGATTAATGTTTTATTCATTCTGTATTGTTTATTGCCTCCAATCTGAGAAGAGAAGAGGCTGCCTTTTGAACATCGACTGAGACAGCCAATTATGGAAGTGTGTTCCATTTGTGTTGCAGTGTGTTTGAGAGTGAACCTTTTGTGACTTGTCTTTCAAAGAAACAAGGAGCTCTCATTTCCTCAGCTGGAGTTGGGGTGACTGGAGAGGGGGTAGTGTCACAATCTCTCCTAATTGGCTGACACGGAGCCTTCATGAGAGGTGGAGATGGCTGAGCACAGGGAGGAGAAGGAGAACAGGATGGGATGAAGGTGGGGTGCAGGTAGATGGAGAGGTGGTAAAGAAACTGTTCAAAGCATGTTCACCGAGGTGCACTCATCACAAATTATGTTCTGTTGAAGTGTTCACTTGCGAAAATGCAATACAGCAAGATGCCATATTTACATGGGAGCTCTGACAGAGGCAAGCCATAGCCCCACACTTGTGTACTGCACCTCATTGGTTGAACAATGTGATCATTATACACAGATCACAAAACTCTCAGGTTTAAGAGATCATTGGTAATTTCACCCATGTCACACACACGTGCACCCAGCTCAGCTTAATAGAACTTTGATTTTACTAAGTGAACAGTGATGCCAAATATAATGTAAACATTTCTTTTATACCAAACATTTCCGAAAGCCGCTGCTCAACTCTAGCTAAAGGCCTATTCTTCGATACAATATGAGTGTGGCATCACTGTGGTTGCTGTGGTAGACGAGGTCGTCATGTACTTTGCTACACGTAGACTACTACGCATTAGTTTGTATATGATTAAAGTATAAATTTAATTTAATATGATTTCTAACATTTCACGGGAGATATTGTTAGGATTTCAAATTCTAGCTGGTATTTGGGTCTGACTGAAACTATTTGCAACTAAAGGGGGGGGGGAAGCATGATCAGTTTGAACCAGATATAAGGCCTTTATTAAAATGATTTTTTAATAACCCTTGCTGCATATTGTTAATAATGAATCTTATAATTGTTCTGAATTCTAACTTTTGGTATTAAACCATTATTCCCTTAGACTCATCCAAATATATTTCAAGCAGCTGTCTGATAAAGTTCTGGAGGTCGGACACAGTGAATTTGTTGACATTGTTTTGTCTTGTTGTTTTGGTTTCGAGGATCCTAATGTTTACATCAACAGGACATTGTTTGAATATAGCAGGAACATCATATTCCTTTCTCCAATGGCCCACATGGCATCAGCTGTGTCAAGGCCTTTCATGAAGAGAACATTTTGCTTAGCAACTATCAGAGTAGTAGACGCGTCATAGAGAGCGCTTCTTGTCACTTCCTGGATTTCTGTGCCAAGAGGCGTGGACATGCCTGTGCACCAACAAGGGAGAACCAAATTGATTTGCGGTGACTCCCCTTCAATCTTTCATAACCAATCATATTATATCTACTGTTATAACTATATCAAACCCCTTTTGTTCGGGGCCATTATTAACTACCTATTGCTAACTTAATTAGCCTAGGCTGTGATAATTGTCCATAGCTATGTTGTTCAACTTTCATTGCATCTCAATAAATATTTAAATTGGACCAGTCCGGCTCTTCTCATATTTAGGATAAACCAACACGCCTGACACATTTCATAAATGAATGGGACATTCTGTAATATCATATGTGCTACATACTATTTACTTCATACTATAACTGAGCACAAACTTAGCTATCAGCTTTTGGACCACATTGTAATGACAGTGGATGTTTTACTATTATTATTATTGTTGTGGTTATTATTATTATTATTAATAATAATAATAATAATTCACTTACTGCCATTAAGTAAATAATTGAATTGAATTATTTTTTTTAATCAAGATGCAGAGGGTATTTGCTTTGCTTTCTACAATATGTTTCAATACCACCAGATCCAGCTGGTGTTCCATCGAGTCTGAGACAAATGTCAGCAGATGCAAGTGTACATTAGAACAAGCCTTGATTTAAACAGGTCCTTCTTCATTCACTTAGTATTGAAGCCAGTGAGCAATCCCACCTTACAAGGTTTATGTATTCAGGTCATGTGAACTGTTTTCATGTTTCAAACAATATAATACATATATATATATATATATAAGATAATAATTTACATTTTTTTTTGTTTTTGCCACTCCAGTCCTCAGTCACCGTCTACCGCGGCCCACCAGGAGGACCCATCACAAGCCATCACCGCGGCCCTGGTCCACCGCCCGTGCCCAATGCCAACGTGACACAGGGTCCGCCACCAGCACCACGATCAGCCCACATGACTCAGAATCCGCCACACTGGATCCAACACCGCGACCCCCGGTGCGCGATCCACAAACCGCAATACATGGTGCGGCCACAGAGGCCCTGGATCTGCGGGTGATAAAGCAAAGGGATTCCGGGGAAGGGGGATAGGGATGGAGAAGAGGAAGGAGAAGCTGGAAAGAGAAGCTCCGTGTGTCATGTGTCATAAAATAGAACAAGTAACGTTCTGGCGCACTAATTAGCTCTAACTATAAGCTTTATCAAAAAGGAAGGTTTTGAGCCTACTTTTAAACGAAAAGATGGTGACTGCCTCCCGAACTGAAAGTGGTAGATTATTCCACAGCTGAGGGGCTTGATGGCTAAAAGCTCTGGCTCCTACTCTACTTTTAGAGAATTTAGGGATGACAAGTAGACAAGTTTTTATACTTGGGGATTTCCCAGGTAGTAATAGAGAACGCTTCTTGAAATACTGTGCCCTTGTCTTCAGAAAAGTTGTGCAATGGCTCTCCACTGCCACAGGAGAGTATGCATCCGAACACAGTTCATTTTAAGGCCAAAATGCCTGTGGGTGCTCAGAGGAGTGCAAGTGCATTTAATCTTAAAACAACGTGGCCACTGGACGGAAACATGACAATTATGTGGCTCTGAAACTAGCAACGGCACTTGCTTCATGCTGATTTGTGTATGGCCCAACGTGTGAAATCATTCTTGAAAACAATAATAGGATGAGAGTTTGTTATCCATTATACATTATCCATTACACAAAATGACATTGCTATTGCAAAAAACCTCTGATAGAGATTTTGAGATACTTGAGATGATGTTAGAAACTCATGTTACAAACTTAACATAAAATTGGTTTGATAATTTAATTTACAGTACTCTAAACAAATGGTTATTAGCCTTTTTAACTTTTAATCCTTTATCTTTCTTAACGTGGCAGAAAAGGTCTTCCATTTAAAGCTGTTATCGACCAGCAAGAAAATCAACTCCTGTCTTGTCTTAAGCAAAAGCATTTAAAGTTTGTTTTATGACCCCTCATTTGTTCTGTCTCCTGCCCGGTTGGCATTAATGGCTGTAAAGTTGATTAAGGTCAGCAGCGACGTAGTCATCTGCTGTAGCATTACTGTAAATATGCCTGATGGTCAAAGTGGCTCTGGCTCCCTTCTTACTCTGCTTGAAGCACTGATGTGCTTAGTATTGATTCCACTTGCAGTAAGTACAGAGCCTCTGTAAATCAAACCTATTAACTAGTGTTAATTTTGTCAGCTTTTTTTTAGATGCAGTAAAATCCATGCAATCTAATTCTTGCAACCTGAGTCATTCAGAAAGTAACCAGAAAAAAGAAAATGGTTGACAATCAAACATTGTACAACATTCCTGAATATAGTCCTAAACTAATCCTGCTCAGTTTGGTCAGGACTGTTGATTTTATTCTGTTGTTTTGAAGACCTCCGTGAAAATGTTGTAAAGCATTATGTTTTACACACATACAAGTGTTAATTATAGGTTTACACAACTAATAAAATGATTTATAATTTTAGTTCTCTTTGTCAAAGGGTGAGATTGAGATAAGAACTACACAACTAACAACTTTTATTCGACCCAGCGTAATCTTTACATGTTGTGAATTTGAATACCCAGAAGATGCTGCAAAAACAACATCAATTTTGACAGCGCTTAAAATGTTTATTTCGGTTGAGATGTGTCTACCGTAACATAGATGGCCAGGCAGCTGTGGTTGAGGGAGGAGAGCCGTCGTTGACCCTCATAGAAAAAAGGGCTGCCCATAGATGCACTGTATGAATGTGTTTGTGTTAATGGCAAAAAACTGTACTGTAATACTATATAAATGCAGATCATTTACCATGTTTTATATGCCAAAAAACCAATAGGTCAAAACCAACTCAGCTTACTGTGCTACTGACCTTAAGTAAGATAATCATCTACAAGCAATTCTGTTGTTGTAAAATACTAATAGATAATGTTAATACTTCCCTTAGTGGTCAACATAACATGGATTTAAAAGTAAAAGGTTACATCATTCCAAGTAAATGTCCTCTGAGATCCTCCTTAGAGGCGCGTTAGGGCTTTAAACACGATGTAAATGACGCGTTCCGCCTCGAATATGAATGTCAGAGCTTGTTGACACCTTGATGACACACACTGAGCAGTATAGAGGCATGTTATGTTTTTTTCTATTGTTTTATTTCATCTGAAGAAAAGGTCACTTTGACAGCAGTACTGTAACCCTAAGACTCCAAAAGTGTTTTGTGCATTCAAAAACTTCAACCCACCCCTCCATCGTCATAGTGGTGAATAGATAAAGAGTGAATTTTCATTTTCAGTGAACTATCCCTTTAAGTCCGTGAAAAAGACAATTTACAACCATTATCCATCAATTTCTTTGAAAAATTAACGGTCTTACACTTTGGCACCAACCGTGTATGAGGTATCGTATGTGTAAGCTCATGAAAAACGAACCGGCCTGTTACACCTTAGAGATCTGAAGGAATCAATCATTCCTACATGTTTATGAGTCACAAGTTCAGTAGGATGCTTAAATTCCAGATTTAAACAAAAATGCAACACAAATTGGCATTTCACGGTCAGAGGATCTGTAAGCACAGGATGACGACTGTGGTCTGATATGCATCAAGTGGCCTTAATTGACAAAATGCAGATTTCCAGGTATAAACTGGTCTCATCCACTTGAAGAGGCTAATTTAGCAGTGGAAAAAGGCTGCTTTAGAATGAGAGCGAGGGAAATTAAGAGGGAAAAATGAGAGTAACAACCTGGGCTTTGCTTTGCTCTTAATCCACCATGTAGGCTGGCAGTGGCAAGGAAACCGCTGTCTTAATCCCAACAAGAGGAGGAGTGGGTGTGTGATTATCTCGCATGATAACAGGCAAGTAAATTGGAAAGGACACGCAGCGTTAATGCACAGAGCGACTCCACATCTCCTCCCACCCAAAAACAGAAAACACATATGGTGCTGATCAAAGTGGGCTAATTGAAAATGGCACTTCTTCCGGTATGCCTCCACCAACCTCCACTACCTCCAGATGAATCTCCCGTGGCGCTCAAAGATGATAGAGATGTTATATATAGATGTTGAGCAACAGCCTGTTGGCAATAAATGCTTGTATGAAAATGCTCTAATCTCCAAATCATGTTGTGAGCGTGACTGGCTGAGTCTTTGAACGTATTGAGAGGCTTCTTCTACCCGTCTGTGACACCAAAGCCTGGTCATTCTGACACAAAGAGTCAAGAACACAGAAAAGCTCTGTCTCTCGCAGTCTTTGTTCTGAATATTGCTTTATTTTAATCTTGTTTGCATAATGTAGTTATATGTAGGCACCTTAAGTGTAATTTTACAAGCAATTTTCTCTGAAATCTTATTGGAGGCCTCTTATGCTACCAGACGGGCTAGGTGTGGGTCCTGTGGCTACCTTCAAAGAAGGCAGCCAGGGGACATCCTAACTATATCTGTGCTAAAAGTTAAACTGGTTAATTTCAGCCACATAAGGGAGAATTCCTGTCTTAATAATGCTACAACCTCATCATTTCCATTACCATCCAGACCTTGGACCCTTAACTGTAATACAAATATAAGACTGAAAGCTAAACTTCAATTACGAGTAGAGTTGTTCAAAAGTATAGAACAAGTTATAGAATAACTTCCAGTAAGAATACCAAGTTCTAAAGCAATCTCCTCTTCCAAGTTCAATTTGATTGTATAAATATAATTTCCCTGAAATATTTTTTTTGACATATGCTGTTAATGCATCACATGTTTCTGCTGCTAACCTCTCTGGGATTCAGAGAGGGCAGCTGAAATTCACATCTGAAACATTATATAAATTACACAACAATACTAGACACAAACCAAAGTACAACGATTAAATAATAATACAACATTTTAAGAATAAAATGCCCATCCACCAACAGTGAAGCACCCACATCTATCTCACAGATATATACAACAGCAGCAGACATAATGCTTTGGGAAGATAATGGAAGTCAATGGTGTAATTTAGAGCCAGTGTTGTGGGTTATGGTGAACACAATGAAGATGGACCCACTATCTTTTGTTCAGTTTGTTGTAATAGGGAAAGATAGTAGGGGCCACCAACTTGACAAACTGCTATTGCTATGTCTTTAGGAGCTACAGCTAGAGCTGCTCTAGTGTTAGATGGCCCTCAAGATACACACACACGCTTATGGAAATGCTCATGAATGATTTATGAGAAGAATTACCGCTTGACTCTCTTTCTGTTTCCAAATAACCGGTCGCTCCCTCGTGCTCTCTAATAACAACTTACACACATACAGCCACAGCAAATCCACATACAGTACTTCACATACACACATACACACACACACACAAACACAGTCACACCCAGCTCTTGTATAGAATGGCCTTCCTTAATTAAACCGAATCTTGCAGCGTGTGTATGTTTGAGTGTGTTTGTCACCACACATTCACACACTTGTGCAGCAGAGTTCAGCAGCTTCTCACTTCTTCAGTTTTGTGTTGCATCAGATCCCTATTACAACACACATGTCGTTACAACATGATGAAATCTGTAGACGTTAAAGTTCTTAAATAAGGACAGAGAATGTATTTTATTGTGTTACAGTCTAACATGGATATAATCTCATCTCCATGTATTCCTCTGTGCTATGTATTACCTGAAGATTTATGGAGTGGAGCTGCTAATGTGGTGAAAATGCTGAGATTATGGACAAAGCAGGGATGTAGAGTCTTGCCTGTATATAATTCACCGCTGATCTAAACACCAGAGTAACCATATCTGATTTGAGCATTTTTCAAAGTTTCCAATCTACTGAATGCTGGAGAGCTTAGTTGGAATGAAAGTTTATACAGATTGATTACACAGATTGACATGATCTTCCCCTCTGTGTGGGCTCTGCTTTATTTCCTATTTTATTTGATGAATTATCTTCTACTGCTGTTTCACTTCCTGCCCTGTTGTGTGTCCCACTTTGTGTTGACATGCTCTGCCCTTAGGGGTTGTCTCAAGCTTCACTGCTAAGCTGTTTTGCAACAATATTACCTTCGTAGAGGACCAGGCCTTGAGGTCAAAGCAAAGCCCAACATAGCGGCATTGCCCCAGAGATACTGAGTGAGGGTTTTGCTAGTATTAATATTTCCCCCTGCTTTTTATGCTAAGCTAGGCTAACCACACCCCCATTCCTTTGGATACTTAAGACGCATACACATGAGATCAATAATCATTTTATTATCTCAAAGCAATCTGTGTTTTTGAATTTACCAAAATGTTGAACTCCTAATTTGAAAAATTGTTGATTAGTTGAGAGTTTACAGTGTTTCACAATCCTACTCCTCGTGAAGTGTGTAATGGAGTCAGTGTACCCCGCAGACAAAGGGAGGAGACGTTGTGATAAACAGATATCACAGATCAAACAGGAAGGGCCCTTTCTGTGGTAAGGCCTGGAGGTGTGCTGTGGCCCCTACCAGACTGCTTCCCCATCTGGGCCAGGACTTCAAATGTAAAGCAGGACACACACTCACCCACAACTACTGGAAGGCTACGTGTGCGTGACCACTTCCTAAAATGAAAAAAGGGGAGAATTGGGAATGTAAAATTTCAGAAATATGCAGTTTGTATATAACACATGATTGATTTATGTCCCTTTTATGACCATATTTCAATCAGCTCTTTTCATCTTGATGGATGTCAAATCTATGAATCCCAGCCATGTTAAGAAAAATAATATATAGTAATGTTTTGTTTGTTGGAAGCTTTTTTAAGGACTGATGGTGGTGTATCATGTAGTAGCACTTAAAGGTTGATGTCATACTCTTGTTGTGTATTCATTTTATTGGCATAAAGACAAAAACAATTGTGTAGTCTATAGTCCAGAGTTCAGGACATTTTGTTTTTTACTAAATACAGTTTGGATGTTAAAAGAAATGCGTTTCATAATGCATAAAACATTACAAACAGTGTATTAGAGATTGGGCTGGAGGGATATACAAACTGCATTTGTTTTGCACCTGAATAGTAGTAGAAGCTTTCTAATTTGACAGTTTAAAACTTGAGCAGGTGAAGTCAAATTTAACAGAACATCATTGTGTGAAGTTTACATGAAATATGGCAATTGCAACATCATGCTAATTGAATATGCAATTAATGAACATATTCTTTCCATGTGAATCTGACTTTTTTACTACAGCAGACCCAACAGGCCACAACTTTCCCGCGCTGTGTATAAGCATTTCCTCTCTGTCATATTCATTTAGTTCTTGCAACACACTTTTTCTTTACACAATTATTTTATGAAGCAAGAGGTGTGCTTTCTCCAATGTGTTTGCTACATCAAGTACATTGCACAGCTGAATCAGAGAGTGGCTTCTGCCAGATTTCACCTCATTCTTGCGCTGATGCACATTAGTTGACAGTAGAACCAAAAATGATAAAGCTGCCAGAAACTTTGCTTTTCCCAGATGACTTTCTATGGAATTAAGCTTCCTCACGCTCTCTCGCTCTCTCTCTTGGTGCGTATTTGTGTGTCTGCACAAGTGAGCCCAGCGCGCTGATGGAAACACATTAGTGCATAAGTGAACAGCATGGAGAGAAATATTTCCGCAGTCTGGAAATGGGAAACAGATCATGACTTGTCAGAAGTGAATATTTTGAAGCAGACATAAGCTCAAGTCGAACGCAAGGGCGCACATGATTTGATTTTCCTTTCTTAACATGTTGAAGGCGAGGGGAGGGGAGAAGGTGTGTGTGTGTGTGTGTGTGTGTGTTTGGGGATATGATGATGAGTATTCCCTCTCCCCCTGTTACCATTCATGAGTCCGGCCAGATTGTGAGATGTTGATCTACATTAAGGTGCAGGAAGGGGAGAAAGCGGGAAGACTCTAGACTTAAATTATGGTTCCATTAATGAGGCAGTAACAGCAGAGTGAGTCTAACATGAGATCTATAACTGTACTGCAAAGGTACATATATGAGAGCAGATATATGGTAAATGGTCTGTACTTATATAACCCTTTTCTAGTCTTGATGACCACTCAAAGCGCTTTCCAGTACAGTACTTTACAATTTGCCATTCACCCATTCGCACACACATTCATAAAGTGCATCTTTGTACAGTAATTTCTCTAATGGACATTTAAGTATCTTGTGATATAATTTCTAGAAGGCATCTCTACAAGCATAAAGTATACATACAAGTATATTTAAACCAGATAAATTGTTATGTATGGAGAACCTCCTGTTTATCTTTTAAGGAAAATCCTGGTATTGGTCAAACTGGGTCCCTTCTCATATTTGTTTGTACTATGACTAATGTTGATCATCAACTTCCACGTTGGAGATTTGGGAATCCTGAACTCTGAACACCCTTGACAGACTCCAGCTGATATAATATGCTGCCACTGATTCCCACCTAAATGCTGAATAATAAACAGTTGACTGAATGGAAACAAACAACTATAAGAGAATAAGTTTTCTGGATCACATGACTCAGTCTTTGCAGTTTGTTTTAGGCCCTTCAAATGAACTCATATGCTTTTTTTAGGAGATTTCCCGACGGTGACAGCTGTGACGGCAGAATTTCATTTGTACAAAGAGGATGAATCATGTGTCCCAGTAATTGCAGACATATTCTCCTCAGCTGCACCCACACTCTGTTATTTGGGATGAAGACTGCAGGTTTATTTGGTGGCTCTCCTGTGTTCTGACACCGCAGGGGGACGTGAAGGATGCTGATCAACTGAGACAGCGTGTGAGGTCAGTGGATCTCCTACTGAGGAAAAAGTGAAAACTGGAACTTCGGGGAAAAAAAGATAGGAATGATGAAAGCAGCATCAGCATAATGGCAGAGAGAACACAATGTGAACAGCTAGCTGCAGAAGAAACTGGGACAGCTGAGCATGGAAAGAGTTCAGGGATGTTGGATGGGGTATTTTCTTTTCACAGAGAGAGTGAGAGAAAGAGAGAGCGAGGGATGAAAAGAGGGAAAGAGCTATTTCTGAGGAGATTGCAGCTCACTGTGACACAGTGCACTGGGTGCTCGCTGACCAGAGTGAGGAAGATGGAGAGAGCAGAGGAGGGCAAAGTTCGCAAAATCCTCCACTCGGGGACTGAACAGGCGGAAAGAAAGGGGTGGTGGAGGAGGAAAGCAGAGGACAGAGATTAGTGGCAAGGGCTAACCCAGGGGACAACAGAGTGGCCTGCCAGTGGAAATGCATCATGGGTATTATATTGTTGTTGTGTGTTTTGGCTTGGAAAGTGAGAGACCATTTATAATTCAGGGTGACTAGTACCACCCGAGGCAGACACTCTCAATCTGGCTTAACTCTCTTTCTTCTATTCTTTCACCGCCTCCTCCTCCCCCTCCTCTTGTTTTTCCTTGTTTTTCCTCCCCAGAAGCGTCTCATTGTCGCTCTCTGTCTCATTGTTATCTCATGTTTGTTCGCCTTATGTCTCCCGAGCCATTTCTCTAACACTAACTCTGCCTCTTGCCTCTAGTTTTATGCGGTGTGAAATAAAACAAGTCAGACAGGGAGATGGCCCTTTTTTTCGGTCACAGTGAAAATATAATGGCTGATAAAGCATCTCAGATCACGGAGCGGAGGAGACAGCAAACAGTAAAGATGCTGAATGTTGCAGAATGTGCGTAAATGTGCCCACAGCTCCGTTGTCACTCCCTGGCCTTGTTGGCTCAGGAAAAGAGAGTATCAGTGGCAGTCTATCAAAAGAAACTCACAAAATGAATAAATAATAGGCCAACTCAATGAAAACACTCAATAAATAACAACCTTAGGGTCCAGTTATGTGATGTGTTTTAACCGTGTGAGGACTGCTGACACGACGGATATGATTGCATCCAATAGAGGAGAAAACTTTATTTCGACTTGACTTGAAGTAACATTTAAGGGCAGCTGATGCCTGGTTCACACTACACCGTTTTCAGACCGATTTGCAGTCACACATACCAGTTTTGTATGTCGCTAGCAAAAGCCCACAATTCGTGCTAAATCGGCAGTCGTTAATCGCTACATGTGGGTAGCAGGTGAGTCGCCGACAACTCCTGCCAGCTCCAGCCAATCAGAGCAGAGTGAAGGTGCTGAAGGTACATGTAGTGGTGAGGTGCCCTCTGATTTTTGAGCACTGCACATGTTTGTAATCAGGGATGACAAACAATAGTGATTCATGTTAGAGACAGTGTATCACAAATTCAATACAGCTAGATAAATTGCCTAGGGCTGTCGGGTTTGAACTGAAAAAGAATATAAATAATGCGTGTAAGGGCTGGGTTAGGTTTCCCTCATTTGGTTTGGACAGAAAAACCCTGCTTGAGTTTTTACTAGTGAGTTTCATCTCTCCTCCGGCCTGATGTGTCAGTGAGCAGGGTGATGCAGAGGAGCAGGACGATCATCCGGACCCACTGCGCCTCATCTCACACGTGTTTTTGTGATAAACATAGTTTGGGCACCAGTTGTGGTTTTCTCTCGGTGAAACATTATTTCATGGTTAATGACCATGTAACATCACATGTACTGTATTCTAGGACCACCATAGATTTTTTACTTTTCTAACTTTATTATCTCTAACCTGACCTCACATACTCATTTACCAACAGTTATCTCCCATATGGACGTTTAACTGGCCAATCAGAATCTATCTCACATTTGACAGGGAACCTAAAGAATGCAGAATGTGAGTCGAGTTTAAAGGGGACATATTATTTCCATTTCACCACAGTTGATATTGTTCCTTGGGGTCTTAATGAAATATCTGTACAAAATTTTGGTAAAAATACCACAAGGATAATTTAAAACGGCACCTTTTTACTCTGTCTAAAACAGCTCTCCTCAGATCAACCTGTTTTGAGGGCCCCACCCCCCTCTCACCCCGCCCCCATCTTACCCCACCCCCTTTCACCCCTCCCCCCTCTCATGGAGGTGTAGGACATAACGTTTTTACCTCCATTAATTAGCCTGTGTGTTTGAATGTGTTCTCACTACAGAATGCATTCAACATCTATAGGGCAGATTATGGGCCTTTATGTATAAGAGGAATAGAGCAGTAAGTTTTTTTTTTTATGCATGAGATATCAGTCATTTCTGCAATACAAATATGACTGAGGAATAAAATACATTAATTACTCTTCCGTCTGTATTACTTTGCTAACTGCTCATCTTACACGTGTCAATTGTTGACATGTTACATATCAAACATTAAAAGCACACAACTGTTTCTATAAACTTTTATTGTCAGAAAGATTGCCACAGAGCTTTATAATCATAGTTATTAAATGTACTGGCTGGGACAGAGGTAATAATTACAAAAAAAATACCAAGTATAATAAAAACATTGATTACAAAAATAAAATTTGTGCCATCAGTAGCGATACTGTAAACAAAGGAACACTTTATATTTGTGTGTCACCTTTTATTCTCTAAATACAATGTGAACTTTGCTCAGCCGTTACAGATATTTGGCGTACATAAGCTTTGTGAGCTGGTGTTGAGGCCCTCTGGGTCGGAGAATCAGGGTGGTCCTGCCCCCCTGCTCGGTGCTCGGTGCTCCAGAGATCAGAGTGTTCCCTGATGCTCAGGGAAGTTATACAGGGTTCAGACCTGCCCTTGATTGAAACTCGACACATAGCTGGCTATAACTTCCTGCTTGTCAGGTTTCTCATACTTAGCAGAGAGATCCTCAGGTTTTGAGATCTTCAGCACCTCATTCACATATGGGGCCGGGTCCTGAAAAACCTTGTGAAAGATGAGGTCCAACAGGTTATCCACGTAATCTGTAATACAAATTGGGGGAAAAAGTTGGACATTTTGCACTTTTTTGTATTTATTATTTTCTTTTTATAATTATATTATTCTATTTATCGTGAAGACGATAAATAAATGGTCTTTAAATGGTGAAGACCATTTAAAGACAGCAGTTAATTGATATGTTATTTATGTTTCACATACTGTTTGTACATTGTTTGGCTTTTAAATAGAGCCTGTGAGAATCAAGGAAGATTGCATCTGCTTTCACCGGCTTTGCTGTGCACTCGCCCTTCTTATATATTACATCTGTCCCCCACCGACACACAAGACACACCTCAAACAGCTCCAGGAGGCAGTTTTCATAAACAATATATGTGGGTGTCTTATGAACAGGGTTGGAAGATTCCATTATATTAGAAAGACAAAGATTTCACCAAAACGCTGCAACAGCTAAAAAAGTGTAGGATGGTAATCCATCTGATTATTGAAATGTTTAGATTAAATATTGAGTCACTCACGTCACATCTGCTGACTCAGTCAAGACTGTGATCAAGTCATCAGGATCATAGGTAGCATCCTGTGGCTCTCCGAAGTCCATACTTGAACATCTTGGGTTGTCCTCTCCATCCTCCAAGCGAGGCTTCTTACAGCTGAGGTCCCAACACCGACATCAGTGCAGCACAGTTTTCTGTGTGCCTATGATAAAACAGACACAGTATCCATGGAGTCACAACAAATGAGATGCTGTTACAACTTTAACACGGAGACACAATCAATGACATGAGGAAGTAACTGAGGGTAAACAAACCTGTACTTTTGTAGTGAGATCGCAGTGTTTTCATAGAAAGCTGCGTTCCACGTGTGCGCATCTTTGGTGGGTCCGTCTGGCATGTTACGTGTTGTAGCCTAGCACCGTGAGCAGATGTGCTTGCCTGAACACCAAAGCAGCAATGTTATTCATGTTTGTACTACTGTCATGCATACAAGGATACAAGGACACAATTCCCCAAACTAGGGCTGGTAATGAATAATCGTTCTAGTCCCGCACATTATGACAACAACATCCTCTGGTATCTTGAACGAGCGCCCGTCGCAGCAGCTGTAGCTGGAAGTTAGGTTTGTGAGTGTTGTGCTCTCCAAGCTCTTCCCCCTCCGCTCGTGTGTCCTCCTGTTAGTACTGTGCCGCTGATTTTTTTCCCACGGCAGCACTGGGCTGGAAGTTCGCTACGGCCGGCGCTTATAGCAGCTACTACAAGCATCCGTAGCTAACTTCAAGCTACAGCAGCTACAACCGGAGCTCGTAGCAGCTGCTACAAACATCCGTAGCTAACTTCAAGCTACAGCAGCTACAACCGGAGCTCGTAGCAGCTGCTACGGGCGCATATAGCTAACTTCAAGCTACAGCAGCTACTACCGACGCTCATAGCAGCTACTACCGGGTTCGTAGTAGCTGCTACGGGCCCCTCGAGCTAGGGTTGCCAACCGTCCCTTGAAAAACGGAATCGTCCCGTACTTAGAAACAAAAGCACCCGTCCCGTATTGAGCTGAAACGGGACGCACTTTGTCCCGTATTATTGTGAGATTAAAAAAATGGTCAGTAAAATGTCAATGGAAAATGAATAACAACACGCTTTATATGAAGTTTTACGGTAAACGTGTTCCCAGGCAATGTCCTGCCCTGGGACCAATGAGCTGACAGCATATTCACACACCTGTACGATGACACAGAATACGCTCATCCCATTGGCCGAGGAGGTACTGTTGCTCGCGCAGAAGATAGTAGACGTAAACAGAGCAGCATGGCCGACCGTGACTCAGACGCCGACACTGCTCTACACGGTGGTCCAGCTTCAAACAGCGCTTCAACTCGTACTCCTCCGAAAAAAAAAATGAAAAGGATGCAAAAATACCGGGAGGAATGGGAGAAAGCTAACACCTGGGTGGAAAATGTGCGCGACAACGTCTATAAAGCGCACTGAACGGTGTGTCGGCGCACTTTTTCTGTAGCCCATGGTGGGCTGAATGATCTCAAACAACATGCTTCCAGTGGTGGGCACATGCGCAGCATAAGGGACAACAAAACTAGGGGAACCCTAGACCAATTTGTTGTCCACCAGGCAACGCCAGAGGCAGATATGGTAAGAACGATTTTTTTTTTTATATGGGAAAGTAGCAGGTAGTATGGATGTCAGCATTGTATGGACAAAGATATTATAATATTATTAAAACACGATATATATATGTATATATGTGTGTGTATAAATTATGAATACACATATACAACCTTACACATTTCTTACAAGTTCAAACCGATAGATATAACATGCATAATTTGTACTGTAGAGGCAGTTGCTATACTACACAAACTCTACAAATATACAGTAACATTTCTTCTTTTTTCTAATTTACAGGTGACTGCTGCAGAGGTAGCCCATATCTACCACACTGTAAAGCATGGTTTGAGCTATAACTCAGCTGAATGTGCTATGAAGCTGACTCTCAGGACACTGAATGACTCCAGCATTACCAAGAAGATGTCCTGTGGGAGGACAAAAGCTGAGGCAATTGTCACAGATGTCCTGTCTCCAAAGGCTATAGAGGAGGTGGTCAAAAAATTGAAAAGTGGTGGAAATCCACTCCCATTCTCTCTTCACACTGATGCCTCGAATAAGGGAAATCGGAAGATGTTTCCCTTGGCCGTGCAGTTTTTCACGCCAGAGGATGGGGTAGTCAACAAGGTGATAGATTTCTTTGAAAATCCAGATGAGTCTGCACAGGGAATACTGGAAAAAATACAAAGCTCTCTTGAAAACTTGGGTCTATCCCTAGATCATGTTTCTGCATTCAGTGCTGACAACGCAAATGTCAATTATGGCAGCCACAATTCGGTCTTTACAAAATTGAGAGAGGCCAACTGTGAGATCCTTAGTGGCAACTGCAATGCACATATTGTCCATAACACAGTGAAAAAGGCCCTGGACAAGCTCTCAGTGGATGTGGAAAATATTGTCCTCAAGATATATAGTTTCTTTTCCAACTCTGCCAAAAGGAGAGAGTCCCTAAAGGAGTTTTGTGAATTCTGTGATGTGGAATTTCATGAAATCCTGCGCCATGTGGTGACAAGATGGCTGTCACTCAACCCTGCAATCACTTGCCTGCTGCAGAACTGGGTCCCGCTGAAGTCTTATCTCATCAGCATTGGTGAAAAATGTCCAAAGCGCCTGAAAGATTTGCTGAGGTTGGCAGAAGATGCTGCTGGAGTTGAGGAAGAGGCAGACATTGTCGAAGTTTACCTCCTCTTCTGTAATAATGTCCTGTCCCTGTTTGAAGAGGTGGTGAAAAAGCTGGAGAAGAATGTTACCACGTCTGTTGACCTCTTCTCCATCATGGACTCTTTCCGGAGAAGACTAATTCAGAGAAGAGATGATAGGTTCTATGGGTACCTAACCAAACAAAAGCTCCAGCGTCTCTCACCATCTGATGCTGATGTTGCCAGGCAGGAATTTATAGCCTTCTTAAACCATGCCATCACTTATATTGAGAAGTGGTTTGACTTCTCAGAGGAAAACTGGCTCTTCCACCTGCAGCCCCTCTCTCTAGCATCTGGGAAGATCTCCTTTGATGACATGGAGAACATAACCAACTGGCTTTGCCTGGTTGGCAGGTAAGAATGAAACAATTGCTAGTGTAGTGATAGACCATGTTTAATATTATTGATGATTATAAACAAATACAATTGATAGATAATATATACATATAAATACATAAACTTAGTTTACAGTATACACACATATGCAATCTTTTATACAACATCTTACAAATTCAAACAGTTCATATACTTGATAGATAGATGGATAAATAAATATAGAATAATAAATAAATTAAACTATAGGTAGTTAAAGTAGTATACAAAATTATGAATATATACAGTTAGATTTCCCCCCATTATACCACTGTAAATGACAACTTTTCATCTCTTCTGGTAGGCTGAACATCTCCATGGATGATCTGTATGAAGAATATGTATCTGCAAACAGTCTTCTGGAGCACCTCACTCAGGAGAAGGAAGCCTGGCAGTCTAAAGGAACAGCAGAGAGGTGGATGGAGGTTCTTCAGGCAGCTGACCTTCCCAACATCCAAGCTGCTGTATCCTTTTTCCTCAGCATCCCTTCTTCCACTGGGTTTGTGGAGAGGATTTTCTCTTTTATGAAGAACAAATGGACTGATGTGCGGAACAAATGTTCCGTGGAATTAATTAAAGGTGAGCTCATTGTAAGCCTCAATTATGAACTGTCTTGCTCAGAGTTCTACTCTGCTGCACTCAAAGACAAACAACTTCTCACTGCAGCAAGATCACAGAAGAAGTACAAGTGGAAAAAGTAGGCTATCTCCACATAATGTGGCACTGAGCTGTTGAGTTCATGAGTTTTTTTTCTTTCTGTTTTACTACAACTGTAGCCTAGTGTCATGGCCTTTGAGGCACAAATATGTTTTAAATTTTTCTACAGTACTGTTTGCACTTTTGTTATTGCACTAAACAAATGCACTATTTCAGTATGGATGTTCTGCTTTCTATTGTTTTATATTAATGTATACAGTTTATTGTTAAGCCAGACAGGTTTCTGTTTAAGAAAGATTCTCATTTCATTCAGTTGATTTTGTTTATTATTAAAGTGAATTGCTGGATAATAATTTGTTTTCCATTTGTTCATGTCACTCAAAAATATGCATCTAACTCAATTCAGGGTCAAATAGTTAAAAAATCGTTTCACTCACCAAAAAAGGGCAAAAAAAATTCGCCGAGCAAGGAAGGGGGGAAGGCAATCGGGTCGGCCGGCCCTGCCAATGAGGTGTCCCTTATTTATTTTTCAGAGAGTTGGCAACCCTACCTTGAGCGGAGGGGGGGAGCGTGGAGAGCACAACACTCACAAACCTGCGTGCGATCACCGTTCACTGTGGACTCCGACGCCATCTTCGATTAATGAAAACTCCTGTAAAGTCTCTACCTATCCCCCACCACTACATACTAGCCCCCCACCCCCTCTCACACACCGCACAACATGCTAACGACACTAGCCTCCACACAAAATGTCTAAAAGAAGCAATACCAGAATTATTAAAAAAAAAATACTTACATTTCCCTCGTCTTCAGTGTTGCAACGGAAAGATGGCACCGACCCCTCTTTCAATAACAACCTTTTTAGAGAATCCGTTGTTATATTGGCACAGGTTGATAAAACAGTCCGATTCAAAGTGGTGGCAGGAAAGTTGCCATCATATATGAAATCAATCCATCTCAATCTTGTGTCTTCTGAAGCTGGAGTCACATGAAGACAATTGTGCAGCCGACCACTGAGGAGCTCGGTTGTCGAATTCGATTCATGCTGCTAGTTAGCTTATCCAAGTGTTACGGGCGGTGGACCAGGACCGCAGCGGTAGCTTGTGGTGGGTCCTGGTGGGCGATGGACGGTGACTGAGGACTGGAGTGGCGTCTGGTCTGGATGGTGGATCGTGGTCCTGCTGGTTGCTGACCATGGACTGTGATTGCCGAGGGACTGCTTAAGATTAAGATTAAGATACATTTATTTGTCCCAAACACATGCAGAGACACACTCATGCAATTGTAGGGAAATGTAACCTCTGCTTTTAACCCATTTGGTGAAGGACACACAGAGCAGTGATAGGGAGAATCCTCTTGGTTTTTTTGGACAGATCAATCCAGAGACGAACCACAGACCTTTTCTGCCCATAGTCCAAGTTTCTGACACTAGTGAAGGACACACAGAGCAGTGATAGGGAGAATCCTCTTGGTTTTTTTGGACAGATCTATCCAGAGACGAAACCACAGACCTTTTCTGCCCATAGTCCAAGTTTCTGACACTAGTCCACCGCCTGCTTGGCATGTCATGTTGGGGTTGTCCTTCGGGATGTCTACCCTCATCAATGCTGCTGAAACACCGATAGACTGTCTAAAAAGTGGGTGGGTCCATCCATGGGTGTGTCGAGTGGTAGTGGAAGAGTGCATAGATCTATGGGGGCATGGACATGTTGCGACTATGACGTCTATTTCGGTCGTAATTCCATTGGACGCACTCTGGCACATAGTTTCTGAAATAGAGCAACAACAAATCGCGGGAGTTGTTTTTTTTCAGAGTTTTTTGGAAGGCAGACATACCAGATACCAGATAGAAGCACTACAAAAGTGGAATTTTCATAATATGTCCCCTTTAAGTAAGTCAAGAGTCAATGAATCATCTGACAATGAATGAGTTGTGGGAGTGGGTGTTGTGGAGCTGGTTTATGTTTGAGAGTTAATGTGCTGCCTGAATATGACCTGGATCCCTACACTGGCTTGTCATTTTATATTTGTTATTATTCTACACTTACCAAAGCATGTATCCTGTATTTGTCTGAAACCATTATGGCCTATTGGACAGGAAGTGATGTCAGTGCTGTTCCCTGTATCTCCACTTACAAGTGACTCTGTAGAGACACAGCTGCAGTAACTGCAGAGGTAAAGACTGATTCACAGAGAACAGTGAGTTAGCAATGGGAAACATATTGATGATTTCTGACAATTACCCTGATATAAACTTGACCACTTACACTTCCATTAGCAGATTTTTCTCATGCAATACAGTCCCTTAAAATGTACAGTAAGCTTCGTTCTAACCCCATATGTCAAGTACTGTAATGAGTCTATTTTTCCATGACTTTAGATAGTTTAGCATTTTAACTAAAGGTGATTGTGTTACTGATACTGTCAGGAGCTACGTTTCACTGTCTCATTATTGTCCTCGTACTAAAATCCATACTAAGGCTTTGGAGGGCATTTGAAACCTGTCCGCAGTAATGGCTGAAAGATCTTATTGTGTGCCGCTGTACTTTATGTTATGTAAATTCCTTAAAAGCAATAATTAAATAAAAACTCAGCAGAAACTATTATACATGCTCAGAGCTGCCTATGAGACCACATTATTTATAGCTCCTGTGCAGAGCTCACAGCCTCTTATATAATGCCAAAGGCATATGCTAGTGGGTTTAATGCTAATGTGTGTGTGTAGTGGTTCCTTGGAAAAAATAATAACTTCAGCTAAAGAAGTGATGATTCTCATTATGTTATCTCTGAAGATGAGAGCTGTTAACTGTAAGGACACATGACTCCGGTGTTGTTGTCCTGACGGGGGCAGAGTGATGAGACAGAACGAAGGATGGTGAGAGGTGAAAGAGGAGGACAAGAGAAAAGAGAGTAAGCTGCATTAAGTGACCCCTATAGTGACATATTGACTATTTCTCAAGAAATGTGTTTCTTTTTTGTGTTTAAGCTTACGTGAAGACGCAGTGAGGAGATTTGGCCCTCTGGAGAAAGGGTCACACTACACATCTTTTTAGTTCAATACACCGTGGAGTTAACTGATTCATTAACAGATGCTTAATTCCATTGTTTTGAATGAATCACTTTATTTATTTCTATCACCAAAAACAGTACTGCATAACACACACAGAGACACATACACACAAACACACACGCGCAAAGCTACATGTGCCAGTTCAGCCCACATACGCTGAACCCCACTTTCAAAGTAGAGCCAAGTGTGTCGACAAATTCACTTTCAATGGCCCCATTGTGTGCTGACGTGGCTCTGCAGCAGGGGACACAAACAAAGGGCTGTTGTCCAAACCCCTGTCTGCACGTGGGACAAAAGACCTCCAATGGCACATGCTTAATGTGTTGACAAATGTGTAGGACGTGTGTGTGTGTCTTTTGTGATGGGTATGTGATATAATATGGTTAAGAAAGTGCAGCTGGGTGGCAGACTTGTCAAAGCAGATGGGGAACAGGTTGGCATAATAAGACACCAACTGGGTCTTAAATAAA
Organism: Platichthys flesus; assembly: GCF_949316205.1. Taxonomy (NCBI): domain Eukaryota; kingdom Metazoa; phylum Chordata; class Actinopteri; order Pleuronectiformes; family Pleuronectidae; genus Platichthys; species Platichthys flesus. The sequence continues at coordinate 25,614,677 of NC_084952.1, read as the reverse complement.
AAGTGGGCACCAGTATACTGTGACCCCCCCCCCCCCCCCCCACACACACACATTTGTTAGGGTTCCATGTGATACAATCTGCCATATTACATTGTTTTTAAAAGGACTACTAATACTGCCCTGTGCCTATAAATGACCTGGTTTAAAATAAATCCTCAGCAGCCAGTAGCAATGAACCTAAACACATAAATAAAACATAGATAAAATATTTAAAACCTCCGAATCACAATATGTAAATCCTACCACAAATGATAAAGTGATCTGCTATTAGTCTGGGCTAACAGGATAAGACATTGTATTTAACCCTGTGGCAGACTGCATCTGCAGCACGCTCACTACTACTGATGAATGTACTGTAGGTGAGACAGCTTCATTTGCACATTAAAATAATTAAAATAAAAAAGGATGAATATGAAATAACACAAATGCGGCACAATAATGTTTTAATTTGCATATTTCTCCAAGTAGGCCTTTCCCTCAGGATACTGAGACAAAAGAGGAAAGAACAACTTGAATCTGAAGGGAGGAGGCTTACTGCCAACACAGGGTGAAGATGCAAATCATTCCTACAATATTTCTGGGGTAGGAGGAACGGCTATGTCCTGTATGCAAAGAGTTGCAGATTTAATCCAGGCCATTTCACACATTTATTCAGTATCATTAACATAATGAATTACCTGTCCCTTCAGAAAGGTTAATCCACAATGTCTTTACTATTTTACATTCCTGCACTATATCTAACCAGCTGTTTGTCCATTGATAGGGTCTGGTCTCTTCAAACAACATTGAGCATAAAACCAAAACCCCAAACCCTAACCACAGACTCCTAGGAAAATGTAGCTCTTTAAATTGTAAATGGTACACTATGGATCTATAACTAGTCTCTCTCTCTCTCTCTCTCTCTCTCTCGTATTGATGTCTTTTATTGCTTCACCTGTTTGCGGTTCTACGAGACCTAGAGCATCTCTCTGAAAAATGCAAACAGCATGAAAGCTGGCATAGAGGTATTGATGGCTGATCTACTGAGTGGGCCACATGGTTTTCATCGTACTATCATACAAATCAGTAGCCAGTCCGATTTTCCTTGAGATTCAGTGTAGCCTCAAGTTTGGCCTGTATCATTGTATCATTGATTACAAGGCAAAAAAACCTGATGAGGCTAAGACGCAAAGGGAATTCATGACACATGACACACGGATATTCTCTTTCCAGCTTCTCCTTCCTCTTCTCCATCCTTATCCCCCTTCCCCGGAATCCCTTTGCTTTATCACCCGCAGATCCAGGGCCTCTGTGGCCGCACCATGGATTGCGGTTTTATGGATCGTGCATCGGGGGTCGCGGTGGTGGATCCAGTGTGGCGGATTCTGTGTCGTGTGGGCTGATCATAGTGGTGGTGGCGGACCCTGTATCGCGTTGGCAATGTGTACGGGCGGTGGACCAGGACCGCAGCGGTAGCTCGTGGTGGGTCCTGGTGGGCGATGGACGGTGACTGAGGACTGGAGTGGCGTCTGGTCTGGATGGTGGATCGTGGTCCTGCTGGTTGCTGACCATGGACTGTGATTGCCGCGAGACTGCTTAAGATTAAGATTAAGATACATTTATTTGTCCCAAACACATGCAGAGACACACTCATGCAATTGTAGGGAAATGTAACCTCTGCTTTTAACCCATCTGGTGAACGACACACAGAGCAGTGATAGGGAGAATCCTCTTGGTTTTTTTGGACAGATCAATCCAGAGACGAACCACAGACCTTTTCTGCCCATAGCCCAAGTTTCTGACACTAGTCCACCGCCTGCTTGGCATGTCATGTTGGGGTTGTCCTTCGGGATGTCTACCCTCATCAATGCTGCTAAAAACTTTAATCTGGGTGATGTTTTCCTACACTTGACATCTATTGCACTTCTGTTCATCCTGGGAGAGGGATCCCTCACATGTGGCTCTCTCTGAGGTTTCTACGTATTTTTACCCTGTAAAAGGGTTTTAGTAGTTTTTCCTTATTCTTGCTGAGGGTTAATGACAGACGCTGTTAAAGGCCTATGAGACGAATTGTAATGTGTGAATATGGGCTATACAAATAAAATTTGATTGATTGATTGATTGATATACATATAGATATATATCTTTAATTTAATTCTGGTTTTATACATTATCGTTTGTTGTTAAACTATGAAAAACTGTTCCTATATTTAAAATGCTACATAGTGATGCTGCAAAGCTGTTAACATCATACCTACACCTATCAGCCCCATCAAAACAGGTAGGCTAATTTGTTTTTTCATATTGCAGCTGGTGACATATCTGTGTTGTTGTGAAAGAAATTATTCTGAAACATAAGTGAAGCTTAAAACATATTTTGTAGTTCAAATATGCTCTTAACGTCATGCCCAAATTATTAGATTGCAATAAAGTGATGTTGCCAACTGAAATAAAGTTAATAAAAAAAGCTTTTTATGTAACAATAACATTTTGAGACTCTATCTTGTTTTTGCTGTTTTAACATCACCCTCAGCTTAAAACCACAATCTACACTTGAGATTAATGAAAGATTTATTCTGTGATTGATTCTTGAACCATTACTGCAGTTGCTATATGAGCCGAGATGCGGAGCCAGCAGTGCATTTTCATTGGACACAATGAGTAAATGTAAGTGCAGGACCAGTCATCAAACATTTGATAGCTTTTGAAAGGAAGAGAAAAGACACGATTTGGTTGTAGAAATACAATGGCATTGAGTTTTTACACTTTTGTATGACGAACAAGCGATAGGGGAACACAGGGGAGACAGGTTGATACTTTTTGAATAATATGACATCATATGTGCAACTGTCCTTGGTAATGTAGGATCCCAGAACTGGATGTGTTGGTTTTCTGATCATTTTGAATCAGAAAGCTGATTCAAATATCCATCTGAAGTGAAGATGGATATTTGCAGATTAATGATGAAGTTGCAGTGATTTGTGAGAATAAGTGTGGAACTTCTGATTAGTAATTTATTAGATTAAGGCCAGTAACACTTGGTCATGATCCCAGGGTCTCCGCTTGCTTGTCTGTTGTAGCCTTTCTACTGTTGTGCCTGTTCACTCAAGTTCATGCAGTTTTGGGCTTGTTTAGATAGAAGCGTGATGACGATATACAGACACAGCTGGATGAACGGATGGAGGAAGTGAAAGAAGGGAAAGACAGCTGAAAAAAAAGATGATTTGTAAGCACAGCACTATGAGAAATGAAAGGGCCACAGGTCATTTTCCATCTCTTCAAGTCTTTTCTTCTTCTCTTCTTTTGTAATGGTGTGTTTGTGGAGTGTTTTTTTGCCCCTTGCCCCTGAGGACACTGCAGAAAGGAGCCTCTCCAAGTGTGCCCTACTACTCTTCTCTTATCCTTCCTTCCATCCATCCCTACATCCATCTGCCCATCCTTGTCAGCACCCTTGCACCCACTTCCCTTCTGAACCTCTGCCCTCTGGCCCCTGCGTGACAAAATACTTCCAGATTTTACTGCCCCATTTCACAAAATGACGATAATATGTCTGCAGGGGGTTAATAGGGCTGTTGATCAATATCAATTACTCAACGATTCAAGCTGCTGTCAGTTCTGGCTTTCACTGTTCACTCTGAAGACTGTTCTGTGTTTCAGAACAAAAACAAGCACACATATGGGTTCGATCACACCACATTCCCCTCCAGGACTCACTGGAAGAAGAAAAACGTCTGCTTCTCCCAAAAAACAAGTTGCAAATTAAACATTCCAGTATTTTTGCACAGTGATTCACTTTAGTTACAAGTTTAATCTCTGATCTTAATAACTACCTTTTTTTCTTGCAATCACACGAAACACTAGGATTTGGATGTGAAACTTATTTTGGTCAGGCTTGAGTCAATAGCAGTCCGGTTTGGGCTGTCTGTAGACAACAGCAAACACTTGATTGATAGTTTGATGGAATTAGGACGACTGAACATATCATATAAAAAATTTCATTTGTCCAACTTCTTTTGTCACTTATACTTTTCATCTTCATGCATTTCTGCTTTGGTGCTGAAACACATGACACTTCACATTCTCGGAGAATTTAATGATGCAGTTTTATTTACAACCTACTTATCGCCCAGTGTGCTCGCTCAGTCTTTTTTCATTACGTGTTTCTTTTTGACTAAATGGCAACTCACACTAGTGGTGATATGCCTGGAAACGCATTTCATGTGTTTTGTCTGTGAGGTAAGTACAGCAAAGGTCATTGGGAATGCCGTCAGATGTTTGTAAACAATAATCCTGGGCGGATTCAAAAAATCACCATCACAATCAATTTTGCTTAATAGAAAAGTCATCATGTGTCAACTCAACCTGTGTAGAAGGTTGTATGGTACTTCCTTCCTTGCTTTAGATATTTATACATCCATTCATCCATTCATCAATTTTCTTCTGCTTATGCAAGGTCAGTACAGCGGAAGCAGGCTGAGCAGGGTGTTCCAGAGAAACCTGTCCTTATCAAGGCTTTCCATTTCCTCCTGGGGGATCATGAGGTGTTCACTGGCCAAATGTGATAAATAATACCTCCATGTGGTTTCTATGTCTATGCTGGGCTCTCTTCCTAGTTGGGTGTGCCCAAAAACCTCATGTTTGAAGGGATTCTGGGGCATCCGGCTCTGCACTGAGCTCCTTTTGGATGGCCGCACTCCACACCATATAACACTGAGCCAAGCAAGCCTATGGAGAAGACTCATTTTGCCCACTTAGTATATTCCTATACTACCCAGCTCATGACCAAAGATCAGAGCAAAGATCCAATGGGAAATCCATGGCCTATAGATCTACCGATGCACTTCCATCTACTCCATCTTGCCCTCACTCCTGAACAACATTTTAGACACTCAAACTCCTTCAGTGGATGCCACTAACCCGGAGAGGGCAAACAACAGCCTGTGTTTGTCTGTGGGGAAAGTTGTTATGTTTGATATACATGTCATTTTCAATAGCATAAGTCATTGGTGTCTGTTCCTAGCTTAAGATGCAGGACAGGTGAAAAGAGACTGGTGGACTTATCCTTCATGATACATCATCTGCACAGACCAGACAAGTCTGATGTTTGGTATTTTCACTTTGACTGTCTGGTAGAATTATTCAGCTGCACCAGTGGATTTTGACATAATGTGATATTTAAACTTCTCCTCCCATTTTCTCTTTGCTATCCTGTCCTTAGTTACTTTTCAGACGAGCACCTCCCCCACCAAAAAAACGTCGAGGCATGCCGCACACCGAGCCTCCGGCGGCGTGGTGAGGAGGCGACGGGGCGACTGCTCCCCCAGCCGCAGGACGTGCCCAGTGGTTTAACCACAAATACCGAAATAGTAACGCAAGGTGACTTGGACAAGTAATTTTAATCTGATTAATGGTTTGGAAATAGTAACGCGTTAGATTACTCGTTACTGAAAAAAGTGGTCAGAATAGAGTAACACCCACCTTGTCTTTCCCTCTTCTCTTGCCTTTTAGCTATCGTCCTGTGTCCTTTTCTTCCACTCCTTTCAATCTCCTCTCTTCATCTGTCACCTCTCTTCTCTCCTTACTTCTCCCCTTTCTTCTATCCTAACCTCCTTGCAGCCTTACTATCCTCTCCTCTCAAAATTTGTCCTCCTCATACTTTATCTTTTTTTTCTTCTTCCACCTCCATTCCTTTACCGTTCCTTTCCTCCCCTTCTTGCATTTCCTTTATTTCTTTGACCCCTCCTATATATTACTTTACCTGTACTCTTTTCTTCTTTCCTCCCCTCTTCTGTTATTTCTCCTCTTCTTTCTTCTCTTTTCTTTCTCTTTCTTCTCTCTTCTTTCCGTCCACTCCAAAGTACCCTTTTCTACCATCTTTTCTTTCCTCTCATATAATTGATCTTCTAGTGTTCTTTCATTTCTTCTCTTGTATTCCTTTTGATCCCTTCCTTCCTTAAATCATCGTTTATCAATGCTTGCTCTTTCTTCTGGTTTCTCATTTCTCATCTTCGCTTTTATAACCTTTTAACCACTCTTTTCCAATCCTTTCCCCATTTCTCCATTCCATTCTCTCTGTGAATTCAGACTAGCGCACCATAAAGTCGTACTTTGTCCTAATGACACCTCTCTATTGTTTGTCCATCCCTTAAGGCCAATATTTGCTTCTCCATTTTGACTCCGTTTTGACTCTGTTTTGACGGAGACGGACGGACACGGACAGAGAAACACCCACTCCGAGTGCCTCGTGCAGCTCTGATTTTTCTATGGCGTGGCGGAGAGCCTACGGATAGCCCTTGGCTGTGATTGGTCCGCTAACGTCCGCTAACGTCCGCTAACGTCCGCTAACGACATTTACGGACCTCAAACTTCCTGTTTCATTCCCTAAATTACAATAAACCCAAACACAACCACTTTATTTTATTTAGTTACCATCGTACATTGTGCGTGTAAAAAGCCGGGAGCAGGTAAATAATGAATGTGGACTTCTTCTGAGAACTCATGAGGTAGGCTTCTCTAAGCTCGTCTTCCGTTGCACCCCCTACTGTTCTGGCGCCCAATTGTTTTCAGCACGGAGAACTATAAATCAAAACGTGTCCGTCCGATCCATCCATCAGTCCTTCTCAACGGACTCGGAGAAGCATACAGCGGCCTTAACATAGCTATACTGCAGTCTACAGATGTCTGTCTGACATTGATAACTTTCAGTTTCTTTCTCCTTTTGCCTTTGTCTCCGTCTTCGCCCGCCATCAGTCTCTCCTCATCCTCTTTGCCCTTTCTTCCCACACTCACTTCCCTTTTTATTTCCTCCCTCATTACCCCTCCTTCCCTCCGCCCTGCCATTCCCCTCCACTCCGTCCTGTCTGCCCTTCGTCTGGTCTTCATCCTCCTTGTCCTCTCCGACTCCTCGTCTTATTCCTGAGACTGAGACCATCACAAATAATTAGTGCCGATTTCTTTCACGCCAAAGGACAGAGGGGATGATGAGAAGTCTGCATGGGATGTGAGATGCGATGAAACAGCAGGGGTCTCCGAGTGCCCTTCTTACCAAATGCCAACATGCTCATTCAATTTCTTCTTTCCCACTTTCCGTTCTGCCTTTTGTTTTCAGATTTACATCATCATTACTGCAGCTTTTTGTGGCTCCCACTGGGGGAATGAGGTATTCTGCCCATTGTATTTCTGAGCCTAAGGATCATCTGAGTGCTCGCCTAAATGTATCTTTGTCTGAGACAATGCAAGTAAGACAACGCATAAACAAAGCTCTTTTACTAACTGCTGTTCCCCTATAGCACAAGAAAAACAACAATACAGTTAAGGCTTGTGCCCTGCTTTCTCTACTTTCTCGCATCTTAATTTATGGATGTTGGGTCTTACCCGCCTAGCCCTGTCCTCCAGCTTCCCTAAACACAAAGATGTCTGGAAGTGAATGTAGGTCAGGGAGATGCAGGGCTACGGGGCACAAAAGGCATTGGTGGGTGGATGAATGAAGGGCAGGGAGATTTGTTTCCCTCTTCAGCCTTAAATCACCAACAACCTCCGAAGAACGCTTTCCCGCGCCCGCACATACGTTTGCATACTAATTAGGTCAAACGTCTGCCTCCTTGGAAGACAGAGCAGGCGACTGTCTGTCCTTTTGTTTCACCAGCCCTCTTATATATTCCTCAAAAACATTATGAACGGATGAATAAATGTCCTTTTTGTGTGTAACCAGGCATGTTCTGCCTATAAGAGTAAAATATAATAGGTGGCAAACATCACTGTTGTTAGGGTGTTTGTTCTATTTTTTGTTCAAGTTTATAGATCAGGCAAAAACTGCACATTTGTCTACAGTATTTCACTGTTGGCTCTATTAAATTCAAACTTTCTCCTGCATTCTCTTATTTGATGCTGGGGCCTAGAGGAGCCATCTTTTTTTATTTGTAAATCCTTGACTTGATTCTAACACAAACTGTGAAATCAACTGGGAACCATAATCTTCTAAATCAATGAAAAATAGACGTTTATCAGAATTTAGAAATATTCTTGCATTACTTACTGTCTCAGGCACGTCTTGCATGGCTTTTATTAAGAGCACCATGCTAAAACTATTAGTCTACAACAACATCCATGCAGTTAAGAGATAAATCAATGGTTCCAGTGTCCTCCAGCTTGATTAAGTGACCACAGGTGCTTCTATGAAGGGGAGCCGACTTCAGAGTTGATCTCATGGTGTCCGTTGAGAATGTCCCTGATCTTTCTCTGGTCATCCTCTTACAGCTGCTCACTGACCTTTGACCTCTTCCTTGCAGTGATAGGTTTTAGTCTGATATCTGATTTCAGTGTTCAGACAGTAGGTTCAGGAGCATTAGAGCAAAACCCTGTCATCAACAAATGTACACAGATATAGTGATAAATAGGGCTCCTGGTTGTGATTGTGAAGACAAACTGCAGGGTTCATAATGCTCAGTCTGTGTTTTATTTTAAATTGTGAATTACAGTAAGTGCTACAATCAAGGCAAAAGGCTACTACATTAAAGTTTAAAGGAGGTTATGTGCATGGAGGATGGGTTTCCAGAGTGTGAGGGGTTCACATCCAATGTCTCGTCTGTGGTGATTTTGGGCAACAGCACTTAAGTCAGGAGACTGTGATTTTGGTTTTATGTAAATGTACATGAGGTTACTGTGGACTTCTTTTTCTGAATCAAATTCCTGTGGAGGTTGGGGGCATTGAGCCGGAGTGGGCGGTGTTCAAAGCCTCCATTGCTGAAGCTGCGGTGGACACCGGTGGTCAGGGAAGCCGTCCGATTGAAGAAGGAGGCCTTCCGGGATATGATATCCTGGAGGACTCCGGACTCGGTTGCAGGGTACCGACAGGCCCGAAGGGCTGCAGCTGCTGCCGTGTCGGAGGCTAAGCAGCGGGTGTGGGAGAAGTTCGGAGAGGCCATGGAGAAGGACTTTCGGTCGGCACCAAAGTGTTTCTGGAAGACTATCCGGCACCTCAGGAGGGGGAAACGGGGAACCATCCAAGTTGTGTACAGTAAGGATGGGACTCTGTTGACCTCAACTGAGGAGGTCGTCGGACGTTGGAAGGAACACTTTGAGGAACTCCTGAATCCGAAAAAACACGCCCTCTATGTTGGAGGCAGAGCTTGAGGTTGATGGTGTTTCGTCGTCAATTTCCCTGGTGGAGGTCACTGAGGTAGTCAAACATCTCCGCAGGGGCAAAGCCCCAGGGATTGATGAGATCCAGCCAGAAATGCTAAAGGCTCTGGGTGTTGAGGGGCTGTCATGGTTGACACGCCTATTCAACATTGCGTGGGAGTCGGGTACAGTGCCAAAGGAGTGGCAAACCGGGGTGGTGGTTCCCCTGTTCAAAAAGGGGGACCAGAGAGTGTGTACCAATTACCGGGGTATTACACTTCTCAGCCTCCCTGGTAAAGTCTACTCCAAGGTGCTGGAAAGGAGGGTTCGGCCGATCGTCGAACCTCAGATTGAAGAGGACCAATGCGGTTTTCGCCCCGGACGTGGAACTACGGACCAGCTCTTCACTCTCGCAAGGATCCTGGAGGGGGCCTGGGAGTATGCCCATCCGGTCCACTTGTGTTTTGTGGATCTCGAGAAGGCGTATGACCGGGTCCCCCGGGAGAAACTGTGGGAGGTGCTGCGGGAGTATGGGGTAAGGGGGTCTCTCCTCAGGGCCATCCAATCTCTGTACTCCCAAAACGAGAGTTGTGTTCTGGTCCTCGGCAGCCAGTCAGTTTCGTTCTCAGTGGGTGCTGGTCTCCGCCAGGGCTGCGCCTTGTCACCAATCCTGTTTGTGATATACATGGACAGGATATCGAGGCGTAGTCGTGGTGGGGAGGGGTTGCAGTTCGGTGGTCTGAGGATCTCGTCACTGCTTTTTGCGGATGATGTGGTCCTCATTGGATCATCGGCTTGTGACCTTCAGCACTCACTGGATCGGCTGGCGGCCGAGTGTGAAGCGGCTGGGATGAGGATCAGCACCGCTAAATCTGAGGCCATGACTCTTAGCAGGAAACCGATGGATTGCTTACTCCGGGTAGGAAATGAGTCCTTAGCCCAAGTGAAGGAGTTCAAGTACCTCGGGGTCTTGTTCGGGAGTGAGGGTACTATGGAGCGTGAGATTGGCCGGAGAATCGGAGCAGCGGGGGCGGTATTGCGTTCGCTTTACCGCACCGTTGTAACGAAAAGAGAGCTGAGCCGCAAGGCAAAGCTCTCGATCTACCGGTCGATCTTCGTTCCTATCCTCACCTATGGTCATGAGGGCTGGGTGATGACCGAAAGGACGAGATCGCGGGTACAAGCGGCCGAGATGAGTTTTCTCAGAAGGGTGGCTGGCGTCTCCCTTAGGGATAGGGTGAGAAGCTCAGTCATCCGTGAGGAACTCGGATTAGAGCCGCTGCTCCTTTACTAAGAAAGGAGTCAGCTGAGGTGGTTCGGGCATCTGGTAAGGATGCCCACTGGGCGCCTCCCTTGGGAGGTTTTCCAGGCACGTCCAGTGGGGAGGAGACCTCGGGGAAGACCCAGGACTAGGTGGAGAGATTATATCTCAACACTGGCCTGGGAACGCCTCGGGATCCCCCCGTCAGAGCTGGTCAATGTGGCCCGGGAAAAGGAAGTCTGGGGCCCCCTGCTTGAGCGGCTCCCCCCGCGACCCGACCCCGGATAAGCGGATGACGATGAGTGAGATGAGATGATGAGTGAGTTACTGTGGACTTCTTTTTCTGAATCAAACCAGAGGCAGATCTTTCATGAACCAAAAACAAGTGCTGTTAGATTTTAAACTGAAGGCTGATTACTTCCTCTCTGGTTAATTGCTGCTAACAGAACAGAATCGGCAGAACTTTGGACAATGGATTTCACAAGTTATAAAGTTACATGCATCACCATTTTGGAGGCTTCATTCTCAAAGTCAAGGGATGACATTGAGTATCTGATTAGTGTTTCACAGGTCAAGCTAAAACCCACTTTCCAAGATATCGAAAGAGAATATCTAAATGTTATATTCAGGGCCACCATTCCACCATGAGCATCGCACATGTGTGTATGGCACAACGTGTGATTATAAAAGTGGCGCAAGGGGCACCACATTTATAATCATAATAATAATCATTCATAATGATGAATTGGTGAGTGATTGAAAAGCCTAAGCGATAACAGATCTTGTTATCGCGAGACCAGAAGATGCACAGCTTCATACGGAATTCCTGCATTAAGTCGACTCAAAACCTGACTTTTATCCAAGGAAATATAGGAATTATACAAGTAACCTCTACAAGCTTTTCCGCAGCACAAATGCTCCCTGTGTGAACAATTGAGACACAGCCAGCTATCCGCGATGCCAGTGGCCCTGTGCGCTCTGTCTGGGCCAGCACAGCTGGAGAGCTGCGCAGGCAGGCTGGGTGGTTTCCCCCAGGCTAGGTGTTATGGCCGGGCTGTATGCACTGGGGATGGAGCAGTGGTGCTGTGCAGACCATAGGGCAGTGGAACTGTGCATGGCCCCCTGGGTCCCTGCCCTGGAAGGAAATGCAGACGTGTGAAACTGTAGAACTTATCGCAACTGCTGGAAATTGTCTCTACATTCATACAAGCGAGCATCTGTTTTAATCACTTTTCTCTATGTGCATAACAACATTGTCTCGTGCAGAGTTTGTGTAGCTTACAAAGTAAAGTAACTTTCTTCTGTCTAGTGTGACTAACTGTATTATTATTTTTTACTTATTTGTATTTATATTTATTTAATTTCAACAACAGTAGCAACATTGATTTATTTTATTGAAGAAGGTTGCATTTTCAAATATTTGTGAGTGTGACAGACAGTATGGTGTAATATATACTGTGTCTGCAAAGTTTCAACACATTTCTTCAGTTATGTCGGTGACTAATTAAACAGTAACAACTAACAAAATTACAACATTATACAAATAAATATTAATTTATTTATATTTCTGGGGGTACACCAAAAAGCATTAAGCCTGGGGCACCCAAATTGGGACCAGCTTATATTAATCAGAAAATGATTATTCATCAAGTGACACCATGAGGACATCATGAGGGTAAACACTGAAACAGCTGGTTTTATATGCTACCAAGTGGAATATATGTCATGTCAGAGAACGCACATGTCCCAATGAGATTTTACAGACCTTTTCTTGAGTTTCTCTGGTCTAGCTCCCTAGGAAAAATTGTGAAGAATTCCGAAAATGAGCTGCTCTGAGATCGCAGCAGGAGATTTTCTCAACAGGATTCACTGTGAGCAAGTGGGTTTGATGATGACATTGATGATGGATGCGCAAATGAAAAAAATTAATACAATAAAAATGTGATCTCTGCAGCAGAATGTACACGTCCTGCCACTCTCACCCGGACACTCTGGAGATTTGTGTTTTGACTCGTTTATAAGTGAAAGACAATTTCCGGGGAAAGGCCAGACTTTACCTAGCAGACATTCTTGGTATTTTATCTCTTAAAACGCTTATTATCACTTACAAATCAGAATCAGAATCAGAAGTATTTTATTGCCAAGTAGGTTTACAACTACAAGGAATTTGCTCTGGTAATTGGTGCATACAATGAACATAGGACATAAAAACACAATAACATAGAAACGCAATAAATACAACATACATAGTATCTAATACAAATTAGACGTACCTGCAGTAGATTGCCTCTTCCAGCAGCCGCAACAAGGCAGCAGCTATGATGTAACCTATGGGACAACTTCAATGGTTGTCATGTCTGGATTTAAGTCCTCTCTTAGCGCTGTGACTAGTTATCCTGGCCATCTTTGTATTAGGCTGCATTCATTATAGCTGTTCAATGTAGATTAAGCAACAAATTCACCTTCCGTCCTCCCATCCCCCCTGCTACCCTTTACAACAGTGTGTTTTAAATTCTAGCAATGTGGCCATGCTCTTCCTTATCAGCAAGGAAGTTTTTCAACTGACTCGACATCTTGTTCCCTGACTTTCCCAGGGATCAGATTAGGGCGGCTGCAGCGATAACAAGCAGAATCCAATTCACATTAACATACCTCAGAATCTGGTGGGAAAGCAGAGTGTTGGGGGAACAAATTCCTGCATGTCTCGCTGCATGTCTTCCAGGGCCCTCTGTTTAATTGCATTATTGTTAACGAAGTGCTGATGCAATTACAGGAAAGAGGCCCTTTTTCTCTTTTTTCTCATGAGAGTCACGTTGGTTCCAGGTCGGACTGGGATCATGAAATCACAGCACAATCAATCTACCCCCGCTCATCTTCTTTCAAACCCACTTACTGTTTGACTTTGACGTCTGTGTTCCTGCACGCTACATGTCGCCCTCCATTGCCCTCCATCACCATCAATCATGTGATAACGTCAGGATGGCGCAGCGAGGGCTGCTGAATCTGTGTTTTGTGCAGGGAAGATGTGGTGATTATTTGTTTATTTCGTTGTCAGAGGTGCAGCCTCACTTCCTGGATTATAGAGAATGTTATCATACCGAGCATGAATATTCATGAGCCGAGGATCTGAGAGAGAGTTTGAGAGATGTTTACCGTCAGTGCTTGGGTTCAGTCTGATTCTGCCTCTGTTAAGCTGACAGCTCTAAAAAGTACAACACACGAATCAGCCGGTGGATTGGTGGACTGATTCATCAGCCCTGGTACACCTCACACGGACGATCTACGGTAAGCAGCAAGTGACATAAAGCAGAGCCACAGCCCAAATATTGACATGGTTCAATGTGTTAAGATGCCAGGTTTTATCCTGATAAGATGCATTAAATTTTTTAAAGATGTAAATGTTTCCGTGTTTGTAAACAAGAAACTACACTTTGTATAGATATATAAACATATAACAGTTTAACAGAACTGGAAACGGGTCTCTGTACTGAAAAAGTGTGACATTTTCTCTGGGTTTGTGTCCTCATAACATGCTGGTCACTTTCACAAACTGCCTGTTCTTTGTGCCTCTCCTGAGAGGAATTTACTTTAAGACTCTGCATCACTTGCTTTCAGGCTCAAAACTGGGAGCAAATCCATGAAAATTGCTCCTCTTCACTTTCTCAGAACTGGATTTACTCTGGTTTGTTCTGGAGCTTTCTTTGAGAGGGGGTTTAGCTAATTCTGGCCCAATGAACTACACAGCTGAAAGGATCAGCAAAACAGGCGGTCTCGGTTTTTTCCACTCACCAGTAAAATATGAGGGTTTTATGTTCTCTATTGATGCACCTAGGGCCCCAATGTCTACACAGCTTCTAAATCTGCACTGTTATCTATAGTGTTAAGAGGGTTTGTTATTTAATACATTGCCTGGTATTGTTTTTATCCTTATTCCTTATCAGAGGTCAGCAATAACCTGATCATGTATTGCTTTTTATGAAGCTTTAGCTGTATCCCTTTATCTCTCAGTCATAACTCAGTCATTACTGACTTTAAGTCATTACCTACTAATTCCACAAATGCCTATGTCTGTCTGTCTGTAGAAGCCATAACTTGCATACTGTTTATCTAATCAACTCCATGTGTATTGCAAATCGCTCAGGGAGGTGCAGTGCTGAGTGATGTGCGATTTTGGACACAGGATACATTCAATTTGAATAAACAGGCAAACAGACACTTGGATGACACCACATGATCATCATCAAGGCATTTCACGTTTTTTTACTTGTTGGTTTTTTACTTGTGAAGCAGGGGTCCCATTTACTTCAATTTTTTTTTGTGGACTCAAACAGTACACTTCACCCAGCCCTCCATCTGCATGTGTTGAGTAGATAATGATGGAATTTCCATTTTTTGGTGAACTATCCCTTCAAGTGTTAAACCACGGGGTAATTCCACTATCATTACTTTGATAGTTATAATATAAACTGTCTGCCTTGTATCCCTCGATCATCTCTGCTAACCTTTATGTATACACATAACATGCATCAAACACCTTCCATTTTAGATATATGGTTGTGATCGGCTCCACTAACCTGGTCTTCAGGCTGCTATTGTACTTGCCTTTGAAATTGGAAAACTTTGTCAATCTAAAATAAGTAAATCAGATGGGTCCAATGTGGCCTCTAAATGATAAAGGCAATTATTTTACAAGGTTGATAACAGATTGACAATTTAAAAATGTTATCAAGTCTGTTTCTGATCTAACAGGTACTGAGCAAAGACATAAAGATGGACAACGAATATCAGAAACAGAGAGACAGAGTCTTTGTGTTAATGATAATGGAGCTGAGCTCCGGAACCAGTGATACAAGCACTTGACCAATTGCAAGTCAGTCTCAGCCATCTCGCCCACCATCATTTGATATGTTTGCATCAAACTTTTGGTATTGTCACTAAACCTGTTAGTAAGCCTGAAGTCTTAAACACAGGCAATGGTAATCAAATCCAAGGCCCCTGAGGGTTTATATGATTAATGCAGTGTTGACGCCAGTAAGATTTTCCCATGTGGTCATAAGACTAGAAGCTGGAGGTGTGAACGTACCCTCAATGAAGAACTTGGGAGCGCAGTCTGAAATCAAAGGTGTGTCTTTAGGTTTAGCTTATAGGACAAACAGATCCTTTTTTTCAGCATGGCTTTGCATAGCAGCTGCAAAAAGTGAGCAGCATTATCTCCACATTACTCTGCTCGTCTCCATCAGCAGGAAGCCCTGTGTGTTAACAGCTGGTATTGGAGACTAGCTAGAAACAGACCTCGTCTTAAAGGAGGAATTTGGGACAACCTCCCCACCCCACATCATTTTCTCATTAACTCCCCTTTTCTTTCTCTACCCCCCTGATTTTCGGCACCAGGAAACCCCTAATCATCCATCTCACCTTTCCTAATTGGCTGCTCTTCATTCCACAGACACACACATACACACAGATTGCCTCTACACTGCAAGATCAACACCAGTTCAAAGTTCTGCAGGGAAAAGAAAAATGTCTGCCCTTTCAATGCTGTCTCTCTATCTCTGTGTCTCATGGGTTTATACAAAGCTGGGGAGAGTTTGCATGTCAGTGACAGGGCCCAGTGTGGGTATTTATATACCTCTTTTATGAGTCATGGCGGAGGAATCACATTAGTCATGGCTGTACTGTCAGCACTGGACTCCACAGGGTCCTGTCTCTCTCCTGTGTTCCACTCCCTCTCTTTCTGTCTCTGTATTTAAAACTAGCCAGGTCCCCTCATTTTATTCTGTGGAGATTTGGGGAGAAGTCATGAAATATTTTCAGCTCCAGATGTCTAAATAAGCGTTATGGCATGGCAGATGGCTAATGGTGTGTCATATCCTGCCAAGGCTAGGTAGCCTGTGTAAGCAGCTGGGGGTGGAGGGGGTTTGTTTGGGGACTGGCTCGATAGAGCTATGGAGGATTATTACACACAAGTGCTGGGAAATAGCTCCAGTGATGCTGTGGGCTCTGTGGCACCATTGGGAACCCTTGATGTGGAGCACATAGCTGCTAGATGACTGTACAACTAGAGATTTGGTCAAGACAGAGGAACCATTCCAACATTTTGGGAAAATTCCTCTAGGTTGCTGTCTAATCCACAACCAGACCATAAAAACAACATCGGTTTGATCTCAGGTATATCAAATACAGAGAAGAACAGGTCTGTTTAACTCAAAGAGCGGAACTGGTCCACTTTGGGAATTGTTTATGGGGATGAAAGCTCACCTGGTTAATGCTTTTGATGTTTTTTATCTTCTAGAGAAGGACAGGCCCCTGAAACAGTTATATCCTATCACATGTCATATTGTTGGGTGTTGCAGAGCTGTCGTGATTTTTTTTCTTCTTTTTTCAGAAATGAATCAAATAAATAATGAAACATACTTTGATGAGCCTTTTTTATGCTTGATTAATCTAAAGCTTTTTCAGTCTTAACTTTGCTTTCCCTCTTGTTGTAGATTTTCACTACGGATGGAAATCTGTCCCCATGACAGCAACCAAGACTGTCTTACCAAGAAAACCAATCACGACACTCATTTCGGCAAATGGCCTAAAACGGCATATGTTCATTTAAGTTAAAGAGCCTTCCAGCTGCCACAGGAATTACGTCTTAACCATTTGGAGCAAATGAGGAGGTGTATGCTGTTATTTTTGAGCAACAAAGTCTACAGAGAGATGGGCCAAAGCAGTCATTGACGGTTTATTTTAACCATGGCTGTGATCTCTTGAGCCAAAATCTAAAAATAATATTAACCCAAACTTTCAGGGAATAGGGTTTCTTTAGGTCTGTTTTCTTTTATAACGTTTGTTATTATTTATTTAATCTATATTCTGTCGTTGAGGGAATATTTGTACAAAGCTACAATCGGTCACTGCTGTTTCTACTGTGAGAGTACTCATAAGGTAGACAGCCATAACAAACAGCCCTGTGTCCCATGGTCAGTTAGTCTTTCCTAGTGGGACAGAGGTAACTGGGATCTACATGTGTTTTTTCATGGTATAACACAAGCTCGTGTATAGGATTAGCTGCCAAATAAAATCTCTCACATGTATGGATTTGAGGCCGTCCCATGAGAAGTAGACTGATTTGCACATGTAGTATAACGTTAAATGTGGTCACAAGGGTGGCATTGCACTGCGTTAATTTGTATATCTCTCTTCTCCTTGCTGCATTACGATCAATAAATTACTGCTTAGTGTATTGACTTTTTTCCAACAGTTATTAAATTGTAATGTTCCATAAACCTAACATTGTGGTTTTGGTCCTTAATCCAATCAACCCTTAACCACAACACAGTTGAAGAGGAAACAGGTTTGTCCTTCCAACAGTGGTGTTTCCTTCTCTTTGACTGGAATTTAGTGGGCTTGTTGCAGTGCCCACTTTCCATCACATGACTGATATTCTTTATTAAGGGTCACATGATGAAACATGATTAAGTCCTGAAGCCTGTTGGATGTGATTAAAAAAAGCTGATGGTGAGGTTGGTAAGTGAACCTTGAGTTTAAAAAGATTATTCACGTTCATCATCTTGTGGTAAGTCTTCATTTTAACTGGCCTGCATTTTCCCTGACTTGGAGACACAACATGAAACAGTGTAACAAAACACAGATCTACAGGGACACAGGTAGACAATATGTCCAGTGTAGCTTTAAAATTACACTTTTGTAAGGAAATAAATCCTTATAGAAATATAAAATTTAAAGTAAAAGCAACTAAATCAGTCAATGACATTGAAGTCGGATGTCTGTCTGAACCTTAATGATACCTACCTGTATTTCTAAGGGACACAGTGAGAAAAATTATGCTTTCTCTTTAAAGGGAATATTCTTATCACATCATTTGTAAAGACAAAAATGAAGATATTACAAAGTTCCTCAGTTTTGCTTGTTTTGGAAGCTTTGTCAATATTCCACAAAACCTTTAGCCACCTCTCAGAAGGATTTACCGAAGTGTCTCTCTTTTCAGACAGCTCCGCTGACCACACTCACTTAGTCTGTCCAAACTCTCCACAACCTTTTTTTGTCAGCCCATGAGTGGAACTATTTGTTGCAATTTCATCACCATCAAAATATCAGAAGTTACTTGGATAAAAAAGTATCAACTGATATAACTGATATAAACCTTCACTTTCCTTTAATGCATGGTGTACACCAGGGGATAAATTCCATTCTATTATTGCTTAGAGCTGTACTAAATCAGTCTCAATATCAGGGTTATTATATAAGATAAACATTCTGAGATAACTGTCTCTTTTTATTCTCCTTGCTAGACAAATGTGGTTCTTGTTGTGCAGAGCAAAACATAGACTCAGATAATCTCTGTGGATAATCTTTGATTTTAATTGGATAATTTATTAACTTTAAGGCAAAGATTTTGAGAGCCACTTGTTTTGATTGCTTTTTGATAGTTAGCTTTGACAGTCAATGTTAATTTAAGATTTGAGAGCATGTGCACACAAATGCACTTGTCAGACCCTTTTGAGCAGTTGATCAAATGTAAAACATCATCTAGACTGTAGCTTTTGTGGAAGACTCTGACCTCAGTTCTTCTTCTATTAATTTGAGTTATGCAAACCGGAGTGAGGGACGTTGTACAGTTTAATGGTTTACTGTGAGATATTATGGAACTGAGTTAATTTTTCCTACCTGTCCTCCATCCATCCACCCATCAACCCATTGGATCTTTCATTTTTGGTCAATACCCAAAGCCAATGACCATAACTTAGATCAGAAACATACACTGGTAAGTGAAAAGCTTTGCCTTACGGCTCAGCCCACTCCTCACAGCCTTCTCGTATGAAAAAATTAAATGTCTTATTTCAGGTCAAGTAGTAATTTACCCTGTGACAGCAGAACAAACAACATTGACATATTACCATGTAAAGATTTGACAATGAAAGTGTGAATAAAAAGCTGTTGTCGAAGTAATGCGGCAGCCAGGGACCAATATAATATTGATTAGCTTTATGGCCACTCGACAAATAAAGCTCTAATTTATTCTCATTTTAAGTCTGGTTCTGTTTCTACCAATTTCTCAAACCACTTTGTTATCTTACTTTGTCTGCTGCTATTTGGGTTGAAGCAGCAGACAAAGAGCATTTCCAATGAAAATTACTTTGACTGCAGTTGGAAAGCAGGTCACTGAGAGCGCTGAGACTGAAACTGAACAGCAGAAGGAACAGGGGGGAACAGCAGAAGTGGCTCTATTTCTCTTTGACCAGTTTTACATCAATTATACCGCAGTAATTTGACATTTTCTTATTACAATCAAGTGGATCCCTGTTTCCTCTTTGTAAACAAAGCGAATAAATAAAGATGGAGGACACTAGCAAGCTACATTTATCGAAAGAAGCATGTAAGACATATTTTCTCTTCTACGCTGTATTTGAAAAATTACCAATAAAGATGAGGCTTTCTGCAGACTTAATAATGTAGAGCAAAAAGAGCATAAAGTGTCCCTTTCACAACAAAATGAAGATAATCACATGTAAAAAATAATAAATATTCATGGCTGATTAAAAGATTAGAAAATTAATCTCACCAGTATGGTAACTGCTTCTAAACCCTGAGGAGTAAACAAACTCCTGTTCAGCACAGATCAATAAGCTCCCCAGAGACAGACACTGGCAGAGAGGAGAAAAATAAAGGACAGACACAAGTCTCTGATAGTTCATGTTCATAATATAATGCTGAAGTATTTGCTGTGATTTCCTGTTACTGTCACTTTTCTTCACCAGCATTTAAAAGAAAACTTAGCTTGGGAGAAGATTCCAACTGCTGGCAGGTGAAAGTATCATATCTCCATGATGTTTATCTTATCAAATTAGACAGTTTGGATTCATAATCTCGAACAACCCAGTCTCATCAGAAAACGTTCAGTGGCAACGTTGGTCCACTTGGAACGACGTTACCATCTCACATTCTGGCCTCTCAGAGTGTGAGATGGTAACATTTTGTCAGCCCATTGTTTCGCATTGGCGTGTTCTCACGTCACGTGACTCACAAGCTCCCGTCTGCGGAGAGGAAAACATGGCGGATATTCCTTGTTTTCTCAGATAAAAATATAGTTTTGTAACTTAGTTTGGGCATAAAAATACATTCTGACACCATTTCTAGCGAGAAATGTGCTCTTTGCTTCCACAGTCTTCAGCCAGTTCGTGCTTATGATAAATATTTTAATAGTTATCACGAATGTTTTTATCGTTGCTATGAGGGTTGCTATGACGCTGCCATGCCAGCACGGCGCAGCGTGCTGTTAAAATCACCGTCCGTGCGTGGCGTCCTTCAGTGATCGTGAATGTTATTCACGTTATATAATATTAATATTTGAGGCTAGATTACACCTCTAATGCGAAGGATCCTGCGAGACCGTTCATCCCGAAGGGGGACCGACTGCGCCAAGGACGGACGGGCGAGCGGAACTGACGTGTGGCTTTTAGTAAACATCCGGTTCTTTAACTCTGGGCTGCGTAGTAACCACCGAGCGCTTGGAAGACAAACGATGTCATCTTCCTTCTGTCAGGTGAGTAGTTTATTGTTTTTAAAGATCGTTACGATCTAGGTTTACAGTCCGAGTGCTGAGACAGCGGATGCGGAGTCCGTTGATACACACAATGGATGATATTCTTCAGCTAATACGCCATTGTTAGCCACATGCTACAGCCCACCGTAGCCTGTGCTACCTGGGAGGTGAATACATGGTTGTTGAAACCAGTTCAAGACGCTTAGCTCATCATTGAGGGACGCTACAATATAAATATAAAAATGAATTTGATTTATGAATGCTTTAGATTAATAAGGAGTGTATTTCTCTACCATTACTCCAAAATATCAGATCAATTTGGTTTAATGTATAGTATGCAATATGACAATAATGTTTCCATGTTATGGAGTTGCAATTCATTTTATAAAACAATTCCCATGTTCTGTTTTTTAATCAAGGAGGATGCAAGTGAAGCTACAGGAGTTTCATTAACGTCAATAACTTGGACCGAACACTTTGTTTTGCTTGATGAAGAGCAGGAAGGGCAGTCTGGAGAGAAAGAGAAGCCGGGTTGAGCCCACTACCATCATCCACGTACCACGAGGAAGATGAGGGAGAGAAATTATCCTACCATTAAAGAGGTACTTTTAAGTTACATACCAGAAACACCATTTTATATAATATGCCAAATATACATTTTTATAAAATCCCCAAAGTACGCTTGCTGACATACAAGTTAATATCACACTGAAAGAATTTTGATCAATCATGCTTCCCTGCTGTGATTGTTTAACTGGGAAAACAACTTTTTCCACAGGAAGGCAAGTCAATTTAAGGAATACATGTTCAAAGTTTTCCTCTGTTATGTATAATGATGACCCCCATCAAACATAATGTTAGCAATCTTTACACCTTTTAATTTATTCTGATTATTTCTGTCTACATGAATTTGCCTTCATTAGTTTCAGAAAAGAGCGATGATGTATCGGTCACGGGGCGGCAGCACGAGACTCCGCAAACTAGTCTGTAAGCAAAGTAGACGAAGGCATCAAGGTTGCGGCCTGCCATCATTGTTATTTTGCTTAAGGGACTGAATATGTATCATGTAGAAATATTAGCATTTCCCTTATATCTACCAAAACTGCTTGTTTCACAGACTGCAGTTTTGTTTTGGTCCGATGTGGTGTGAAAATACAACCGTATCGGCAATGGGTTGTGGGGCATTAACATTTGTAACTCTAATTTTGTTTTGACAGACTGTGAAAAGAACGTTGAGAACATCACCATTCTACAGGAAGACACAGTCCAGTAATGGGTGTCAGAAGTTCAGTAGTGAACGACAGGTACTGTGGAAAAATGTGTGTCATTGTTGTACAATGTCCTTTGACTCTGTTTACACAAGGTTAACACAAAAAGGTTTGATTGTAAACTGATATTGGTATGAATTAATGTTATTCTCCTCTTCACAAGAAACAAACAATCCAAATTACCTGCAGAACGCCCTTGATGGACGCTTCAGATGCATCGTCAGACTGGCGAGACAGCAAGATGCCAACTTTAATGGCAATTTATTTGTGTAACATTCTGTGACCAAATGTATAGATAACTTTTTGTAGATTGTAAAAAAAGATAACCCATTTATTAAAAAAAAAACTACACTAGAATTACCGCACTGCGTTGTATGACTCCGCTAACCAGCGCAGTGTCCGTCAACATATTTCTACATATTTTCTCTCGTATAAATGGCACTGTGTCTCTTGACAACTGAAACCATAAGATGAGGTCAGTGTGGCCTTGACCTTTTGACTTTAACACAAATACACAGTTAGACAATCCGAATACATACAGTTATGCCAAAATATCTTTGGTTTCACATACTAGATGGCATAAGCAGAGACATCAACTCAGGAAAAATATTTCTGTAGATATTTCTGTAGAAAAGAAAGCCCTGTACGTGTGTATGTATACACACATACGTGTGTATGTATACACACATACACACATACATACGTGTGTATGTATACATACACACGTACACATGTATACATACACACGTACACATTCTACTCACTGTCACCTACGTGTGTATGTATACATACACACATTTGCTGATTCAATGTTGCGAATGTTTTGTATGTTTATTTATTTGCGCACACAATGCAAATGTGATTTATATTTGGCTGTTTGTGTGTGTTGATGTGTATTATTTGCCAGCGGCGTGCGTCAATGCTGTTGGCCATGCATGCTGCTGTGGACTGTCGCAATTGAGTTTTTTGTAGGCTACACCTGTCTGTCATAATATTGATGCGGGCCCTCCCACAAAATCGACGTGCCCCCTGTATAGATTTGCTCTGGCGCCGGGTCTGTGCAGGAGGGACCATGGAGCTGAGGCACACCTGTACTGCTTCTCTTGAGAAGAACTGAAGGACACACAAACAGACCATAGTGTTAAATTATGAAGATGGTTGCCTCAGATTTTTTTTTTTAAACATAAACGTCAGACAGGCCGTTAAAAACTAAAAATGCTAAAGCTAACAGCTACCCAACAGCGAGCTAATGCCTTCCTAAGGCTGCCAGGGAGTAGCAAGAGTAGCCTTGTAGCAAGAGAGTGTAGCTAATCACAGCCCTCACTGTTCTTCATCAGTGGAGAAGTACCTCGCCATGTTTTCATCTTCAGAGGAGTCATCCAAAGACTGTGCTGCTGTTCCGGAATATGTCAGGCCCGCTGCAGCCTGCTGGGCTTGAACTCTGAGCACGCAGAGTAGGCCCTCACGTCCCGTCTCAGTACATGGATCAGTCTTTCCTGAGAATATATGATAAAAAACAAAACGTCTCAATAGTGCGTTTGTACGTGTGTATGTATACATACACACGTAGGTGACAGTGAGTTGAATGTGTACGTGTGTATGTATACATACACACGTACAGGGCTTTCTTTTCTACAGAAATATTTTTCCTGAGTTGATGTCTCTGCTTATGCCATCTAGTATGTGAAACCAAAGATATTTTGGCATAACTGTATGTTTTTGGATTGTCTAACTGTGTATTTGTGTTAAAGTCAAAAGGTCAAGGCCACACTGACCTCATCTTATGGTTTCAGTTGTCAAGAGACACAGTGTCATTTATACGAGAGAAAATATGTAGAAATATGTAGACGGACACTGCGCTGGTTAGCGGAGTCATACAACGCAGTGCGGTAATTCTAGTGTAGTTTTTTTTTTAATAAATGGGTTATCTTTTTTTACAATCTACAAAAAGTTATCTATACATTTGGTCACAGAATGTTACACAAATAAATTGCCATTAAAGTTGGCATCTTGCTGTCTCGCCAGTCTGACGATGCATCTGAAGCGTCCATCAAGGGCGTTCTGCAGGTAATTTGGATTGTTTGTTTCTTGTGAAGAGGAGAATAACATTAATTCATACCAATATCAGTTTACAATCAAACCTTTTTGTGTTAACCTTGTGTAAACAGAGTCAAAGGACATTGTACAACAATGACACACATTTTTCCACAGTACCTGTCGTTCACTACTGAACTTCTGACACCCATTACTGGACTGTGTCTTCCTGTAGAATGGTGATGTTCTCAACGTTCTTTTCACAGTCTGTCAAAACAAAATTAGAGTTACAAATGTTAATGCCCCACAACCCATTGCCGATACGGTTGTATTTGCACACCACATCGGACCAAAACAAAACTGCAGTCTGTGAAACAAGCAGTTTTGGTAGATATAAGGGAAATGCTAATATTTCTACATGATACATATTCAGTCCCTTAAGCAAAATAACAATGATGGCAGGCCGCAACCTTGATGCCTTTGTCTACTTTGCTTACAGACTAGTTTGCGGAGTCTCGTGCTGCCGCCCCGTGACCGATACATCATCGCTCTTTTCTGAAACTAATGAAGGCAAATTCACACATGTAGACAGAAATAATCAGAATAAATTAAAAGGTGTAAAGATTGCTAACATTATGTTTGATGGGGGTCATCATTTTAAATAACAGAAGAAAACTTTGAACATGTATTCCTTAAATTGACTTGCCTTCCTGTGGAAAAAGTTGTTTTCCCAGTTAAACAATCACAGCAGGGAAGCATGATTGATCAAAATTCTTTCAGTGTGATATTAACTTGTATGTCAGCAAGCGTACTTTGGGGATTTTATAAAAATGTATATTTGGCATATTATATAAAATGGTGTTTCTGGTATGTAACTTAAAAGTACCTCTTTAATGGTAGGATAATTTCTCTCCCTCATCTTCCTCGTGGTACGTGGATGATGGTAGTGGGCTCAACCCGGCTTCTCTTTCTCTCCAGGCTGCCCTTCCTGCCCTTCATCAAGCAAAACAAAGTGTTCGTCCAAGTTATTGACGTTAATGAAACTCCTGTAGCTTCACTTGGATCCTCCTTGATTAAAAAACAGAACATGGGAATTGCTTTATAAAATGAATTGCAACTCCATAACATGGAAACATTATTGTCATATTGCATACTATACATTAAACCAAATTGATCTGATATTTCGGAGTAATGGTAGAGAAATACACTCCTTATTAATCTAAAGCATTCATAAATCAAATTCATGTTTATATTTATATTGTAGCGTCCCTCAATGATGAGCTAAGCGTCTTGAACTGGTTTCAACAACCATGTATTCACCTCCCAGGTAGCACAGGCTACGGTGGGCTGTAGCATGTGGCTAACAATGGCGTATTAGCTGAAGAATATCATCCATTGTGTGTATCAACGGACTCCGCATCCGCTGTCTCAGCACTCGGACTGTAAACCTAGATCGTAACGATCTTTAAAAACAATAAACTACTCACCTGACAGAAGGAAGATGACATCGTTTGTCTTCCAAGCGCTCGGTGGTTACTACGCAGCCCAGAGTTAAAGAACCGGATGTTTACTAAAAGCCACACGTCAGTTCCGCTCACCCAGTCGGTCCGTGGCGCAGTCGGTCCCCCTTCGGGATGAACGGTCTCGCAGGATCCTTCGCATTAGAGGTGTAATCTAGCCTCAAATATTAATATTATATAACGTGAATAACATTCACGATCACTGAAGGACGCCACGCAGGGACGGTGATTTTAACAGCACGCTGCGCCGTGCTGGCATGGCAGCATCATAGCAACCCTCATAGCAACGATAAAAACATTCGTGATAACTATTAAAATATTTATCATAAGCACGAACTGGCTGAAGACTGTGGAAGCAAAGAGCACATTTCTCGCTAGAAATGGTGTCAGAATGTATTTTTATGCCCAAACTAAGTTACAAAACTATATTTTTATCTGAGAAAACAAGGAATATCCGCCATGTTTTCCTCTCCGCAGACGGGAGCTTGTGAGTCACGTGACGTGAGAACACGCCAATGCGAAACAATGGGCTGACAAAATGTTACCATCTCACACTCTGAGAGGCCAGAATGTGAGATGGTAACGTCGTTCCAAGTGGACCAACGTTGCCACTGAACGTTTTCTGATGAGACTGGGTTGTCTTGAATGTTGGATTCTTACAAACCCACACAGGGACCCTGACCCATGAGTTTGAATTAAGATAATCAACTAATTTGTTACTTCTATGAATCTAGATCTAGTTTACTGAGGGACGGTAGCTGATAAGTCTGTGTTTGTACATGACATGAACAATGTTTAATTTTCATTCGCGACTGCTATCTTCACAACAGAAACACTTACCGTGTGCCTAAATATCATGCAACATAACTACTCCACTATTGAACCACCTCATGAACGATGCATTTATTTAAAATGATTCGAATTATCTTAGTGAATAATACAGTGATTAAGTCCTGTAAAGATATACACTGTATGGATGTATGTGAGAATGAGTGAATTTGTAATTTTAAGTACTTGGAATGGTCGTTAAATCTAGAAATAATATAACTAGATAAATGCAGTACATTGACTATTTAATTGCCTTTTTACAATTTCCTTTGCCAAGAAGGTTCTGTTTTTTTATGTTTGTTGGTTTATTCGTTGTCAGGATTACACAAATACTACATTTACTTTTGTATAAATACTAAACGTTGATACACCTCCAAATTTATGCAATGTCTTTTAACATGAAAGTTCTAAATATTGTTATTTTGTGGATGTGCTCTGCAACATGCAGCATTCATTGCAGTTCTCAGTAATGAAGACGTTGAGCATAACTATGACAGTCATCCTTACAGTGTCCATATTGTAACCATCTGTTTAATGAACACTTTTGTTCAAAGGGTCACTATGGCTGAAAGTGGGTCACATGTTTCACCATGTTATTGTCGATGTACCATATAAGGTCATAATGATGCCCTGAATGATTGTGTTTTATGGGTTATAGTTTGTGTTACATGTGAACTTTGTGTTCACATGTAACACAACCCTGTCTGAGTGTGTATGTTTCTGTGTTTGTGTGTGTGTCCGATTATTCTCAGGCTTGAGTCATAGGTCATTAGGATGCTTGGCTGGCTTTTATGCTGACGGCCTCATGTATGGATGAGTAACACTTGTCCTTCTCTATGGCTGCACTCCATCTTGTAATGCATGACATGACATGACATGACACAGACACACTATCCTTGTGACAGACACACACACATACACACACACACACACACACACACACACACACACACAGCAAACATCGGTCCACCTCTCTGAATCAGACTTTATGACTAAATAAAAACGTCATTATATATATATGGATGTCTATTCATAAAAATAAATATATTCTTATATATTATTTAAGAATATAAAGTCTGCTTATTTCCTAGGGTGAAAACATCTACAAGAGATATAGAAATGTTTACATAGGTTCATGGTTTCCAGATGATGCATCCTTATCATCTAGCAACATTTTTCATTTTGAGTGAGATGTCATGACAACTGTTACCATGGAATTGTTAAAAGCCTTCCTTATGCTCACTTTCCCACATGCCTCCGTCCATCGACTTTTACACTTCTCTGTCTGTTGCAGCAATATGTCAATGCATCCACCATATTGGATTTGACCATATGTACACAAAGGAGCAGCAGTTTGTCAGGACAGAGCACAATGTCACTTTCACCTTTCTCAAGCAGCTTCAACAAGTTGTTGGTTAGGACTTCATGAAATCAATTACTGCTGTGGTGGAAAATAACTCTTCCCTCCAAGGAAATCTAAAACTCACATTTAGCAAACATGGGTTTAGCTTATTTCTAATACTTGTGGAGACATCCATATGTAATATAACGTCCATGAATATGAATATAATATTGTGGTATACATTTTGTGTAAATGTCCAAGTCTGTATTCATCCCCATCACTTCTTAACATATTTTATCACATATTTTTAGCAGTAAAAAAAAAAGCCCTTTATTTTTAGAACATAAAAAGTTATTTTATAATATTATTCTAATCACTACTAATTTTACTATTTCTATTGGCATTTACTAATTATTCTCCAACCATATAGGTTATATACTGTTTGATATAATTATTATATAATTATTTTCTTTAATATCCTTTATTTTTAACATTTCATGTCTATGTTACTTTTGGCAGTCTACACCTATTATATGTATAGGTCATTATAACAGTATGCTACAGCTACACTGTACTACAGATGTATCTCAATTTATACTATAATACTCATATAATTTAAACTATTTCTACTGCATTTATTCTTGTTTCTAGATGTGTTTGTCAGCTGAATTTCCCATCTGAGCATCACCAGTATGTGCCAAAACATATTTGATATCATCGGTTGTTGATCTTTATGTGATTGTATCTTCCACATTCAACACTAACCAAACCAGACTGGAAAAACATGGCCCCATCAGTCATGTTCAGAATCACCTGAACCAATTCATGTCCCTGCCTTTTGTCATGTTATAGGTCACTCTACGGCCCACTAGCAGAACCACTGAAGTAAAGGCCTGTACATATAGCTGCTGCTCATAAATGTTGATGTGGTGTGCAGAATGAAGCAGGATTTTTGCCAGATTTAAAGGTCAATGCCTGATACTTATAGAATCTCACTTTTTGATCACACTCTGTCTATTGTTTCGGGCAGACCTGACGTCCAAATAGATTCAGTTCTGTAAATCATCTCAAGCAGCCCCACATTCTTCTCTGCTCCATTAAATGAACATGATGAGTGACACGTGCAGAGAGTGGAATCCAGCAGCAGAGGTGAGTCTGAAACCAGCTGCAAGACGAAGGCCTTGAGAGAAACATAAAAGCAAACAGACTGAGAGATGAAATGAGTGGAGGATGTATCATGGACAAAGGGAGAAATACAGGGCAGAGCAATACTTAGCGTTACGACAGAATGATGGGAATGAGAGGAGAAGAAAGACACACAAGTCAGAGAAGAGAGGCATGAAAATGACGGCAGAGAGAGGACAATGAGATGCTTGACTGCTCACGTCTTTTGTGACTGGCCCGATGGCCCTCAGGCGGATGAGATGATGGGCACATGAATCAGAGGCTGTCTGTCTGAAAAATGGCAAAATAAAGGGGCCTGTCGATTGTCTCTCACAAGATCTGCACTCTGCCACGAGACAGAGATGTACAAGCAAAGTCAGAATGAAAAAAAAACAACAGGAGGAGAAGAAGTTTATAGATGACAGAAGAGATCAAAACTCATCCTTTGAAGGAGAGGACCAAGGACAGAGAGGAGAGGAGAGGAGAGGTTTTTGGTTTTTCAAAGACCATTTATTTTCTATTCCCAGGAACAAATACACTTCTTACTTCAAACACCGGCTGTAAAACTCAACCAAACAGGGTTATTAAATAATACATATAGTCTCTTTAAGATATATACACACACATATGTTCACACGCATGTACATTCCCATTCACACATCCATACAAACTGTAGTATCTCACATTACAGGTTATTATTTAGTTCCCCGTCCTCCCCAAGGGTGCATAAAATCCCCCCAACAGCCCATATACGACTGAATGTCATCACGTTGTCCATCATTTTGTAGTAGGCATGTTCTACTTTTAGTCTGGCTTTCAACAGCCCAACCAGCATTGGGGCCGGATGCACGCTACCAGTGTCCAGTGCCTGGTTCCTGTGTGTTAGCCAGATGGCTAGCTTTGCAGAACCAGAGACAAAGTTTAACAGGTTTTGTACAGCTTTTTCCTTTACAAAGTATTTGGGACCATATATGAACAAACCAAATGAAAATACCTCTCCCAGGCCCTGAAACCACCCTTTCAACACATTAAAGAGTTCTTCCAGCCGTGGACACTGAACAAATAAATGCTCCAGTGTCTCAGCTTGGGAGCAGAACGTACACCCCTCCCCCAGCTCCGGATCAAGGTGCGCTCTGTATCTGTTTGTAGCTATCGCCCTGTGCACTACCCTCCACTGGAGGTCTGCTGTCCGTTTTTCAATGGGCAGCTTGTACAATGCCTGCCAGCTGCCTTTCGGAGAAGCATCCGGCTCCAACAGCCCAGTCCACCTCGACTCTCTCACCCCTTCCAGGGAGTGCAAATTCCGAACCTTCACACAGGTCTGATAAACAGACTTTTTATCCACAGTCTGAAAGGTATCCAGTTGAAGAGTTTGGAAGGACAACAGCTGACCACTCCTCTCCTGCCACTCCCCTACAGCTGGGATGATTAACAGGGAGGGGAAACTGTAGTCTGGTTCTTCACACCACTGGTCACACAGAGCATGGCTCCTTACGAAAACTCTCATGGCTTGTGGCAGGGCGGCACAGACCTCCTCCAACACTTTATTGATAAGTCTGGTTCACTTGATGTTGCTGTGATCTCTCAAAGCGTCCATTGATGTTGCCGTCATGTTTATCAGATGGCCCAGTTTGGTGCAGCCAGCTCGTCTGAGGATGGCTCTGAGGCTGGCAGACTGCAGTGTTTCGGACCTCATGAAGTCGTTGAAGAACAACGGTTCCTCAAACAACCACAATCCAGGTTTCACATTCTTTTCTTGATTGAAACGAAAAATCTGCCATGCCTCTATCACCGATTGGTAGAACGGAGTCAGCCCGATGAGATCCATGTCCTCAGATCGTAATAGGAACAGCTGTTTGTCGTACCCTAAGCTACCAGCTCTCTTCAGCAGCAGACGGGCCGTGTCACACCATCTCGGGCCACAGTTATAGAGTAGTCTTTGTGCTGCCCGAAGTCGAAAAGCAGCAATTTTGGACTGGATATCCACCAGTCCCTGCCCTCCTTCAGCCACCGGCAGATAGAGGACTGCTGCCCGAACCCAGTGTTTTCCAGACCAGAAAAAGTCAAGTATGGCTCTTTGTATATCATCCAGCAATCCTCTTGGAGGCGTCAGAGCCGTGAGCCTGTGCCAGAGAGTCGAGGCGACCAAGCTGCCAGCAACCAAAGCTCTTCCTCTATATGATATTTGGGGCAGCAGCCATTTCCACTTATGCAAACGAGCACACACTTTCTCCTTCACTCCCTCCCAGTTTTTTTTAACAAACCCCTCATTTCCTAAAAAAACACCCAAAACTTTTAAACCCTCCTTCCCCCACTCAAGACCACCAGGCAGACCTGGTATTACCTGACCACTCCACTTTCCCACTAACAGAGCCTCGCTCTTTTCCCAGTTTACCCGTGCAGAGGAAGCCTTGACATATAGTGACAGTGTTTCTTGTAAATAAGATATATCTTGTTGGTTGGAGACAAACACATTTAAATCATCTGCATATGCAGAGACAGTGAGGGACAAATCAGGATCTGGTAAACCAGGCAGTGAGAGACCACTGATCTTACCCCTCAACCTGCACAACATGGGCTCGATTGCAAGACTATATAGCTGTCCAGAAATTGGACAGCCTTGTCTTATCCCCCGCTGTACAGGGATCGGTCTACTCAGCCGTTATATAATAGGCCGAGCCATGCAAGAAACCCATCACCTAAACCAAAGGCTCTTAATGTGGCAAATAAATAAGAATGATCTACCCTATCAAATGCTTTCTCTTGATCCAACGAGACAATTCCACAGTCAAAATCATATTTTTTACATAAATCAATAGCTTGGCCAAATCTCCTTTCTTTGGCAGCAGGGAAATGACTGCTCGCTGACAAGAGACAGGAAGTAAACCTGTTCTCATACACTCCAAAAAGACGCCATACAGGTCTGGACCAATGATGCTCCAGAATCTCCTTAAAAGATCATTGGAGAGACCATCAATTCCTGGCGCTCTTCCTGATGCCATCTGGTTCACGGCTTCCGTCAGCTCCTGCAGAGTTAGCTCAGAGTCGAGGTCAGCTTTCTCCTCGAGGCTAAGCTGTGGTAGTCCCTGCAGCAGCTCCTCGCGAGACTCCCTGCAGCAACTTTCCGCACCAAACAGGTCAGTGTAAAAACCGGATGCATGGCTCCTCATCTCGCCTGGGCAGGTGGTTATTCTGCCCCCTGGGTGTCTAAGGCAGGTAAGCTGTCTCCTCTGTGCAACTGATCTCTCAAGATTGAAAAAGAAAGCAGTTGGCGCATCCATGTCTGTTAGGTGGAGCACCCGAGACCTTACAAGGGCTCCCTTAACCCTCTCCTGCAGGTATGAGCTCAATTTCAACTTTTTTTCTTTCAGTAATGTTTGAGCAGTGGTGGTATCTGGAACTACACCCTCCTCTATATTTCTAATACTAGCCTCTAGTTCCTGAATGACTGCTTTGGATGTGGCAGTGGAGTAAGAGGTGTACTGTTGGCAAAACACGCGAATTTGTGCCTTGCCTATCTCCCACCTATCTCAGAAACAATATTAAAGAGAAACAAAACTTACCTCTTCATGCAAAAGATGGATGAGAAAATAAATGACAGTAAATACCCGTAAACAAAGCAAAACCCAGTTCAAAACTCCGCGCCACTCACGTGTCCACCACCGCCACTCACTCACTCATGCACACTGGAAACTGAAGGAGAGGAGAGGAGAGGAGAGGAGAGGGCAAACAACAAAGAGGTGAAGGGAGAAGATTTCTTTGTGTGACCATGTTGACATCTGTGCTGTTCAATGTAATGGAAAGTCATAAAAATTGATTGGATGAAAAGAAGAAGGACAAAAAAGATGGCAACTCTTCCTCCTTTCAATAGGTTTCTCCTACAGTTGCAATTCGGCAAATACACATTTTATTTTACTGCTGTTTATCCAACTAGGATCTATATCATACAATTGTGTCTCAGCTTATACCCAAACAAGATATTTTCCTTTTGCAGCTTCAACCTTTGGTGACTGTAGATTATCTGCAAACAGTTTAACTGGTTTCACTGGCAGAAGGGTCCTTTGCAATTCTGTTTTATGCCCCCTGTAGAGCACTCACTGACTGGCAGTCACCATAACATACAGATCCATAACAGAAAAATAAATCTTCCAATCTGCAGTGAGAAGGATATTTTTATATTTAATATTATATACTGCGATATGTAATGCAGCAAAGTACAGCCTAAATAACCAACATTTCCTTGTTAAACACAGTGGAAGCTTTTGCCCCCTTCTATCAAGTGTGTGTTCATTCTTCAGGCGTTGTACCTGTCACTGTAATCCCTTTGCGTGTGTGCACATGCAACCTCGCTACCACAAAAGATGAATAAATTCTTTGGGAAGTGCCGCAGAAAAAGTCAAACAAATTGACTGGATCTATTCATTTATTCAGATTCACACCACAATCTAATAGAGTCCTTAATCCGTCCAGTAGTTTTTGTGTAATCCTGTTTACTAAAAATCCGAACAAGAACATAAACCCATTTAGTGGCGGTAAACAAGAAAAGAGTTAACAAGAGACTATTTATTGCTCATATAGTCATTTTGAGTTAGTCATCAGAGAATATATGTTGTCTGACTTTTCAAATCGATTGTATTGGATTGAAATGTTGTACTAAAGGTTCACAGCTAGACTCACACATTGTAGTCTGTGAGACAAAATCACCAGATGATGCTTCTGGTGAACTCAGACCTGCAGGTGTACGACAAACTGATAGCCACAAAGAATAATGTCTATGGTATTTTATGTTAATCTTCACTTGTCTTTCTTAATTTCCATCCAGCTCACTGAGAGTGTTTCCCTCCAATTATGAAGTATGCTGTTTGCTGAATCTTTGGGGGGGAGTTGCTGAGATCCCAACTTTCACAGCTCACTGAAAGTCCCAATTGTCACTCTCAGAAGTGATGATATTTAGGTCAAAGTGATGAAAAGAGAAAACTTTTGTCTGTGGAGGTGCTCGTGATTATGTCCTGTACATCTAAGCTCCTTTTCATAATGAGGTTGTTTTTGCCTCGTGCTGCTTGTGACGGGGGTGATGGTTTTAGTTGACATGAGCTCCTCCTGTCAGCTCGCTGTCACGCCGCCTGACGCTTCTTCTCTAACTACAAAAAACATCAAATTGTCACCAAAGTCTGGAGAGAATCAATCAAAAGCCCCCACTCCGCCTTCAAGCTACTTCAAACACTGACTCCCTGCGTGAGCCTCACATTCTTTTGTCTCCACACTCTCAGTGTCTCTGTACGTGTCTCTCGCTGTATCCATGTCAGACTAATGTGGAGCTCTGGCCTCATTCCAGCCTCGTCTCTGTGGAACAGCTGGTTTCAATTAGGTCCCCTTTTAGGTCACCATGTGCACGTGTATAAACACACACACATACACACACACCAGAATAGTGGGACGGTATGCTTTGTTTGGCTCGGCTCACCGTTGAATGAATACTGGTGTTGCGGTGAAGAGTCTAGGGATGGCTCTGGTCTCTGCCCTGTGTCTTTCCATTAGACTTGGCTGGTCAAGCATTTGCTGAGCCTAATAGAACAGTAATGAGCTGTAATAATGCTATGTGACGAAGTCACACCATGATTTGTCTTATATGGACTTTGAATGAAGGAACCAGTGAATAATAATGCTCAGTGTTTTCCCTATAATCCTATCGTGGTCATTGTGAAAGAGAGTGTGTAAACAGCATTTAGACCACTTTGAGGGAAACTCACCAAACCTGTTAATAATATATGTTATAAATGGCAATGAGTAAATGACATTAAAAAAAATTATTTTCTTGCCTGGGTCATGCTTTTATTCATTGGTTTCATCAGCTTAATTTGACTATTTAGTTATAATTAAGTCACTTTTTTACTTTATTCAAAGTTATATTTTTGAAAACATGCATCCTGAAAATGTTTGGGGTCACAATGGACATTGCTGTTTATGGTCAGCACCTGTTTATGGAATCCCTTTCTGTGTTTTTCAACATTTAACATCGTCATACCATATTGCATGGAACTCATTGGTGAAATTTGTATATGAAGTAGCATACAATTTCTGTTTTACTAAATACCAAGCTGTTGACCCTCCATGGCTGAATTATTCAATTCTATTAAATGTGTTTAGCATCAAATTATAACATACATCACCCATGTGTAAAGAGAGGAGAGTGAGTTAGGGGGGGTAGAAAAGAGGGCTAAACCACTGAGTTTGATGACGTGATATAACCCAGCTGATGAAGAAACTTTATCAAATGTGGATGGTTGACATCTGATCTGATTGATAAGCTCATTAATGGTCGCGATATTTACCTCTGGTCTGGTTGATCAGATTGGTTCATCCCTCCCTCAAATAGCAAGAACTTTTAATCAGCATGCACACATCTATCACTTCAGATAAAAATAATAAAACGTGAGATCAAACTCTCTAATCTGGGTCACTGCACTAATGGCACCAATGGACATAAAATGTGATGAATTAAAAATCAGTGGTAGCTGGTTAAGTGCCAGAGGAAGGATAAATGGATGCTAACATTAGCATGCTTCATGAATCTGATAATAAAGTGGCAGTGTTTGGAGAGATTGCACAACACGTAACGTCTAGTAATCACTATAATGTTCATGCTCTGTGGATCTTGAATATCTACAGTAAATTTAAATGAGATTGAAGTAAAAATTTGAGTGTGTAGAACCCTGTAAATAAAAGTAAAGCATGATGACATGTTATCATTTGCAAAACGGCTTAAATCACACATAACCCACATATATCTCACATCCAGGACACTTTAACAATTCACAGTGAAGTTACCACACATAACAGATCAAATGTAGGAATTTCTTTTTGGAATATGTTTTATGTCAAAAATAAACAATTGGAAACTGTGTGAAAACTCAAAATGCTTTTATTCCCTTCAAAGGATTGATGCAGCCAGGTGACAGTGGCTCATATATGAACACTAAAACCTTGTCTGCATGTACACTTTTAATATTAACATTGATACATGTAGAATCTAATCCAATGGAAATGTAATTAAACAATAACCTTATCTCTGGTCTTTGTGAGAAACATATCTTCATCATCCACATTCCTAAAATCTCTCCCTGAGTCTGAGGAGGTTTAAAGAAAGACCCTTCACAGATAACACTGCACACATTTAAGACACAAAAACAGTGTCTTCGGGCAAAAAGACAACATCTGCATCACCAGTTATTTTAACTCAATAGTCTCTCTTGGAGCTGAATTTGAAAATATAGCAAAACAAACTCTGGTTTATAATCGAATCGGGTCATTATGTATTTTTCTCCAACACTCTGATTCTCCTGCATTTAAATTAGGACACTGAACTTTCCTCAGTCATGCTGTGGTGCTATCTGTGAATGTGGAGTATTAACCATCTTCATCAGACTTCCAGATTATAAAGAGCATTACCATTTGAACCAGACTAATACACACCATAAATAAATGAGAAAGAGGAGGTAAGGGTAAGTTAATACATAGCTTCCTCTCTGACAATGGCCATTGAATGGCCGTGCTCTAAGAGGCCTGATTAAATCTTTTTTTAATAACCATTTCTATAAGAAAACACTTGTTAGATTTTTGTACGCAAATATATCTGTATATATCTTGTATGCTCTTCTTATGCTACAACATTCCGATATTATTTGGATTTTTGGAGGTTCTACTCCCCTATTATGTTGTGTTGTTACAAATATTTACACATATTTAAGTGTTTATTTTGGGGATACATTGTATGTGAACTTTGAAAGTGTCATATTGTTAAATATCATTACATAATAATAAATTGCATGTCACTGCTCATTTAGATTTTGCCTCAATTTTGTAAGGCATCTAAAAGACCTTCTCACCAAGTTAGTGTTGCTGATTATCGAGTTTATAAATGACAAATGATGTGTCAGCCCAGTTAAATACACAGTTATGTGTGTTCAAATCCTTCTTAGAAAAATATCATGAATGGTAAAGTTTCTGTAAAATGAAGAAGATGGAGGAGACAGATAAGATAAAACTGTGCAGGTGCTTTTTTCATTTGCTTATAATGACTCCCAATGAATAGCATGGCTGTCCAGCCAGGACTGTAGGTGCTGGCCCACAGAGATGGATGAACAGTGTCTGAACTGCACTGCGCACAATTTGCTTAGCACAAAATACCACATAACACACGAATAAAGTACATTTTGAGATCAAGAAATTACCAAACTTTTTCAGTTCAACACCACAAAAATGGAGCTTTCAAAACTTTGCATTTTTTTGAGAAATGAATGTCTAACAATACAAAGTGGGAAAAGTATATGCATGTGTCAGTGTGTCATGAATTATGCTCTGTGCAGGGTATTACGATGTCAGTCCTTTTCACCCTTCCTGGGGGAAACTATCTCTTTTTTATGCCCTCTATTTGATTTCTCCTCTTCTGTCTCTTCTTTTAAACATCATCATTTTCCTGTACATTTTCAACAGGTCGTTGGGACACAGATATCAATATTTTACACCCTGGCTTTTATTTCTACATGGAAATATCAA
This sequence comes from Platichthys flesus, assembly GCF_949316205.1. NCBI lineage: Eukaryota > Metazoa > Chordata > Actinopteri > Pleuronectiformes > Pleuronectidae > Platichthys > Platichthys flesus. The sequence goes on along the minus strand of NC_084952.1, from coordinate 25,577,053 downwards.
ACATATTAGGCCAATGGTTATGCGGATCCTGCGCTTTTCCCATTTTAATATTTCATTGGGTTCATGAAAGAAGCTTTCTGAAATTTAGATCTAGGTTTTCAGATGTGACTCCCCTGCTCAACCTTTCATTTTCTTTCTTTCCACTGCTCCAGTACATCAGACAGATTTGACACTAATTGATTTTTTTATTTTGCTTTGGTTTAACTATTTCCACCGACTCTGTCTTCCTACTTCGCTTCTCTTCCAGACTTTTCTCTGACTCCCTCTCCCTGTCTTCCTCCCACTGTGCTCATCTCTGTCTTTAGACACTTCTTTCTTAATCTTTCCTTCAACCAACTTGTTCCTATTTTTTCTGCAGTGAATGAGCTGATTTCCAGCGGCAGTCGAGAGGAAGAGAAGAGCACAGACTGAATTGCAGGATGGGTAATAATTGCACTACACTGATTGCAATTTCACATTCAGTTTTCCGGAACAATCAGATTAGAGAGAATGTGTTTTTGTGTGTGTGTGTGTGTGTGTGTGTGTGAATGTGTGCGCCTGCAGGCGAATGTATGTGCACCCACTTGAGATAGTGCAGATGTTGGCAGAAAACTGCAGATCCGCAGCAGCGATCTCATCCCTGTTATCGGTGTAAAAGGATTGTACAACAGCTGACTTTGCATAAACAATGAGAGGGGGAGAAAAGAGTTTTTTTTGACTCTCTGCTTTGCAAATCAAATTAAGTCAGGAAAAACTTCTTGTATTTAAGTTAAATATTGTCCAGGAGCCAGACATTTCCTCATCCTGTTAATGTGGAAGACACGTGCAGATATATGGGAGTTTGCATATCATTAATCTGCTCCACGGGTTCATGAGAGTACACAGGGGAATAAGTCCATGTGGTAAATACATGAGCACATATGTCAGGAGTTATAAATCATTGATGCTAATGTGATACTAATGTAAGCAGCTGCATGTGAGGAGTGCAAACGGGGGGAAGATGAACATGAGTTTGTGAAGACAGACAAAATGACAAGGATATGCATCCAATTTTTTGTATAATTAGATGCAGCAGCAAAGTTGCAGCTAATGTGGTATCTGCTACAGATGCTGTTGAATCGTACTGCGGAACAAGCACTCCTGCTTCAAGGCATTCATCCACGGGCTGCAGGCAAAGATCCTAATAACGGTTCACTCAATATCCCCTACCTGGGAAAGGTAGTGGGGGGAAATCTAACTTGAATTTTCAGTATAAAGCTCAGTATATTCTGCAGAGTGAAGTTATATGAATTTAGCATTCATCCTACCTGTTTTTTTTTTATTTATTAACATTGAACATATAATCATACCAATTTCAACCCTGGACTTCCCCAAGTATGAATTCTTTAAGATGAGATATGCCTTCCAGGCAGACAGATTTTTGAGCAATTAGTAGGTAGCTTACAACTGCAGCCTTATTTTCACCATTGCTGTTTTGACAACATTGGATTTATCAGGTAATTGTTTAGAGATCTAAAACAACTGGAAGATTGTTAAACGATGAGTCAGACGATGCTGAAAACATGAATGTTCAGTCAACCAAAAAAGTAATAAACAGGGCAAAGGTGTGGCCAGATTATCGAGAGCATTTTATTTAGAGGTCAGTGAGCCCACGGGGAGTCATTAGAAACCCCTCACTGCACAGAGACTCTGTGTCCTGCACAGCAATGGCAAACAGGGGAGGTTGAGCCGACACAGGATGCTGTGAATTATAATGATTGTTTAAATCACTTTGACTGTTTTTTTTAAGATGCATTTATTTGTCCCAAACACATGCACAGACATGCACAGGCACACTCATGCAGGTAGGTTCAATTTAACCTCTGCTTTTGACCCATCTGGTGCAGGACACACAGAGCAGTGAGCGACCATGTACGGCGCATGGGGAGCAGATGTTGGAGGAGTAAGGTGCCTTGCTCAGGGGCACTAGACAGGGTAGGGAGAATCCTCTTGGATTTTTTGACAGATCAATCCAGGTTCTTTTTTTTGTTGTTTCTCTGTGGAGTCGAACCAGAGATGAACCAGAGACCTTCTCTTCCCATAGTCCAAGTTTCTGCCACTATTCTCTTTCAAAACGGCTTGACCAACTTGGTGGTTTGTTTCCAGCCAGTGAATACATCTTAATGACTGATTAGGTGAATACAACATTATTATTACTAATTATATGCCTGATGGAGAAATCTACTAAAATTATTATATAATATTTATCATTATTATTTTATTAACTGTACAGTGGATGGAGATTGCACTTTTGAGCATTAAAACCTGGTCTGAAGTCAGTGATACAATATTTCATTGTTATTTTAATGTTCATTTTTAAGACACAGACTGAATAATGAGTTTCCACCACAGAGAAGTTTTTCTTTTGCTGCCTGACCAATCCATCATTGGAATATCAATCCACAAAGTTGAACAGCTCCCCTAATTTTAAAGAGGATGGGAGATGGCGCTCTGACTGGTTTAATGCGTGTGCCACCTAAAACCACAGGCCGTGCACTTAGATCGTTAAAAACTGAGCCCTGTGAATCCCTGTAACAAAGAAGCTTAGATTTACATTTAAATGATGCTTAGTTGGTGTTCAGCCTGTAAAGATTGAATTGTTACTCAAGTATTGGTATCGAGCTCAATGACTTTTCTGGCTATGTGATTAACTGCATATTCTGCTCAATGACTAGGCTCAAAATTGGTTAGACAAGAATGCAGTAGTATTTTGTCCGAAACCTGTAGAGCAGTTCTCACACCTTTCTGTCATCTTCATATTTGAAATGATTAAAACAGCCCACTGTGCACCAATTGATTCATTTTAACCAACCACATATTGTGATCAGCTGTTCAAATGGTAATGCAGTCAAAGGCGCTGATCTATGTTGTGATATGTTGAAACTACATCTACACAACAATGTTTTTGTTTGGCGTTTTGTCCACATAAGCTTCCCATGTCGATTAGCTTGTTACGCACACAGAAACAGATAAAGCATGCAAGCCCATAATGTAACTCAACACACTTGGAACTAAAATTGCATTTCTTTTTACTCACTGGTTGATGGTAAGGGTTTGGAGCAGGTGACTGAAAGAACCAATCACAGACATAGTCCCTCCTGTTGGTCCAATGCAGCACCAACTGAGAAGTTTCATACCAAATCAATGTAAATTTAGCTTGGACAGTATTCTGGCTCACGTGCGTTCTTGAGTCAGTGCTGGAGCCCCGCAGCTCCCACAGAACGAGCACAGGTGGAAGAAGTGACCTTTAGAATTATCAAGAACAAGTAACACGTTTCCTTTCACCTTCACATTTGTAACTGATTAAAAAATAAATAAACCTTCTCTGTATTGACCTGCTTTTGAACAAAGATTAATTTCGTATGCAGGAAGGCTGTTTCTCTTCTACAATTTGGTGCTATGTGATGTTAAGTTTGTTCTTCATCCACATATCTTATTTCTGATTTTTTTATTTTATTTAAGACAACGAGTAGAAGAAACATTCCTTTATGTCTTCATTAAACAACTGCTCTAATTGGGGCCTCAATAAGAGGATGCTATTTAAAGAGTGCTAGTCAAATCTCAAACAATAATTTCCTTCACATGTATTAATATGAAGGATGTAACAGTCTCCTTGTCAACCCACACAGAAGTTTTTGTCTATTCACTTATTTCTCAAAGGGAAACATTGCACTTTTGAATCCACTATACTGACAGTTACTTTATGGATTATAATTAAAAAACTTCACCTGCGGTGCTTTAATAATGCGTCAAGCTCCACAATCTTCTATCATACACACCCTCCCAATCTGGCAGTCTATGTCTATGTAAATTGCAAGATTTCCCATCTCCCCCTTTGCTTGTCAATGCCTCTGCTGCCCTGCATCAGTATCACTGCCTGGTGATTTAGACTATAGACATTTTGTGTGTCTATAGTCTATCTATATTTAAATTATTTGTATATACGACAGCATATTTCCCCTTTTAGTTCTACTTGTTTTTTATGGCTGTACAATTTTTTCTGATCTCCCTAAACCAATGGGTTGGGTTGGAATGCGGCACATTGAATATGGATTAGCTGATACTTTTTGCTCACAGTACACTTTTACCAGTTCAAAATGGGATTATGCAAACGCTTGACATTTAAATATTTGTGCTAATGGATCCATACAGGAAAATATTAGTTATTAAATGATATGTAGATCACCAGATGTACAATCGTCCATTGACCAACCGTAGCAAAAACATCTCCTGAAATGAGGCAAACTTAGGTCAACATAGTAAGAATTGGATTTTTGAAACTCTCCTCTTTTCTCCCAGACAAAGTCAACCAAAAGCAAACAGGCAGGAATGAGAGGCACGTGAGCAGAACAGTGTGCACTGATGATGATGATGATGATGATGGTGGTGTGTGTGTGTGTGTGTGTTTGTGTGTGTGTGTTGGTATTTGAGAGGGAGCGAGAGAGGGATTTTCAAGTTGGAGGTCAAGATGTTGTCTGTATACACTCAAAATTCTTCTGACTAAACATGAGTTTAGAGACCTCCCTGCACACACACACACAAACACACACTCACACACACTCACACACACTCAGAGAGCATGTGAGCTGTTATGGAGCGGTGTGCAGGAGGTCAGGGTCAGTTCAACACTAGGCAGCCAGAGAGGAGCCCAGCCAACACTAGGGAGAATACACAGAGTGAGAGAATCACAGTGAAGTGGTACAAATCCTTCAAACAGTATTTGATACTACTGACATTGATGCTGCAGTGTAAATGTTATTTTTTTCCTTGCCATGCTAACTTCAAATCCATCCCTGTGTCCCTAAACCAACCCTTAAAGGGATAGTTCAGCGAAATACGAATTCACATATACTCACCACTGTACCGTTGGAGAGGTGGGTGAAGTGTTTGAGTCCAGTGAGTAGATTATATGGGAATTAAAAGTTTTCTTTGAACCGTCAAAATAAAACAGCATTAACTCAAGTGACATTATCCATGTGCAGCTTTCGCTGTTGATGGCATGCATGGGTTCACCCAGCTGCCAGAGAACAGAAAGAGGCTTCACGGGAAACAAAATGAGTGCAAGGTTCATAAAAGCTGCCTTGTAAACATCTAGTGCTGACAGGTTCTGTAAGTCATTCACTGCACATGGTTGGTGACTGTCAGCCTGCATCATCAGCCCTGCATGGACTCATAGCAGGTAAACAATCCCAGTGACTGACAAACTGTAACTCATACAGTTATATAACATCAGTCAGGACAAAAAGGTAGAGAGCAGATTTAAAGACAGAAACTGTCATATACTGTGATATTGCAGGTGAATAGATAATGTTTGGTTGCTCATGATAAAATACACAAAACACCTTCATTTTAAATTCCTATATTAATGCTGCCATACCATGTTGACTAAATATGAATGATATTCTAGACAGGGCTTGAGTAGCTTCTTTAATTAATGCAAAAATCCTATGACAAACCCTACCAAAGTCAGCCTGGATTTTAGAGGCCTTTAACCCTGGATCTAGCCTGACGTTGTCAGACTCACAATTCTAGTCAGAATGTGAGTCTGAGACCGCTCCATTGGGCTGTGATTATGGGGCGTGTTTCAACTGACCAGGAAATAAAATTCCTGTTCGCTCAATTGAATAGACCTACAACCAATCAGAGCAACTTAGTATGTGACGTATGTTAAGCAAAGCATTGTGAGTTATTTACTAACGCCGGGTTCACACCGGAAGCACACTGAAAAACGATCTTAAACTATATTGATGACATATTTTATATGATATAAATGATCAAATATGCATCCCATACTTTGAAGTCCCCTTCTGTTGTCCTGGAGTTTTAATTTGACCAATGACATTATTAAATGTCCCCCTCTGCCCATCCACTACAGCCACACAAGCAGTGATGCAGATAAAAAGAGAGCGAGAGGGGGCTACGTATTCTCCACATAGGCTTGAGTGGAGAATACGTAATTTACCCCCGACACCCGACATTTAACGGAGCAAACAGCGAAGTTCTTCATCATGGATGACATTAAATTAATAATTGAAGTGGAGAAGTACAGTGAGTTGTATGATCCTCGGAACATGTTGTATAAAGACAACACCAAGGAGGACACATGTTGGGACGCTGTTGCTTAATGTTGGAGCAACAAGTAAGTATATGCTTTTAATCTACTGGATCAAGGGTTGATATTATTAGCGCTGCCCGGCGGTTCAGCGTCGCTTCAGTGTCCGGTGTGAACAGCCAAGCGCCAGCGCGACAGGGATTAGCGCGGTGCTTTGGCGTCGCCTCCACGTTCTCTGTTCCTCTTTCAAAATGAATGCGCTGTCGATGTCTTCTAAAACAGACTCAATGGCAGCATCTACACATCTCAGCTCTCCAGCGGCAGGCATGTTTGTTGAAAACGAATTGAAAGTACCCAAGGGCACTTTGATGATGTGGTTGATTACGTTACCGTTGATCATCTGTCCATCATCGTATAAAGCCCGCCCTGACAATCTGATTGGCCCGGTCGGGCATAATTTCTCCTCAACGGAGCGACTCCAGTCCGAACTTCCCGACCTCAAATGTTGTGGGAGGGGCTAAGTTCGTCTGGCATCCAGGCTACCCTGGATCATCAAAAATGAAGAAATAGCACATTAGTGCCTATGTGTGGTTTGTTTGGGCTTGTGTGAAAGCTGTCTACCTACCTCACTGTGGACAGAACAATCAGAATGGCCTCGTTTGGAAGTGGACTCTGGTGCACCTCATTTGTGGTGTAGAAGCAAATGGCGCACTTTTGTTTTGATAGTAGAGACCAGGTTTAATTACATATGAGTCCACATGACCACATGAGCTTATGATTGACCTGTTTAAGACACAGTCTTATGTCTCATCCTCTTTGTCTGTTGCGCTAGTATCCTGAAAATATATTTTCAATGTTTTTTCATTTCATTACATTAGATTTCATGGCATTAACTCAGTGTGATTTATTACATAGTGCATTAAGAACATAATGCATGATAAATCAAATACAAGGGAGACTAGATAGCATATGGTTACAAAAGGTCTATAAAACTGTTTTTTTTTTTTCCCTCCTCTAATCTGGCAATCTATTTTCTCGGCTGAGGAGAGATGGGGGTATTTTCTCCACACAGGCACATCCAGGTTATGGCCTGTTGCTCTCTCTGTGGCTGTGGGGAGGCAGCACTGATTAGCTCTGACTCTGTTTGGGTTCAGAGGAGCGCAGCACAAATTGGAGCAGACCTCTAAAAATAGGATGTATTATTATTTACCCCTTCCAGCATCCAGGTCTTTGTGTGTGTGTGCGCAGGCATGCTCTGCCAACATCTCACACAACAAGTCACTCATGCACATAATCACAACACAACCGCGCGCACACACACGATGAAGACAGGATCCATTTCCTGTGAAAAGAGGCCTCAGGGTTCACTGTTGCTCTCTTCTTGAATAAATCTTTCATTTTTCATGCCGAGGCATTAGAGATGGCATTAGTGTTGCTTTTATTTAAGCGACTATGTGTGTGTGTGTGTTTGTGTGTGCCCATGCATACACTGCAGCCATGATGTGTGTTCTTAATGCACTGGGGTGCATCATACTAATGTCTCCTCACTAATGTTTTCACAGTCCACATGCTGGATGCTGTGACCCCTGATTATCATATCTGTGCCATGGTTCGCCTGTCCATGCATACTGCAGGCAGCGTGACCTCTGACTGATGCTTTGACCTCTGGCGGACAGCCTGTGTTTGATGGTGAAAAGGACATCTGTCATTCTCTCCTCAGCCACCGTCTGTCTCTTTCACCACGTTTCTGTGACGCCTCCCTAAACTCCCCCCCTCCCCCTCACACACGACCCCAGTGCATATGCAGCAGTGGCAAATTAGCTGCAGGCTCTGACCTCATGTCGCTCATGTCTCACAGAGGCCTTGGCTGTCTCCATTTATGATTTAGAAAGAGAGAAAGAGAATTGATTGATTAAATTTACTAAACAAATGTTTGAGATGAATGCTAATTGTTCTAATTTCATTTAGTGCAAAAATGTTGCACAAAAAGGAAAAACAATTCTTATAAATAATTATCCTCTTGCAAGTTTATAAGAAACTGTAGTGAAAATTTAGTGGTGTAAACAAAGTAGCAGCACTAAGACAAACAAAGGATCAGACTGTCGCTCACACTGCTGTGATTGACAGGACCTCTCTGGGGAAGGCAATGCAAAAATACCACGAACAGATTGATTAATTATTATTGAAAAATAATCATTATACACTAAAACTAAAAAAGCTTACTCATCCTAAATATGGTGAATAATAATAATAATAGCAATAATAAAAAGTTCTAATGTCCCTTTCTTTTCTGATCCTGTGAAATATTAAAATATTTTAATGATGCAGTCTGAGCTCAGGGGTATATACATATATTCATCTCATCAATGTAATATGGGTTGACTAATCAAAAGCAACTAGGTTGTGGTAGGTTGCAATAAAATGGGTCAGTTTACAGCTGCTTTCAGACATGCACTTGAGTCCTGAGATTCTCCCTATAGTCTCATGAGGGGCTGTATATCACAGCACAACTGTCAAAGTGAAAGGCTCCTGACTTTCCCCAGAGAGAACACATGACAGAGGGAAACATGTAAGACACAAAAAGAGTACAAACATCTGAAGACGAAAAACCAATGGCACACATAATGAGACATAATGAGCTTTTGGTGATAAGGGCCAACGCTGATGTTGATGTGCTGGAAACTGAAAAATGTGATCTCCACAGCTGTATTTATATGTAATTTCCTGCCTCTGTCTGCTGCTCCATCTTTTTCCTGAGCACTGTGAGATTTCTGTATAGTGAACACGTCTGAGCTGAGAATATCCTGCTGTGCATGTGTGAAAGGCAACCTCCCGAGAAAGTCCAGGCCCAATATTGTGGACATCCGCTGGAGTTCATGTCTGAAAAAAACTTACCAGAGTTTGCATTGTGTATATGGGGATAGCCTGGAGTTCATTTCATCTCTTTCTCATGAGAATCATGCTCAGCATTTAAAATAGTTTTTTATCTTCATAGCAGGAATTTAAAATGTAAGCTGCAAACTGTTCAAAGCCAATAGAAAATCTATGTCTCTGTATTTTCATATTTTCTTCCCTTTTACGGACTTCTAGTAACTAAAGCACAGTCAACTTAAAGTTTTTCTTTCAATGTAATTTAAAACACTTCAAGATGAGTAAATAACTGGTTAATTTTATAGCCATTCCCCCCCTTAAAATCCAAAGTCAAGTCTCCCCTCGCCTGGTGAACTGGAGCAACTTCTTCTGACTTTGACAAATGTATTTCGATGTCTGGTGGTATTAGTCTTCATAGTTGCTGCTGCAGCTTGTTTAAAATGATCCTTGTCACTGGAGCCAAAACGAGCGATCTCTGTGCTGGTCGGTCTTCACTGGTTTTCAAAATAGAAATGATTTGAAATTCAGCAAAAGTAAATCCCTGTTGAGCAGATTTTTTTGGTTGATTAAGATTTTCATTTATTTCTTGTCATTGGAGGACAAAGGAAAAGTACCCAGACATTCCAAGACGTTACATCAGTCGTCACACCACGCAGCAGATATTTATCCTTGGCCTTGAAAATTTGAATTTGGTGCATAACCATTTTTATCAGTTGAAAACATGTTAATGTCTGTATTGTGATTGTGAGGCCCAGTTAAGCAAGCTGAACGGAACATACCCCCGACCTTTACACAATCTCCCATTTTCAGTGCCCTTTCATTAATCATGTGTTCTGGCCAGACTTTGGCAAAACAATTCTTTATTTTAGGCCATTATAAAAAATCCAAAAGCATGTCTGCACTTGCTGCAGCATATATCACAGGATTGTATTTGGACCATATAAATAAATTTGCTGGTAAAGTTAGTAGTGTGCCCCAGAAATATGTCTCTGAAGGATCCATGCTCCCGAGGGAGACGTGGGACAAATTCCTTCCCCCAGTTTCCCCCCCGAAGCCAGAGCAGGAATAGAAGAAAAAGAACAGAGCATCGGACTGCAAACACATACACAAACATACTAAACATAAGAGAGGCGTGAAACCATGTTTTTTAAATACTTTTAATTCTCCAGGGAAATTTGCTCAGCTTTCATGCACTTCCGCAATAGCACTCCCTACTACTCAATATTATTAAGCAAAATAACAACAACAATCTATTGTTATTGCCATGAGTTTTTAAACAAATATCAAGAATTTCTTTAACAATCAGTGATATCATAACAAACCAACATTAACATACTTTATTTAACACAAATAATGTCAAAGGTTAATCATATATAAGAAGTAAACCATGAAGTTAAAGAAAGAAAGTACTAACTAAAAAACACGTCTACCCAAAAATGTAGGTCCCCTTCCCTCCACCTAGTTTGCAAACCCAAAAAAAGACAAGGGTGAAAAAAGAGGTTTTAAAAGGAAGCATCCATGTAAATGCATTGAAAAAGTCAAAATTATCTCCTTTCCTAACCACAACTCCAAAACGTCATGAGGTCAAGGTAAAGTGGGAAGGGACGCACATTGAATCTGGGATGGCATTTTCTCCTTTTCTTTCATAAAGGATGGTCCTGTTTTTCCTCTACTAAAGGAGATAAGATAGGAGAAGCACCTTTCCTTATTTGTTTGAGAATAAAAAAGCTGTAATCATGAAACAGTTCCAGGCCATTGTTTATGCTGCCACTCCTGCATACAATAAAAGTAAATCATAAAACAACCCATTTATTCTTGTATTATTATTATTATTATAAATTATATTTACCAGTTAGTAAATACTAGAATGAACAAAACACAACCCTTCATCTAGGCCAGACAGTCTGACGCGTCCATCTGACTAATAATTATCAGACTGTCTTTCTTTTCATTTCATATTCTTATCATAATAATAACTAATCATTTCATGGTGCCTCCTTGGGTGCTTTCTTCCTTTCTTCAGGAAGGGCGGCTGTGGCTGAGGGGTAGAGTGGTCGTCCTCCAATCCAACCTGAAGGTCGGCGGTTCGATCCCCAGTCTGAACAATCTGCATGCCGAAGTGTCCTTGGGCAAGATGCTGAACCCTGAATGGCCCCCATAGAATAACAAAGTGCTGGGATAGATGCACTGTGTGATTGGGTGAATGTGAAACTGTAGTGTAAGCGCTTTGAGTGGTCAAGACTAGAAAAGCGCTATATCAATACAAATCCATTTACCATTCACTGTTCCACAAAGAGTTAGATACAGGATTTTTTTTAATTATTGCAACATGTGTAGGTTGACATTTTAACAGATTTTCAAAAGAATTAATCTTGGTAAAATAATACATATTGGGAGGCCTGATATTCATGAGTTTGAGCAATTTGGTGCACATCCAATAAAATATCAGGATTTAGCCGATTTAAATGTGGTTTATTTGCCAAACTCAAATAGGTTCCTTCTTGGCCCATGTCCCGTCCTTCCATTAAGTTTCATGAAATTCCGTGCCCCAATTTCTTGTGTTATCGTGCTGGAAAACCAACCAATCAACAAACAATCCAGCTGGTTAAAACATAACCTCCATTAAGGGTGTTGGCCGCTCTTATAGCCGTTTTATTACAGCTCAGATATTCCATGTTCTGGTCACAGAGTTTAGTACTATCATGCAAAAACCCTCAGGTGAAAGGAAGGTAAGTGTTTCATAATTGTTGTTTTTTGAACATCTTCTCCTCTCCCCTCTCTTTTGAGAACATAACGATTCTTTTAGTGTCTCTGTTATAAGCACCAATGTCTGTGTGTCCTTTTTTGACTCTGACTTTCTTTTGGAGGGTTTGTTTAGGTGAGTTGTTTGACCTCAAGTGAAACAGGAATAATGTAGCACTGAAAATGAGACAATGCCTGTTTATGTTTCATCAAACTATATTTCATACCATTGTGTGCGTGTGTGCATGTGTGTGTTTGTGTATGTGTGTGTATGTGTGTGTGATGTGTTTCTGTTTTTGTGTTTTTGTGTTTTTGTTTTGTGGTTTCTTAGAAGTCAACTGAAGAAGCAAGAACTATCCACACACATACACCCACACACACATAAACACATATACACACACACACACACTCATACACACACACACACACTGACAGGACATAGGACATTAATGAAGATGAATGTTCTGTGTTAGAGAGTCATGCTATCAGGATGTTTAGAGAGCAGCCATCTTACAGACGTTCACTCCACCCTCTGTGCAGACATGCTGATCTTTTGTAGCCTCAGTCTCAGTCGACCAATGCGGTGCTGGTGCCACTGACTAATGTGTTCCATGCATTTCTCCTGAGGAACGTGCCAACTGTTTGGCACGATACTAAACTGGTTTTATCTGGAGCAGCTTTTTTGCATCCAAAGAAAACATCTTGAAATGTTCTTCAGATATTCACCGAAGCCAGAGTATGACTCTTCAGGGCTTTTCTACTGGCACCATCATCAGGTCAATGTTTGTCCCAAGCTTTTGTTTATGGGTAAAAATTCCTTCAGAACTAATGACATTCAATTTCAGCTGTATTTTGTGTTATTAACAAATGATAGCAAGCTGGCACACAAAACATTATTGCACAACATCAGACATAGTTTTACCCCAGTTTACTTGTTACTCTATCCCTATGTAGTTTTAGCACTTCAGGACAGGTTTCATACAGAGCCAGAATATTTAAATAATCGAGTCTCACTCAGGCTTAATGATTTAATTCAGAAACACCCGGAAGTCAGGCAGTCATTCTGTCTGTCACTTCAGCTAATGTGATTATTTTATTATTTGTATAGTCCTTATTCATGCATGTAGCCTACAGCGTTGTGAATATCCTTCATTGTGTAGTTGTGTGTGCGTTGCTCTGCAATTACTCCACTGAAACGCTAGTGACAGTAGAGTTTCTATGCTACTATGTTGTTGAGTTTCCGGTCAGCTTATTTACTATTTCCCTGACGTCTCTGTTTATTTCAGACCAAAGGATTGGAGCTGATTAATGTTTATCTTCGTTGCTTTTCTTAAATAACAGCAACGAAGAAGAGAAAGGCATTAGAGGAGATGGTCTGTACGAACATTAAACCGAGTGACGCAAAAAGGATATTCTGCTGGAAATATGATGCTACCAAGCGTGCCAAACACAGCTCTTGTAGTCTGCGTCACCTCGACATGGAGAGGCGGTGGACTAGTGGCCAAAAAATGTAACTATTGGCAGAAAATCAGACTGGATGGTCTCTGGTTCGACTCCATGGAATGACAACCAAAAAAAACATACCTGGATCTGTCCAAAAACGTCCAAGAGGATTCTCCCTACCCACTGTCTGAGCAAGGCACCTTACTCCCCATCTGCTCCCCGGGCGCCGTGCATGGCTACCCACTGCTCTGTGTGTCCTGCTGTGTTCACAAGATGGGTCAAAAGCAGAGGACAAATCCCCCCCATTTGCAAGAGTGTGTGTGGGATTAATAAATGTATCTTATCTACATAGTTGAATCTTTGGGGAGGTGCACTTCAGGGTGTGGCGTAGGGTTCACGTCTACGTAAGGCTACGCCGGAGCGACTGCATAGATTTGATGCAGAAGCATGAATTGGGAAAAAAAAAAGCCCACACATCCAGTATGTTACTTCCATACTAATATATTTTTATTTTAAAACAGGCTTTTTAAACTCAACAGCTCTCCCTCCAAAATAGTGTTTTAGCTTTGTATCGGTAATAGTCCCCATCCACACCTTACCAATATTACTGATCAGGACAACAGCACCACCACAACAACAGCGACTATGCGGCTTCTGGGTTCTGTGGACTGAGTCCTGCAGCCAGTCTTTACTTGCTGTGCCTCAATTACTGCAGGTCATCTCCACAGTTTCGGAAAGAAAGCTGAGGGCTGCATTACCATAGGCTAAACAAACTGCCCATTCCAAACTTACAACATATATAGAGCAGGCACTGAACTAATACCATCAAGGAGGAAAACAACAGTTGGGGATTTATTTTCTTGGACCAACAATGAGATGGAACTGTGTTGACAATGTTTTGCCTTCACCTCTGGGAGTCGAGTCATGGCTTATAAGAACCAGTCAGGAAGCCAGTGCGGCTGACATTATTGTTTACAAACGTCTCCGTTTTTGCCTGTCCAGACTACAACGCTCCCACATTGTTTTTAAAGCAAAGTGCCAGCAGTGTTTCCAAACTTGAGGTTTTAGGCACTTGAAAAGTCCAGAGTAGTGGATATCAGACATAAACATACCGAGAGTGATGTGAAGTGAGTAACAGTATGGATGAGTGTATTCTATTTAAATGTGTTTACATATTGTGCATGCTGGCTCACTGGCCTGGCTTACAGAAATGACTGGCCTCAGTGGCTACAGGACACTGTGAACAGCATCAACTGCTTTTGTTTAAAATTTGTTTTCATATTGAAGGTTCGTTTTGAGCGACTTTTTTAATTTGCTGCTTTGTAGGTTTAGAGGAAGACATATGGTGTAAAGATTGAAGCACATTTCTGCAATGTGATTCTGTGCTATATAAATCATACTTTACATGACTTAAATTAAAGGTTAGAAGCAAAATTTTACTTTTTTCCTCAGTATTGGCAGCAGATGATGTGTATTTAAATCAAAACATCATTGGGAATGGGGGGCGGGCCAAGAATATCAGCAGCTGGCCAAATAATTGTCGAGTTACTGGCAATCATCAAGGACCAAATCAACCCCCTTCAGAGGTATTAAGTTTAAATATTACCAGTTTCCTATTTAAAAAACATATTTTCCCTACGTCTCAGACATCGGGGGATCAGCAGGAGTAAGAGAGCCATCTTAAGGGATTCACAGTCAACACTTGCAGGATTTTCTTTCCCAATGCTCTCCGAATCAACATGTTCTAGTGCGAGGCAGTGCCATGTTTCTGTGCCTGGATATCCATAGCCACCGTGACTCTCAGACAGGGTCTCCAGGGCTGAGTGCTGGTTGTGGCTCTCCAAAATGTGACATTACTTAGATCATTCAAAGCCAATATTAGACTAGCTGCAGTCCCCAAACTATGTGGTGCTCTGGTGGGTTTTTTTATTAAACAGAGAGGCCGCAATTTGAGAGTATCAGAGGAGCCAGAGCTGTTCCCAAAGCAGCTCTCTCTCCTTCCTTTCTCCCTCACTCCCTCATCATCATCACTTTTCCTCTTTCTTTCCTCCAAACCGATTTTGCCTCTTTTATTTTGTGCAAGTCTTCATGTCTGGTGCATGGGGATCCCTTAGGCTTAGAGTGGTTTTCTGCTGAATGTGCCATAAAATACATTGACTTTGTATACCTCTCTCTCTCTCTCTCTCCCTCTCTCTGTGTGTGCGTGTGCGTGTGTGTTTAATGTGAGGTCTAAGATCCAAGTCTGTGGCTGGAAACACTCTCTTGAGGAGGAAAAAAAGACAGTAAGTGCAGGAGGGAGAGGTGGAGAGAAACACAGAACGAAAGAGAAATCTGAGACTAATCAAACCATGCCTGAAGCACTTTTCTCCATGTAGCTTGTCTGAAGGAAGTCAATTTAGCAGTTTGAATGCATGTTTACAAATATATAATGTGCATATTAACAATGAATGCATGATTCAGTTTATTTGAGTCTAATGAAAGACAGGTTGTTTTTACTGCTATAGGTAACATAACTGAATTGTCAACTTCAGAAAAACGTATTGTACTTGAGAAAATACAAAGACAATATATACTAACAATTAGCTCCACATTGACGAGCTACAAATGAAAAGGTGATTTCACACGGAACCAGGCTGGTGTGTTCCAGTCGTTTTACCTGCTGTGAACTAAACATCTGGACTAAGTCTGTGGCTCAGCTGCTAGTTTCAGATGGGAATGCAAAGAAACCAACCACAGAATTGTCCCATTATAAAGTACTTACCACAATATTATAGTAAAATACACAGTCCTGTTTTTACCCCTTATGCCACATGAAGTTAGACATCTAGATAGTCACACTAACAAAACTCATATTTGTGTCCTTCTTTGACTCATGAGATACAATCATGCATTAGGCCTTGATATTGCAGTGTGACACCTCAAGCAAACAAAATCATCATTATGTTAATAATTATTTTATTCGTAAGAACTGGGTGAACGTTAAATAAAATAGCTTAAAAGAAATTAATTAAGTGGCAACAATATATCAGTATTTTTCAGCTAAATTCTAAATGTGGAATGGTCCTACAATGATACCTACACAGGGAAGAATCACTAATATTCATTCATTAGTCAGTAAATAATTAAATAAGAGTGACTTTGGTATTTAGGGCAATATCATTACATACATCAATATCGTTACTACATGTGTGTATTGAAATGGTGATTATTATTATGATCCTATAAGTTAATATCAGCACTATCATTATGAATAACCAAAACTATATTGTTATTTTAATTGGACACACAACTCGAAACAAGGACAATCTAGGATCTCTGGTTAACCTGTTGGAATATATATTTTTCTCCTTTTCTTGTTGACAGGGAAGAGGATGTCACATCTTGTTAATGCCTATGAGACAAATGGTGATTTGTGAATATGGGCTGATTGATTGATTTATTGACTACATGTCCACTTCTGCCCTGTTCCTGCAGATGCTGCTGCATTTTCTTCTTGGTTTCAACTATCAATCAATCAAATTTTTCTGTATAGCCCATATTCACAAATCACAATTTGTCTCATAGGGCTTTAACAAGGTGTGACATCCTCTTGCCTTAACCCTCAACAAGAGTAAGGAAAAACTACTAAAAAACTATTTTTACAGGGTGCCTAACATAATAAATATTTCCACTACATCTGTCAAATGTATTTTCTTCAGTGTTTGTTGCACAGTACTTTGTTCAAGGGTGAATGAATTTGGATCAAGCCCTATGAGACTAATTGTGATTTGTGAATATGGGCTATAATAATAAATGTGATTGATTTATTGATTGATTGATTGATAGAATTTGCTTGGTGTGTAAAAGGCTTTGACGCTAAAAGATGTCTAAAGCAACACTAAAGCCAGTGTGTGTGTGTACGTGTGTGTGTTATGTTTCATATTAGAGTTAGAAGTGACCAAGGAATGCATTATTTGTGTCCTCACAAAGATAGAAGTGTGTGCGTGTGTGTGTGTGTGTGTGTTGTGTAAGTTGTGTTTCATGTTAAAGTTAGAAGTGACCAAGGAATGCAGTCTGTCAATGAGTGTCCTCAAGATACAAGTGTGTGTGGGTGTGTAGGAGTGTGTGTGTTTGTGTGCGCGTGTTTTGGATGTTACCATCTTAAAGTGGTTTAAATATATGAGCTGCTTGTTAAACATTTGAGAAACTGTGCATATGTGTTCACTAATGTACATGTTTTCCCAGAAGCATACTACACTTTCAAAGGTATGGGTGCCTTTTCAATGTTTAGGCAACAGGATGAGGGAGGGGTGAAGGTATGGACTGGAGAGGGAGCCGGGGGTCAGCTGGTGTCTGGAAAGACAGACAGAGGGAGTGGGGGGAGCATAAAGGATCTCATTGTTTTGAATTCCCTCAAAGGGAGAAGAGAGGGAGACGGGGGTGGGCAGGGGGAGGTATTATGTTTCAAGTGATTTGGAGTGGTCCATGTTGGTTATGGGACACCAGGAGGGTGGAGGATTGGTGCGGAGGAGGAGGAGAAAAGGAGAGGGAAAAAGAGAGGGAATTAAAGAGAGAGACAGACCATGGTTTCCAGCCTTCGGTTTCCAAAATAAATATTTCCAATCAAATCCTCCTTGTCCCACACACACACACATACACACACACACATACACACACACACAAACACACACAGCCCAGCAGGCTATACACAGGAATTCTGCTGCTTCATCGTGTTTAAGTCGTCCTCCATCTTCCTTTGTTTCCCTGTGTCCAGCTGTTGTTGTTCAGTGAGGCATGCACCACTCAGCCTTCATATATGTTGTGTTCCTTTGTGATTTCATCCATTTGTACAATTTGAATGTGATAGAAGAATCACTCCCCTAACAAAAAGTGCTTCTTCTGATACTTTGCACTGAACAGTAATGTAAAAAGTTCTAACTCAACTGGTGACAGTCAGAAGCAGTCTGTAACCCCCTCAGAATGGTGATTACTGTTTAGTGAGGTGCAAAGATAATACAATACAAGACCTTACTCATCAGAAGTAAGCACTATAAAAAAAACTGACACAATGTGTGCAGTCTTATTAAATTGAATCCTTCAGCGATGTCCAAAATTTCACAAACAACAATATATCTAATGTGAAAGCACGTCTCATGTTGCAGAGCGGACAAAAAGAACCACAGCAGCTGCTCGGCTCTAAAGCTGGATTTATAGTTGAAACGAGGGGTTAACTCGAGTCCCACCATATGTACAGTACCTGGGGGGGGGGGGGGGGGTTGATTTACATTTGAGATTCAGATTTCACCCGGCCACATCTCCTCGATGAAAGCTGGACGCATGTGTCTTTTGCCATATGTTCTGCACAGTCTCCTTGTGTACATTGGTTTGTGTTATACAGAACGAAAGCACTCTACAGTGCAGAGTGACATGTAGATAATGAATAACGTTATGTTGCTGTCTTGTTACCGAACAGCAGATCACCACAATATGTATTCATTCAGAAATCAGCTGGGCTTTCAAAAGGCTATATGGTGCCATAACATGGGAAAGATTTTAAGTAACAGCTTCCAGGGCTTCCAAAACACTGCACAGCATTTGAATACTGTGAGAATCTCAAAGTTCCTTTTATTCTTTTATCAATCATTTATGTATTGCTATATGGATAGAAATAAGATTGTAGATCACCAAGCACATATTTAACCATATTTAATATAATATATATATATACTACTATACTACTTTATATACATCTACTACGCCTGAATTTAGAGCACTGATGTTCAGTTAGAACTTCTGGGGTTGTTTCAGTCTCGATGGACAGAAACAGGTTGCCTGTAGTCACCTCCTGATTGGTTCTCAGTCACATCTTGAATGCCAGTGATGAATCCAAAGCATCACGTAACTTAGGGTCAATGATGCACCTCTTCATCAGTCCAAGAAAAGAAATCCGCCATTTTACTTTTCACATCTGCTGTTCCTCATTTGTAGTATTTTCTATAAGCAACTTACGACATCACACAAGTGCTCAGTGTAGACTACCACAGGAATGGTCCTGTATGTTTCAGTTGTGTTCCTATTTCTGATGTGGAGCAAAATCACTTGGGAGTTGGGTGTTATTTTAAAATGACACCATATTATGGGTAAGAAATATGAAGGGAGTCGTTGTGCAAGCTCATAAAAACCCAGTCTGACATTTGGCTTGTTTAGCCTGACTTTACAGAAAAACAGAAAGGAGGGTGAGGTCATCTGAGTTGGGGCCTTTTGCCAGACCTAGGCCAGATGTTTCCCCTGTGCTAAAATAGGCTAAACACATCATGGACCTATCCGTGCTATACACACAGAGATGAGTGGTGATTTTCTAGTCTTTGAAAAAAGAAGTCCATTTTAAAAAAGTAGGACAAGTGCATTCCTCCAAATGTATCCTACTTATGAACTATAATTAATCTAATGTCAGGCTATTATTCTTTGTGGGCAACAACCAAAAAGCTTTTTCCTTACCAAATTGTTGCTGTGATCCATCTACTTAGCAACAGC
Source organism: Platichthys flesus (assembly GCF_949316205.1). NCBI lineage: Eukaryota > Metazoa > Chordata > Actinopteri > Pleuronectiformes > Pleuronectidae > Platichthys > Platichthys flesus. The sequence goes on along the minus strand of NC_084952.1, from coordinate 25,557,414 downwards.
ATGGCACCAGAATGGTCCTCAAATACATGGCTATTAAGGGCTCTATGTGTATGTGTGTGTGCAGTGAATGACGCACAGGCCTAATAAAACACAGACGACCATGAGGGAATATACTCAGAACATCTCAAATGGACATGGTGTGTGTTTGTGTTTCTGTGTGTGTGTGTGTGTGTCCACACTCACACAGACACACAAATTTATAGATATGCCACTTGAGGCTCACATCCTGATGTCCTACCTCAACATCCACCATATGCTCCTGAAAGCACTGGAGGAGCAGGGATAAAGAAGATGGATGAACTGTTACTATATGCAAAAGACCAGTCCTTAATGTGTCCAGTTATAGACTATGATATATATATATATAATATAACATAACACACACGCAACATAATTTGCTCTTTGTGAGCACAGATGAATAATGTTTATTTGTGAAGTATTTGTAATGTTTATTTGTAATGTTTATTTCTCACCGGAGAGAAATTGTGGTCAATGTCCCACACTTTGTTGAGACATCCTCCTCCCTCAGAGGTTTCTCTTGTGCAGCAGCAACTCTTCTACCTTTGCTCTCCTGCACAATGTTTCCTCTGATTGTATTCTGTGCATTAGTGGCATTTACTGACATGCAGATGCATGATTTGCTGTCGTATGATTGACATTATAAAACTGTTATTTATAAAAAAAACAACGTAGCCTACTCCCCCTCAGCAAAGCACAGTTAAATTATTAGATATGTGAGGGTATGTGTCATTGATTAAATTGAGAGGGCATGCACGGATTTAACATTTTAATGTTTTTGGTTGCGTTGCTCATTAACAACTGTTTTGTGTGATGGGGGTGAGTGTATCCATCCATTAACCCATCATAATCTCTGTGCTCTGGGTCGAGTTGTTACTGGAGCTGATTTTCCTCTGAGGGAAGAAAGAGACACAGAGAAAGACTTAGAGCTGCGAGGCTCCAAATGAGACTGATTTCCTCAAGAGGAAGAGAGAGGGAGGTGCAGCCTCTTTATGTGTGTTCCTTTGAGTGTGTGATGTGGTACAATGTTGTGTCTGTGATGTGGTACATATCCATCTGCATACGTTATTGTGTGTGTGCACATGTCTATCTATAATTTTGGTTCAATACCATCATTGTGAGGACATTGTGACTTTGTGAGTACATTTTGGCTGCAGGGTCCTCACACAATCAATGGGCTGAGTGTTAATGCTTGGTTTTAGGGTTAGGGTTAGGGTTAGGTTTAGGTTAGGGTTAGGCATTTAGTTGTGATGGTTAAGGTAAATGAGTGTCCTCACAACTATAGAGACACAAGTGTGTGTTTGTGTTTGTGAAAATTGGTCTTTTTATGTCTTCAATGAGTATATGTGTGGTGCGTGTGCATATGGGCATTTAGTTAGCTTGTGTCTAACGTGAATGCTTGTGTACTAGTGGCCTTGCTCGGAAATCACACACATACACACACATGTACACACACACACACACACACACACACACTCACACACACACCATGACCAGTCTCAGGTTCTTGCCAAGCTGACAGCCCGTTTGAAGGAGGGGAGGGGACTGGATGTCTGAAAGAAAGAAATTAAGGATGTGGGAAAGAGAATAAAATGAGTGGCAGAACGTGAAAACAGTTTGCGGAGGAAGGTGGTGGTTGTGGTAGTGCGTGTGTGTGTGTGTGGGGGGGGGGGGTGACGAGGGTGGGGGCAAATGGAGAGGAATGAGAACCGCAGCGGGGACACACACTCACACAGGCTAATTAGCTGAGGTGGTGTTTAGACTGAAAAAGAACAAAGCGTGCAGCCTCGAGTTTGCAAGATCAGACAAAGCATGGGCATTTGGTACAACGAATATGATGCTGTTTGATTAATGACATATTGAGATTTTATAGAAAGTGCCTTGCTCATATTTTCTTGAACCTGAATTTTAAAAACTGTCAAACTGACAAACAAATTCCGATCTCCTACATTTTTGGTTTACCGCTTAATTATGTTTTCAAATGACAACTTTAACTGACAGTGACTAATCCTCTCAAAAAAACTTCTCCTCCAACCTAAATAACCTCTGTTACTTGTCTCTACCCTCTATGACACACATCTTATATGTGTTGTTGTAATATAAAGAGTTATATTTGGTAAGTGTATATCATTGTTCTACTTAACTTAATGTGTAATGTGTGTAATGTCTTTGTTTATCTAGTTCCACTTTTTATTGGACTTCTTTCATATGCACAAATACATATAAATACAGACATGAGCATCCATGCTTCACAGTACACTTTTTCTAACCATCTTACGGTTGGTCACAGTCAGGGGTTAAAGAGACGCATAATGTGAATACACAACATGTATTGTGTTGCAGTTTTATATGCAATTAAATAGATTATGAACAAAAATACTTGCAACCACTTGAGTCAAGTGGCCCCTTAGTCTCAGTATTTACAGCAGTGGAATTACATTGCACACAATTTCACTATTGACTAATAAATCAATATATTATCTGTGTTGATATTGCTCATATTCTTATTTGTGTTGTTGTTTACTTGTGTGATGGGACTCCAGGCTTTGGGTGAACTTGAGTATTCTCGTAGATGTCCCACTCTCTCTCTCCTCTTTCTAATTTCAGCCGTCTGCTGCTTTTAGATGGGATGAGAGAGGCACATGTGATTGGTCATTAATTATTGAACTGTGCCCCGACTCCACCTGCTGATTCTCCATTCCTCCCACTGATAATGTATTCAGCCTCTCTTTCATGTTGCTCCAAGCTGTGGCTGGTTTGCACTGCCACCAGTGGTCACCACAATTACACCACAATTACAAGATATGCGCCCGGTCACACTGATGTGCTTAGAAGGTGCTTTAGTTTTCCCAGTTTCATAAAAGAATATTCCACACTGATGGAAACACTGCCTGCTTTAACCTGACCTAGGAACAAGTTTGCTGTTTTTAACCGTTACTGCAGGGATTACTCGGAAGAGCAACATTCTATTTAAATTTCTGTGAAATTTGTAAATAGCACATGTGATAAATATAAATTTGACTGCATGCTCAGCCCACACTGCATGCATTTCCACTGTGTCCCTAGCCCATGCTGCATGCTGCACCTCGATGAGATTACAACCTTGACAGGCACACATGACTTGAGAACAGCACATGTGGTAAAACGAAAGCTGCGAGCACAGTGACTTCTCTCATCTCTATAGCCCTTAATCAATTCAGCAAACAATTATTCCACTTCTATCACTAAAATAATACATTCACTCTCTCACTCGGCAGCACAGATGACTGGACTCCATGATTTAACCCAATGAGTGTGAAATTTCTTTTAATAACACAGAATAACACAGAAGAATCTGGCAATACCTTGAAGAAGTTTCACAGATTTTACTGTTTGATACAGCGTCTTACATTGAGTGAGGAGGTGAAGGTAAAAAGGAGGTCAGTGTTGTTGTTTTTTCCCTGGTTTGAAGTAGAGAAATTAGAGGTATAGGTGATCCAAGTAGGCGCCACATCAATATTCATCCCGATAAGTCGCCCACTTTCATCTTTTTTTACACTTGTGATTCTCGCTCATTTTCCACCAACGCCACCCCCCTGTCCAACCTCCATACTTAGTGGGACGTTCTGTATAATGTCTTAAAATCCAGGCGGTGAGGTAGGCCACAGTGGAATACAAAGCACTTGAGCTCTCAGTTATCCCAAAAACTGTGAGCTAAAGTTACTGTGCTTGAGGAAAATAAGAAAAACGCATTGCTGG